>NW_004444148.1:181956-232083 GCF_000243295.1 Trichechus manatus latirostris | reverse complement strand
TTTGTTGTGGAGGGACGGCGTGGTGTTTCTGCCTAGAGCGCCATCTTGCCGGAAGTCCCCCCCTGACACTGTTTTGAGTCAGCACTACTGGTCAACTCACCCCATTCCTGGGAGAAAAATAATAGTAGATCTTACCAGGTGTTACTTTAAAAGCATAATAAGTGAAATCTCCTAAATTACAAGCTAAGTTAATATAGCTTAGAGGTTGAGATTATCTGATGACATCATCTGCAAAATAATCCTATTTTCATTGAGCATGTTTGTTCAAAAAGTGTTTTTTGAGCACGTATTAGCTACCAGGGACTGCACACTGGAAATAACGAATAAAACCCTCTGCTACTAAGAACTCATGGTCTGAGCATAGAGACAAACAAGAAAATAAAGATTACAATAATGAGAGATAGGTATTATAATGGCAGGGCACAAAGCATAGAGGGGTGCAGAAAACAGCACAGGTAGAGGACAGAGTCTGGGGGAAGCAAACACTTTTAAGAAGAGATAATTCTTCAGGCTTAAGAGCTGTTATTAATCAGTTATTAAGTCACCCCAATGTCTTTCCTTCAGATGACCACCCTAACTCTTTCCAGTTTTTGAACAGAGTCTTGCTTTCAAAGCTTTGACATCCACTTGTCTTTTGTTCTCCAGAAATTCCTTTGGAAAGCCTTGGGAATTACCTTAGCATACTGCCAAGATACAGGCTTTGTAAGCTCACAGCTTAGGGAGTTTCTAATTGCTCCCGATCCACTAGGGGATCAACGACAGGTAGGACCCCTTTCTCTTAATTTCCTCTTCCTATTATGATGATTAATCCCATCCACAACTCCCACAGGTCTTATGATAATGTTTTATTTTTCCACAATTATCCATGAATATATTCAGAATCAGTCAACAGAATTGTTTTGAAAAAAAAAATGAGGCATCCCTCTTTAAATGTCAGTACTTTATCATTTAACCACATTTGTGAAAATGTTGAAAAATTAATTTCAGTCTTTCTTGCTTAATAAGGGTATCTTTAATATATTTTGATTTTAGCTTTATAACTTAAAGTATCATCATGAACATCAAAATCATTGAATTTACAAGGTGACAGTGGCTTTATAGATCATTGGTTTTCAACCTAGAGAGAATATAAGCATAACCTGGAGAGTTTTCACAAAGCACCCTTGTCTTTTCCCAACCACAGCCTAGGCTAGAGAGCAATAAAAGGGAGTTTATTTTTTAAAAAAGGAAAAACTCCCCAGGATTTTTACCCTAATAAATACCACCTAGTATAAAAATAAGGAGCCCTGCTGGCGCCATAGTAAAGTGCTCAGCTGGAAACCCTGGTGGTGTAATGGTTAAGAGTTCAGCTGTTAACCAAAAGGTCAGTAGTTTGATTCTACCAGGGTTTCCTTCGAAACCCCATGAAACAGTTCTACTCTGTCCTGTAGAGTTGCTGTGAGTCAAAATCGACTCGACGGCAGTGGGTTTGGTTTCAATGGGTTTGGCTAACCAAAAGGTTGGCAGTTCGAACTCACCCAGCTGCTCCTCAGAAGAAAGACAGGGTGATTTGCTCCCGTAAAGATTACACCCTAGAAAACCCTATGGGGTAGCTTTACTCTGTCACATAGGGTCCCTTTGAGTTGATATTGACACGACGGTACCTAACAACAACAGCAAAAGTATAAAAATAAATCATTATAGTGTGTTGATATATATACTCTCTTCAGGAATTCTGAAATGTTTAGAGTTCTTTCTCCCACACTAAATGGCCGCAAATCACTAAAACTTTACTGAATTTTTGAAACTGCCTTTTTATTACTATTATTTCTCTTTTCCTTGTCAGATACTGAGCTGTCACTTATTGTTCTTGGCACTGTTTCTAACACCATTTTTTCCCATCTTAGTTGGTCATTTAAGTCTGCTATGGGCTAGGAAACAAAGTAAGTTTATAAGCACACAATAGACTCCCATTCAATGTCAGGGTTTCATAAACGTTCTCAAATTCATTTTTACTTTAATGGGCTGAAGGCTGGGGACCACGGTCTCAGGGGACATCTAGCTCAATTGGCCATAACATAGTTTATAAAGAAAATGTTCTACATCCAACTGTGGTGAGTAGCATCTGAGGTCTTAAAAGCTGCGAGCGCCCATCTAAGATACATCTACTGGTCCCATCCCAGCTAGAGTAAAGGGAATGAAGAAAACCAAAGACACAAGGGAAAGATTAGTCCAAAGGACTAATGGACCACAACTACCATAACCTCCACCAGACTGAGCCCAGAACAACTGGATGGTGCCCAGCTACCACCACTGACTGCTCTGACAAGGATCACAATAGAGGGTCCCGTGAAGAACAGGAGAAAAATGTAAAACAAAATTCATATTCAAAAACAATGAACAGGCTTGCTGGTCTGAGAGAGACTGGAGAAACCCCAAGAGTATGGCCCCTGGACACCCTTTTAACTCAGTACCCAAGTCACTCCCAAGATTCACTCTTCAGCCAAAGATTAGACAGGCCCATAGGGCAAACAATAACACACATGAGGAACATGCATCATAGTTCAATCATGTATATGAAACTTAATGGACACACCAGCCCAAAAGCAAAGCAGAGAAGGCAGGAAGGGACAGGAAAACTAGATGAATGGAAACAGGGAAACTGGGGTGGAGAAGGGAAGAATGCTGACACATCTCGGGGTTGGCAACCAATGCGACAAAACCATTTGTGTATTAATTGTTTAATGAGAAACTAATTAGTTCTATAAACTTTCACCTAAAGCACAATTTAAAAAAAAAAAAAAACTTTTTTTGCTTAATCTCAGTGAGGCTGAATTGGTTTTCAATCCCCTAAACATGACTTTTCCATTCATATAACTCCAGAGCTCTGAGTCTGAAGTCAGACTACTCAAAAAACCCCATTGCTGTCTAGCTGATTCCAACTCATAGCAACCCTGTAGGACAGAGAAGAACTGCCCCTTTGGGTTTCCAACAAGCAGCTGGTGGATTCGAACTGCCCACTTTTTTGGTTAGCAGCCATAGCACTCAACTACTATGCCACCAGGGAGTCAAACTAGCTGGATTCAAATCTTGGCTCCACAACATACTATCTATATTCCTCAGGTTCCTCTGAAGAAAAATAGGAAGAAATAGAACCCATCTGAAAGCTTACATTCATATACAGAGTTTAGTGAGCAGCTTCATGGGAGGAAAACAATTGAGATTTAGATTGTGACTTTGAGGAATAGAAGAGAGAAAACTGACTAAGGGAAAATAATGGACATCTATGCAAATCTGAAAGCCCAGTTGATGTTGAAACCATACACTTCTATTGCCACCAATTTTCTGAGCAGACCAGGTATAAGAATAAGTAATAGATGAGCTGGAGAATTAAGAGGTATCCAAGGCTTCGAATCAGTTCAAACTTGTTCAGTCATGACCAACAAAGCAAAACTGGAACAGACTCATATGTTTGCAATTTGGGTGCTCCAGAACAGTAACTAGAATGAGAAAAATACAAGTCAAAGGCCTGGAATGAGAGACTTGGAAGAGGCGTAGTGAGACCTTTTGTACTCTTCCCCTGTTTTCTAAGAGGGAAATTAGTTTTCTAGCAGGTTCAATGTGTTTAAGTTTTCCCGTTCCAGTTCACTCAAATTTTAAAAATTCAGGTCTGTTCCAGGGTCACTTCCACTGCCATGACTGAACCAGGAAGAATGAGCTCAAAGCCCTGGATGTATCCAGGGCTTACTTTACCAGACTGAAATGAGAGAAGGACATTGGGACATAGATCACAGTGTGGAAAGTTTGGGAGAAAAGCAAGAAGTCAGGCAGATGAGTTGGGAGAGAAAAAACAGAGCATTGTGGGATAAGAATACAAAGAGAATAAAAGACACAGAGGGCTTTATATAAGGGCTTTGTCCCGAAGCCCTGTGTAAGGAACACAGAGCTGTCACGTCACAAGCTTTCAAAGAATCATTCCAAGCATCCTCTGGTGATGGAGTGCCGGTGGGCTGGTATCTAAGAACTAAGAACAGTGCTAGTCAAGACCCTGAAGACAGTGGTATGGTCTCTGGGTTCTCGTGGTCACTCTGGCAGAGTTAAACACCAAATGAAATATAATAGGATTCACAAACAAGTTGCAACAAAGGTACTATGTGAAATCAGCCTAGGGCAAGAGAGGTGGGGTGAGGAGAACATGGGGAATATAATCTTAGAGTGTGGAACAAGAGCTACCAGTTTTCAAAAATTTAACCACTTAAGATGTAATAAAGTTTCAGCTGCAGAATGACCCTTTAAAGCACTTACCACGTTCGGTCATACTATATATTTACATGTTTACTGAATTTACGTGTTTACATAATGACATTTCACTGTCACTGTACAATCCAGAAGGACAGAGATTATGGTGTGTTCTGTTCACTACTATATCCCCAGCGCCCAGAATAGTGCCTGGTGCATAACTGATGCTCAATAAGTATTTGTTGAATGACTGAACGGTTAACACAAAATCCCATGCCTTTTCTGATTTTAGGGAATAACATCTATTTTAGGATACTGTGCTGAGAACCACTTGGATATTGTGTTAAAAGTCCTTAAAACATTCCAAGATCGAGAAAAGTTTTTCGTGAATCGATGTAAGGTAAGGGCAAATTATACTGATTCCATCAGTGACTGTCCCTTCTTCATGTTATACTGACTCCTGCTTTCAGGGCCTTATTCCAAGTCAGAACTGCCCAAGCCCAAGCCCCGCAGAATGACCAGATATGTAAAAAGTCTCCTCCATTTTCTCTGTCACTAATGCTGAGACCCTGGGTAGTGCAAAAAATTAACATGCTCAGCTGATAACCAAAAGGTTGGAGGTGCAAGTCCACCCAGACGCTCCTTGAAAGAAAGGCTTGGTGATCTAATTCTGAAAAATCAGCCATTGAAAACCCTATGGAGCACAGTTCTACTCTGGCACACATGGAGTCACCATGAGTTGGAATCGACTCCATGGCAACTGACTTTTTGGTTTAATCTGATCTGCAAGTTCATAGTGAGCTCTGAGTGTGCCTAGGCTGGTCCCTCTATCAACTCCTCAAGTCTCTTGGACAGCCTCTGCTTGCCCTGGAGGAGATGGATTTGAGCAATAAAAATTAGCGTAAGTCTTCTCTTAGTTACCCCTCTTAAAGCCTGGTAGGTCCATGGTACAGTCCTGGGTCTTTAATCTGGAAAGGGAAGAGTACATAAATTTTGAACTCATTTTAATCATCCCAGTCTGGTTCGTTAAGCTCTGTAGTTTTCTCTAGAATTAGGAAAAGAAACATGAAAGAAAAGGAAACTACTTCGCTCACATTTTACATATCTCCTCTTCCTGATTTCAGGGCCTTTTCTCTGGGAAAAAGAACTTGTCCAAGACTGACATCATGGTTATCTACGGAGCCGTGGCCCTCCATGCTCCCAAAGAGCAACTTCTCACCAGGATAGATCAAGACATTGTGTCCCAAGTCCTGCTTCTTTACAACCAATGCTGTCAGGTAATGACCACCACAGGCTGCATCGATTTCCAGGCTGGGGGTCCCAAATCTTGGAGGGGCTCTGCTTTGGGAAATCTTCAGGGTCAAAGGATTCTGCCCAGACCGAAGAATACGGGCCAAAGGAAACATAGGACCTGACACGTTTGGGGATGAAAACATATGGGAGCAGAAAAAGTTATTATACAAGAGGAACAGATCATTTGTTTCTTTCCTAAGGCCTTGGGTAAGTTATGTCCTACCATTGTCCTCCCAGTTTATGTCCTACCCTAGATGCCTTCACGAATAAATTGAGTCCATAGTGATCTCATCCTTGTTTGAACTTAAAACGATTACTCCGTACTACTTTTGGTCAGCTGGCTTATAACCCGTTGCTGTCAAGTCAGTTCTGACTCATGGTGACCCCATGTGTGTTACAGTAGAACTGTGCTCCATAGAGTTTTCAATGGCTGATTTTTCAGAAGTAGATAGCCATGCCTTTCTTCTGAGGTGGCTCTGGGTGGATTTGAACTTCTAGCCCTTCAGTGAGCAGTAGAGTCCTATACCATTTGCACCACCCAGGAACTCCAGCCAATACAGGGTGGACTGAGTAGATTGATTCAGTTTTATTTTATAACTTCCTTGTAATCATGCTCCACTGCTAACCAAAAGACTGGTGGTTCAAGTCTACCCAGAGGCACCTCAGAAGAAAGGCATGGATATTTACTTCCAAAACATTAGCCATTGAAACCCCTATGGAGCACAAGCCTACTCTGACATACATAAGGTTGCCATGAGGCAGTGTCAACTCAACAGCAAATGATTAACTGGATTTAATATTTTCTGAAGTGTTTCTTAATGATAATTGTTTAACCCTTCATATGATAATACTTACAAACCACTTAAAATAGTGCTTTACAATAGTAGGTGCCATTTATGTATTTTTAAGTGAATAAGATTGAATTAATCTACTTAATGCACCCTGTGTCAGCCTATGCTCTTCTACCATATTCATTCCAGCCACGCCGAACCTCCTTGACACTCTTCAAACATATCAAGAATGTCCCTGCCTCAGAGCCACCAAACAAAGTTGGAATTCTTTTGATCAATTCTGTCCCCAACGGCACTTTCTATACAACTTTAACAAAGAGCCTGAAGTTGTTGTTGTTAGGTACCATCGAGTCGGTTCCGACTCATAGTGACCTCATGCACAACAGAACAAAACACTGCCAGCTCCTGTGCCATCTTCACAATCACTGTTATGCTTGAGCCCATTGTTGCAGCCCCTGTGTCAATGCATCTCGTCAAGGGTATTCTTCTCTTTTCAATGACCCTCTGCTTTACCAAGCATGATGTCCTTCTCCAGGAACTGGTCCCTCCAGATAACATACCTGAAGTACATGAGACAAGATCTCGCCATCCTCACTTCTAAGCAACATTCTGTCTGTACTTCTCCCGAGACAGATTTGTTCTTTCTTCTGGCAGTCCGTGGTATATTCAATATTCTTTGCCAACACCATAATTCAAAGGTGTCAGTTCTTCTTGAGTCTTCATTATTCGTTGTCCAGCTTTCACATGCGTATGAGGTGATTGAAAATACCACAGCTTGGGTCAGGCACACTTTAGTCCTCAAAGTGAAGTCTTTGATTTTTAACACTTTAAAGAAATCTTTTGCAGCAGATTTGTCCAACGACATATGTTGTTTGAGTTCGTGATTGCTGCTTCCATGGGCATTGATTGTGGATACAAGTAAAATGAAATCCTTGACAACTGCAGTATTTTCTCTGCTTATCATGATGTTGCTTATGGGTCCAGATGTAAGGATTTTTGTTTTCTTTATGTTGAAGTGTAATCCATACTGAAGGCTGCGGTCTTTGATCTTCATCAGTAAGTGTTTCAAGTCCTCTTCACTTTCAGCAAGCAAGGTTGTGCCATCTGCATAAGGCAGGTGTTAATGAGTCTTCCTCCAATCCTGATGCCACCTTCTTCTTCATATAGTCCAGCTTCTTGGATTATTTGCTCAGCATACAGATTGAATAGGTATGGTGAAAGGATACAACCCTGACACACACCTTTTCTGACTTTAAAACACACAGTATCCCTTATTCTGTTCAAATGACTGCCTCTTGGTCTATGTACAGGTTCCTCATGAGCACAATTAAGAGTTCTGGAATTCCCATTCTTCACAGTGTTATCCATAGTTTGTTATGATCCACACAGTCGAAAGCCTTTGCATAGTCAATAAAACACAGGTAAATATCTTTCTGGTATTCTTTGCTTTCAGCCGGGATCCATCTGTCATAAGCAATGATATCCTTTGTTCCACCTCCTCTTCTGAATCCAGCTAGAATTTCTGGCAGTTACCTGTCAAAGTACTGCTGCAATCGCTTTTGAATGATCTTCAGCAAAATTTTATTTAGGTGTGATAGTAATGATATTGTTCAATAATTTCTGCATTCTGTTTCATCACCTTTCTTTGGAATGAGCACAAATATGGATCTCTTCCAGTCGGTTGGCCAGGAAGCTGTCTTCCAAATTCCTTGACATAAAGAAGTGAGCACCTCCAGCGCTGCATTCATTTCTTGAAACATCTCAATTGGTATTCTATCAGTTCCTAAAGCCTTGTTTCTCTCCATTCCCTTCAGCATAACTCAGACTTCTTCCTTCAGTGCCATAGGTTCTTGATCTTATGCTACCTCCTGAAATGGCTGAACGTCAACAAATTCTTTTTGGTATAGTGACTCTGTGTATTCCTTCCATCTTCTTTTGATGCTTCCTGCATCATTCAATATTCTGCCCACTGAATCCTTCAAAATTGCAGTTTGAGGCTTGAATTTTTTCTTCAGTACTTTCAGCTTGAGAAATGCTGAGCATGTTCTTCCCTTTTGGTTTTCTAACTTCAGGACTTTGCACATTTCATTATAATACTTTACTTTGTCTTCTCAAGCTGCCCTTTGAAATCTTCTGTTCGGCTCTTTTACTTCATCATTTCTTCCATTCGCTTTAGCTACTAGATGTTCAAGAGCAAGCTTCAAAGTCTTTTCTGACATCCATTTTGGTCTTTTTTTTCTTTCTTGTCTTTTTAATGACCTTTTGCTTTCTTCGTGTATGATGTCCTTGATGTCATTCCACAACTCGTCTGGTCTTCAGTCATTAGTGTTCAATCCATCAAATCTATTCTTGAGATAGTCTCTAAATACAGGTGGGATATACTAAGGCCATATTTGTTAATGTACAGACCTGTATTTGTATATTGGTTATATGCAGACCTACAGAGTCAGCATCACGGGGAAGCTCTATTTGAAACAATCCCTAGGTGATTGATTCAGAAAAATTGCTGAATTGATAGTATGTATAAGGCTCTGTGTGGTTTGCATGTTGCTGTGATGCTGGAAGCTATGCCACTGGTATTAAAGATGTATCCATGATTCTCACCCATAGCCAGTTTTGGGGAGTTCTTGTTGATTATGTGCAAGTCTACTTCTCCCATCATTTTATCAGCATCTTGATGTTGGAGAGTATACCTTATAGTTCCATATCTCTGGTGTTTGATGTTTGATAAATAGGTGCTCTTGACACTCACTCATGCGTGTTTGTGATAAGAAAAGAATCATAGGGAGCTTACAAAATTGTAGATAGACATAAATTCTGGTGGAAGATGGAGGACAGTGATCCTCACACCTTAGTTGCATCAGAATTACCTGGCGAGCATGTTAAAAATAGAAACACTGACTGAATCACAATCTTCAGGAATGAGTCACAGACTCTGTATTTTTAACATGCTCCTCAGGAAGTAATATGATGCACCCAGAATTTAATAATCAATAATGAGAATTGAAAACATAATAAAAGATTTTTGATGATAAATTAACTTTTAGCCAATCATTGAGGAAAACACTGACAAAAATAAAAGAGGAAAGGAGGTCAAGATGATTAAGATGATGGTAACAGTACATTTTCAGGGTACAGTCAATTCTGCTGTAACACAGCATATGCATTCCTAAAAAAGCACTGTGCTATGTCAGAGTTCACAGTAAAAACCACAGGAATTACGGGGAAAATGGATTAGAGGCACAACACTCAAAAACATTGTTAAGTGGCATGTTAAAAAAAGAAATTAGGAACATAATAAAAATTTTAAAAACCAGTAGCACAGTTTTACACATGGTAAATAGTTTAGAAATACATATTCTATTTTTAAAAATGGCCCTCTACCTTAAAAACACACACACACACCTGAACTTTGCTTGTGAAAGTGGGTGTTAGAAGGGTTACAGCTTGTGAATTACTGTAAAATGGTGGAAGGATTGTTATCTGAAGTCTGATGGATGCAGATAGTCATAATGCTGGATATGGATGGGTGTGGCTGATAACACACAGCAAACTGAGATCGTTGGTAGATGTTTAAGATGCGTGTGTGTGCATTTTGAGTACTGGTAGTCCCTGGCTTACCACAGGGTTCCATTCTGACGACTGTCATAAGTCAATTCTGATGTACATCAAATACCTCTCTTTTTTTAGTTTTCATTATTATTACCTTTTCTTATCAGTGTCTTTATAAATCTAATCTTTTATTTGTCTTTGGGGGTTGGAAACATTACATATAAACATCAGCAAATGACACCCTGCAACAGTGTATATAGTACATATTACTAACGATAAGACATACCAGAAAAAAAAAGTCATTAGTGCATTTCGTTGTAACTTGAATACGTCATAAGCTGTAAGTCGGACACTACCTGTAGTCCTATGCAGCTATTCCTATGTCCAAGTCCTACGTGGCACAAAGTAAACAGTTAAGCATTCAGCTACTAACTGTCTGGCGATCTACTTCCCAAAGATCACAGCCATTGAAAATCTTGTGGAGCATAGTTCTACTCTGAAACACATGGGGTCTCCATGAGTCAAAATCAACTCCAAGGCAACCAGTTTGGGTTTTTTGCGTTTATTCCTATGTTGCTGAGTTCAACTTAGTGTAGCTTTCAGTATTCACCTAATGTTTCTCACAGATAAAATCACATATAAGCACATTCAAAATTCACATTATGTTCAGTTGTTCCCTGACATATCAATCACTTTAGAACAAATTTGCATTTTCAACACAAGTGTTGTAGCAGAATTGACTGTACTTTCAGTTCCTGAGTCATCTGCCCTCTTACTTTTCCTTTTGTGGCTTTTTACTGCTCTTCTCTCCCCAAGGGCCTTTACCATTTTCCTTAACTTTAAATGGAGTGTGAAGCCGGGAAAACCAAAGGCTTGAAGTCTTTATCCTGCCTTGGGTAGCTTACTTACCACTCACTTGGGAAAAAGAATCTGCCAATGTCTAAGGTCTCATTTAATAAATGGAAGGAAGTGAGTAGGTCCCCTGGCAAGACTGTGTCTTGCTTCACCTTGTCCTTCACGCTGATAGGTGGATGCCTGTCTCTGGCTCACTATCTGCTTTTGTCTTTGATTTTTCAGGTTCTGGGCATGTCCGTGATGAATAAGGTATGAATAAGGATCAATAAGATGAGAGACATAGATATAGGTGATAACAGATATAGACATAGATATATTATCATGTCATATATACATATATGTGTGTGTAATACTTATATAAATCATGCTCCCTTGAAGTGCAGTAAGCATAGCATGTCCTCTTGATTTGATTCCAGATCAAAAATCCTAGTATTTACTAACTAATCCAGTTCTGAAGTCAAGACTCCTGAGCCTAATCTAGGATAAAACAAGGAGTTTTATTCTAGTTCTAGGTGTTTTGGAGGCTAAACTATAGTGTTTTTTCAAACTCTGGGTTCTGACCCACTAGTTAGTCATAAAATCAATTCAATAGCTAACAACCAGCAAATGCTTTTGTAATGAAATAAAATTAAAAAGAACGTAGAAAAGTACAACACATATAGCATTGATAAGTGTTAAAAAAAAAAAAAAGATTTATTTCAGTTACATATTATATAATGTATTCACGTAGGTGCTAGGTAGAATTATAACCTGTATCTCGTACTGTGGTTTATGGTCAAAAAAGTTTGAAAGTCATTACTCTAAAGAAACCTCAGTCTGTGGTGAGTGATAAGGGAAGAGATTGACCTTTGTTTTTCAACTCCCCTGCAATTTCGGTGCTAGGCTAGAAGTGGAGATGCCAGGGGGAACAAAGATTCTTGCTCCTGTCTGGGCACACATTTCAACCCCAGGCTGAATGTTTAGAGAGTTGGTGTAGTACCTAAGACCTCGCTTTCACTAGGAATCCTTTTGCTTTAGGACATGGACCTGCAAATGAGTTTCACAAGGAGCATCACGGAGATCGGCATTGCTGTCCAAGATGCTCAGGAGCAGGGTTTCAGGTTCTCCTACAAGGAAGTGCTGCTCGGTTACATGCTGGTGAGTGTGCCGGGAAAGCATCGGGAAGGCCCTGGAGAATCCCATTAACCAAGAGTACCGGGATGTCTTTTTAAAAATGGGCAAAACCCACCAGCCCTAAACAACACAGATTTCTGCCGTATTTCTGACCCAAGGCACCCAAGGGTCTAATGAGGTGGCAGAGGCATTTGGGAAGGTTGAAGGCCCCAATCCTTTTGAACTGTTTCACCTCCTTGTTTGTGTTGCAGGACTTCATTAGGGACGAGCCCCTGGATTCGTTAGCTACCCCTGTTCGGTGGAAAGCCTTAATTGCCATCAGGTACCTCAGGTAGAGAATTTTTTGTTTTTCTCATTGAAAAGATGTTTCCCACGCCTACCTCCTCTCCTTATCTACCAACGCAGACCCCAGTGCACCCTCCCCAAAATGGACATGGCTCATCAATGGGCTTGAAATAAGGGCTTTTTCTCCTTTTAAAGAGTGAAGAGCTGGAGGAGAGGCTGGTCATTTGGTAATTGACAGGGACTAAAGAGTTGCTTGGAGGGATCAGATATGAAGATACATGAAGATTGAAATTTCTGTGCAAAGAAACATTTTTCTTCCTAGATCTTGGCCTCTGGGCAAATTTTAATGTTCTTGTTCAAAATTTATGATACCGCTAATCACATTCTAGTTGGTTAGCAGCAACAAACTTGAAGAAGAAAATACTTTTTAGGCAAACTTTTAAAATAATATTTTTCTTGCAGTAAAAGAAATATGAAAAAACAAACACTCTTTAAAAAGACAGAGAAAGAATGAAGAGTTCACTGTTAAGATTTGGAAAGTACAGAAAATTTCTTAAAATGATGGAAATCACTCTCCTATTGTCAATATTTTGGCATATTTCCTTTAATTCTTTTTCTAGCCATTCATTTTTATCACAGAGTTGAGATCCTGTTCTGCATATGATTTTTCATCCTGCTTCTTCTCACTTCATCTTACATATTCCCACACTATTACCAATTCTTCACAAAGATCATTTTTAATAACTTCCTAATAGCCTATTGTATGAAATATGCCTTATCTTACTACTATGGCTACATTTAATGTGTTGCTTATTTTTATAAAAAAAATATATAAATAATCCCTTGTTGAACACTTTTATGTAAAAGTATTCTCTGAACTTTAAGTATAATAGTTGATAATTTGGTTCAATAAATATTCCTGAGTGCCATTTCATGCATCATTGAGCTGGGTTCTACAAGGACAGTGATGAACGAAGTATGGCCCTGCCCTAAAAGAGTTTTAACCTACTGGGGAAAATAGATATAAAACACATCCTCGTAATTTCTCTAAAACATGATAAGAGGCAAAATATGGGAAATCACAGGTTGCCATGTTAGCAAAGATGAGAGAGGGTTGAGGAAAGCTCAAATATATAAATCTTGAGGATGAATTAGGAGCTAACCAGGCTCTAAAGTAGTGCTATCATTCAGAAATATAATGCTAGTCACATAAGTCATTTGAAATTTTCTAGTAGCCACATTTAAAAAAGTAAAAAGAAAACAGGTTAATGTTAACAATATATTTTAGTTAATGCAATATATCCAATATATTATAATTTAAACAAGTATTCAATATAAAAAGTTAATGAGATTATTTACATTACTTTTTACACTAAATCATCAAAATCCAATGTGTATTTTATACTACCAAAAAACCAAACCAAACCCATTGCCGTTGAGTTGATTCCAACTCATAACGACTCTATAGGACAGAGTAGAACTGCCCCATGGGGTTTCTAAGGAGCAGCTGGTGGATTTGAAGTGCCGATCTTTGGTTAGCAGCCAAGCTCATAACCACTGTGCCACCAGGGCTCTAGCTTATACTATCAAAAAAAAAAAACCAACCAAACCCTTTGCTGTCAAGTTGTTTCTGACACTATAGGACAGAGTAGAACTGCCCCACAGGGTTTCTAAGGAGCACCTGGTGGATTTGAACTGCCAACCTTTTGGTTAGCAGCTGTAGCTCTTAACCACTATGCCACCAGGGTTTCCATATTTTATACCACAGCACATCTTAATTCATGCTAGCTACAATTCAGGGGTTCAATAGCCACATGTTGCTAGTAGCTACCAGCATTTGGGCAGGGCAGCTCTAGAAATTACAAACTAATCTGTAGTGACAGAAAGTAGATCAGTGGTTGCCTGGGGCAGGAGTGGAGGAAGAGATGAACTGCAAAGGGGCATAAAAAAACTGAGTGATAGAAATGTTTTGTACTGAGTGTAGTGGTGAATTCATGGATGCATACATCTTTCAAAACTCATTAAATTGTACACTTTAGATTGATTAAATTATGTTGTACATAAATTATACTTCAATAAGTTGATTTTTTAAGAAAAATCAGCCATACAATAAAGATGAGAAGACTGTTCAGTATATGTCAATTCATTCAACACTCTCAACAGAGCTTTCCCAATTGGTACTAACTTCTACTCTTCTGTACGAGGACCTCTTTCACCCCGCCCCTACGCTATCATCCTTCTTACTTTCTTTGACAATTTGGTAACTGACTCGTGGTATCTTATTGTCTTAATTTACATTTAATAACAAATGAAGTTTTTCATATTTATTGAACATTTTCATTTTCTCAACTTACGTCCAGGTGTGTTCATATCTTCATGATGTCTGTAGTAAATGTCAAGAAAGAAAGAGAAAAACAAAAGGAGGGAGGTAGGGAGGGAGGGAGGGAGGAAGGAAGAAAGATTCAAGCATCACTCATTCAGGTCTGTATTCATAAGAGCCTATAGTATCAGAGACATGCAAAATCAATAAAACTTACTGCCCCAAACTTCGAATCTAACTGGGGAGATCTCTCTCTCGCACACACACACACATTCTGAAGAAAATGGGTAGATTAATATTATCACAGACCATATAATAAAGTGTAAGTAATACAAAATGAGTGATGATTTGTATATAACTCTAATAAATAAGACCTGAGGTATATTGACTACACCCACCAATGCAATTTGATCCTATGTCCCCAGTTTTTCCCTATTCATGTTACACCACCACCCCTCAACATCTGAACATCCCAGAAAATGTATCTGACTCCTTCAGAATTGATTGGCAGTTGCTGGGCTCTCTACTCGACTATGTTTCGTGTGTCATCATAACATCTGCTCCTCCACATGGTTCTCGTTTCAGTAAACTGAAACCTCAGCTCTCACTAAAAGACAATCTCCATATTCTTGAAGAGAATATTCGGAGGCTGCTGCCCCTACCACCTCTGGAAAAACTCAAAAATGAGGGCCAGACTGACAAGGACAAGGAGCACATTAAAGTAGGTGGGAGTGAACAACACCAAAGACTGCAGTGGGACTTGACTCTCTCACTGAAATTTGAGCCTCATACACTCACGTTTGCTTTCAGTTTCTCTATGAACGATCCATAGATTCTCTGGGCAAGCTTCTGAAGACCATGATATGGGATAATGTGCCTGCAGAGGAATGCCAAGAAATGTTTAATGTGAGAAGGGCCACCCCTCAAATGGGTTCCCATATCCCCTCCTCCATCCTCCAACATGCCCCCCAAACTTGACCTTGTCCTCTTCCCAGGAAAAAGTCCAGCTTGACCCACTTAACCCATCATAGAGGGCCAGTCCAGTCAAACATTGTTTGTGGGGCAGTGAGCATCCTGTAAAGAAGAGGCAGAGAAAGTGTGAGAGTGAGAGAGAGAGAGAATGAGAATGAAAGAATATAAACAATATCAAAGAAAGGGTGTTTATTCTTTGACCAACAGCTTCTCCGAATGTGGCTTGTTTCACAAAAAGAGTGGGAAAGAGAAAGAGCCTTTCAGATCACTGCAAAGGTGCTGACAAATGATGTTGAGGTAAGTAACCCCCTAGAATAAGGTGATTCCATTGCTGGGATCTGATTCTTGGAGGCCTCTGGAAAGTCCAAAATCCTTCTTCAAGACAGACCTCCAGTCCTGAAGGGAGTGCTTTCCAGAGAACCCCTGAGAGGTATCCCCTGAATTGAGGGGGCACACACACCAGCATTAAGCCATTTGGTTATCTTTGTTGTCTGCTTGCTTACTTTTCCATTGCCCTGAAGGAGTCAGGACTTTTTAGAGGAAAGTTCAAGATTTCTTTTCATTCTAAGAACCTGCAAAAAGAAAATAAGGGGCTTAATATCTGGTGTTGAGAATATCCTGGGATAGCATCAAACCACCACCTCACATTAGGGTGACTACTTTGTCCTGCAGGCTCCAGAGAACTTTAAAATCGGCTCTCTCCTTGGGCTCCTGGCTCCACACTCCTGTGACACCCTGCCCACCATCCGCCAGGCAGCTGCTAGCTCAGCGATTGGTCTGTTCTGCATAAAAGGTGAAAGATGGAAAACCCAGAAACAAATAGACCTTGTTTTTGTTTTTTGTTCTCAGTTTATTTTGTGCATCTATATGTCTTTCTCTTTCCTCTGCCCTTACTATCTCCCTCTCCCTCTCCCTCTCGCTCTCTCTCTTCTCCCCAGTTCAGCAATTTCTGAGCTCTAATACTCTAGTATGTCATGAGTCCCGGGATGGTGCAAACGGTTAAGAACTCAAATACTAGCCAAAACGTTGGTAGTTCGAACCCACCCAGAGGAGCCTCGGAAGAAAAGCCTGACAATCTGCTTTTGAAAGGTCACAGCTTTGAAAACCCTATGGAGCAGTTCTACTCTGCACACATGGGGTCACCATGAGTTAGAATTGACTCCATGGCAACTACTAACAACAGTTATAATAGTTATGTCACTGAATTTGTCTCTCTTGAGTCTAAATCACTTTTTTCCTCAGTGGCTTTATTTTTCTTTTTTGTTTGTTTGTTTTGTTTTTATTTATCTTTTTTTAATAAAAATAATCATACTGAAGCATTGTAAAGATCCATTAGAGTAGATAAAATGTTTTGAGAGTCTCCATTTTAAATTGCTGAGCAACTGGGTATATTAGCAACACTTCCTCTACCACATGATTTTCTTCTGGAAAAAAGTGCACTACTATTATGGTGCTAAGTGATTTTGAAAGTTCTTGAAGCAAAATAACTTTGTGTGGGTGTTTCCAGCTTGAATAGCAGCACCTCCGCCTGCTCTCTGACAAGTACATGTGATTAACTGTCAATATCCGTAAATACAAAGAACTTTAAAACCTTTGTCTTAGACCAAAATCAACAAACATGGCTTCCTGTCCTAGTTAAATTAGCAGATCTTTCACCAAGGACGGCCTGACATTATATGTGCACAATTCTATGTAGAACAGGAACACTCAGTGCAGGTTTACTACCGTCTCATGCCCAGGTTCCTCTCTTCATTCTTTAGGTACTCAGAAAATATTTATTGAGTGCTTTTCCACGTGTCTAGCATTGTTCTGACGCTGGGGACACAGAAACATTAAAATTTTAAGATTCATATAAGAAAAATATTAAAGACAAAGGGTGAGATTTTGTCAGGGAATATCTATGACCTACCTACCAGTTGTCATGGAGTCGATTCCAACTCATGGCAGCCCCATGTGTGTTAGAGTAGAACTGTGCTCCATAGAGTTTTCAGTGGCTGATATTTTGGAAGTAAATCATCAGACCTTTCCTCCAAGGAATCCTAGGGTGGACTTGAACCTCCAACCTTTCAGTTTAGCAGCCGAGCACGTTAATGGTTTGCACCACCCAAGGACTCAAATTGTTGGAGTAGGCAGTCAAAAAGAAAAACAAAAAAATTCAGCAGAGTCAAAGTAGGTGTGAATGTTTCTTGGAAGGTGGAGAGATAATCCAGTAAGGATAAATTCTCTTATCAAGGCAGAAAAAGTGAATGAAGGAAGTAAGACAGATGGGACAGTTCCAGGTAGAGGGAAAAAATGTGCCAGAGAGGGATCTAACAGGAATAAAGGGAATTTGAATTCTGTTATTGTTCTACCCATTCTTCCTTTAGCCTACTTGATTTTCGTGAAACATGTTCAAATTCAGTTCCTCAAACACTCTCTTTGTTAACAGGAAATTCCATACTTCATTATTTAAATTAACTCCTTTTTCCTTTATTAACCTAATAGCATAGTAGAGTGAGAGGAAAAACATGTATTAAACATCTACTAGGTACAAAGTAATTACTATGACACTAAATTAATACACATTTAACACTCACGGATGTGACCCAATGAGTTTGGAGATGAGGGATCCGAAAATAAGAAATTCATCAGTTACTTGCCGCTGTTAGGTGCCATCGAGTCAGTTCCAACTCATAGAGACCCTATGTACAACAGAACACAATACTGCCTGGTCCTGCACCATCCTCACAATCGTTGCTATGTTTGAGCCCATTGTTGTAGCCACTGTGTCAATCTATCTCCTTGAGGGTCCTCCTCTTTTTTGCTGACCCTCTCTACCTTACCAAACATGATGTCCTTCTCCAGGGACTGGTCCCTCCTGATAACATGTCCAAAGTATGTGAGATGAAGTCTCTCTATCCTCGCTTCTAAGGAGCAGTCTGGCTGTCCTTCCCAGATAGATTTGTTAGTTCTTCTAGCAGTCCATGGTATATTCAGTATTCTTTGCCAACACCATAATTCAAAGGCATCAATTCTTCTTAGGTCTTCCTTATTCGTTGTCTAGCTTCCACATGCATATGAGGCAATTGAAAACACTATGGCTTGGATCAGGCTCACCTTAGTCCTCAAAGTGATATCTTTGCTTTTTAAAACTTTAAAGAGGTCTTTTGCAGCAGAATTGCCCAATGCAATACATCATTTGATTTCTTGACAGATGTTTCCATGGGCATTGATTGTGGATCCATGTAAAATGAAATCTTTGACAACTTCAATCTTTTCTCTGTTTATCATGATGTTGCTTTTTTGTTTTCTTTATGTTGAGGTGCAATTCATACTGAAGGCTGTAGTCTTTGATCTTCATCAGTAAGTGCTTCAAGTCCTCTTCACTTTTAGCAAGCAAAGTTGTGTCATCTGCATATCACAGGTTATTAATGAGTCTTCCTCCAAACCTGATGCCATGTTCTTCTTCATATAGTCTAGTTTCTCAGATTATTTGCTCAGCATACAGATTAAATAAGTATGGTGAAAGGATACAAAACATTGACCCACACCTTTCTTGATTTTAAACCATGCAGTATCCCCTCTTCTGTTCAAACAACTGCCTCTTGGCCTATGTACAGGTTCCTCATGAACACAATTAAGTGTTCTGGAATTCACATTCTTCTCAGTGTTATTCATAATTTGTTATGATCCACACAATCAAATGCCTTTGCATAGTCAATAAAACACAGGTAAACATCTTTCTGGTATTCTCTGCTTTTAGCCAAGATCCATTTGACATCAGCAATGATATCTGGCAGTTCTTTGTTGATATATTGCTGCAGCCTCTTTTGAGAGCTCTTCAGCAAAATTTTACTTGCATGTGATATTAATGATATTGTTCGATAATTTCTGCATTCAGTTGGATCACTTTTCTTTGGAATAGGTATAAATATGGATCTCTTCCAGTCAGTTGGCCAGGCAGCTGTCTTTCAAATTTCTTGGCTTACATCAGTGAGCGCTTCCAGCATTGCATCCATTTGTTGAAACATCTTAATTGATATTGCATCACTTCCTGGAGACTTGGTTTTTGCCAATGCCTTCAGTTACGTTTGGACTTCTTCCTTCAGTAGCATTGGTTTTTGATCATGTGCTACATTCTGAAATGGTTGAACATTGACCAATTCTTTTTGGTACGGTGACTCTGTGTATTCCTTCCATCTTCTTTTGAAGCTTGCTGCCTCATTCAACATTTTATCCATAGAATCTTTCAGTATTGCAGTTCAAGTCTTGAATTTTTTCTTCAGTTCTTTCTGCTTGAGAAATGCCAAGCATGTTCTTCACTTTTGTTTTTCTAACTCCAGGTCTTTGCACATTTCATTTAATACTTTATCTTCTCGAGCCATCTTTTGAAATCGTCTGTTCAGTGGTAGACCAGTTACTTAGCTGAAAATAGTGAAGTTAGGCTTTGAACCCAGGCCTGTTTGACTCCAAAATCCATGTGTTCCATTGAGTTAGGCTGCCTTCCACAAAATGGTTCAAGTATTGGTTTCCACAATTATTACATATGTAGTCAAGGAACAGAAAGTAGTTACTGTGTAGATTTATAACTGATTTTAATAATCTCTTATGCAGTTTTTGATGTAAACTTACTTACAAAAGTTCCTTTTCTGTTCCCCCCAATGTAGCTCACTGCAAAATGGAACTTACGAAGTTGTTAGAGTCTGGGCTTTGCTGTCAGACAAACCAGGATTCAAACTCTAACTCTTCCATTTCTACTCACTGCATGACCATGGGCAAATGGCTTTACCTCTCTCAGCCTCCACTTTCTCATCTGTAAAATAGGAACAATAATAGGCGTGCCTACCTCAGATGCTTTTTATGAGTAATAAATGAGATAATTCTATACAGAGCATTAAGCATGGTGCCAGGCATGTACATACTTCTCAGTACATGATAACTATGATACTTGCTATCTCATTAGGCAGCCTTTGGTGCCCTTGTTAAAGGCATCCAGCAGCACATCAAAATATAGCTAGCATCTTCAACCCCAATTGGGTCTTTGAACTCATATATTTCCTCTTGGTTGACTGTAGGCATCCACCTGGAAATGGAAAGACTACAGGGTATGCAGGAGGGGCTGGAATGTGATGATGTTCAAGTCCAGATCAAGATTTCTTCTAAAATAGCTAAGGTAATTGATGTGGAAGACTGGCCAAGGGATGTAAAGATGATTCTGGATGGTTTCTAAATAAGGAAGCTATGTACTCCTACTACAGATGAGGGCAACTATCTACCTATTTGAGCAAACGAAAGACCTTTTATTCACTCATTTTTTGAATCTGGGTACAAGTGCCCAGTCAACATGGCTACTGATCATTCCATACTCTGGAAAGCTTTGTGAGCCAAGTGGTTTTCCCCAGGCTTTAGGAGGCAGTTGAGTGAAGTGGAAGGAGCAAGGGCATTAGAGTCAATCAAGTGCTCCGTGTGCACTGCTAGAAGCTCAGTCTCCTTATCTTAAAAAAAAAAAAAAAAGCCATAGCCTACTTCTCAGAGTTGTGAGAATTTTTCAATTAATTCACTCATTTATTCAATCATTCATTCACTCACCTAATATCTCCTGAGCACTTATCATATGCTAAGCTAAGTTCTAGGCTCTATGAACAGAAAAAGAAAATCCCTGCCCCTCACTGATCTTGCATCCACGTACAGACAGTCAGACAAATAAATATAATGTCAGGTAGTGATCATTGAGAAAAATAAAGTAAGGGAATAGAATTAGGGGAGGAGCGATCCCCCACAGAAGGCCACTCTGAATGAGTGAACCATGGACATGTCTGGAGTAAAGCATTCCAGGCAGAGGGGAAACAGCAAGTGCAAAGGCCCTGAGGTCAAGAAAGGGATGGGAAACAAGATCTAAGAGAATAGCCCAGGGCTGATTCAGGGGTCTTTGATGTCGGAACTATGATAAGAGTCTTGTTAAGGACCTTGGTTTTCACTCCAGTTGAAATCAAAAGCCAATGGAGAGTTTTGCAGGAGAGTTCAGGGCCACTACGTATAATTGTGCCAGTTGTGAAATGTACAAAGGCATTCCATGGAAGGTGACATTGTTCATAACTTAGACATTGTAATTTATATGTGTATTATGACAGCCATAGATGGCAGTAAAGTACTGAGCAAAATCAGTATATTATAATAATATTTTTACAGAGAAAAGGGAAGTATCTTGAGGATGAGGTAGCTTGTCCTAATTTGCAAAGGACACTTGTAGGCTAGGGATGGTTCTGAAAGGAGGAACATGGCGTGACTGATGTTTCTGAAGCCACTCCGGCTGCTGCGTGGAGACTAGACTATAGGCTGGTAAAAGAAAATTAGTGAGGTAAGTTTGGAGGATACTGCAAGAATCCAAGTGTGATTATGGTGGCTTGGACTAAGGTGGCAGCAATAAAGATGATGAGAAAGTGATCAGAATATAAGAGAAAAGCCAGTTGGAGGGACAGGGAGGAACATATGTCAAATGACTAAGAAAGTGCTTGACATAATAGGTGCTCAAAAACATGGGAGGAACATATGTGAAATGCCTAAGAAAGTGCCTGATATAATAGGTGCTCAAAAAACATGAGTTCCTTCCTTTCCTCCTAAAAAAAAAAAAAAAAAAAAAAATCCATCTCAAAGTAAGAACAAAACAGGTGACCACTGAATTCTGACATCAGGCAAGCATTTAATATTACATAGAAGTAGTAGTCTAGTCCTTTGACGTTGGAACCATGGTAACTCAGTAAAAGGCTGGGATGTTGCAACTAATCTTGGAAAAAGAGCTCTTTTCTTCCCAAAGATAGTCCTGCAAAATATCATCAGGCTATTTAATGCAGAATGAAGTCACTTATGAATAGGAATGTTTTCCTATCTACACACTCATAATCATTATCTTCTTGATTGAGTAAAGCCCCAAAAAGTTCTCCTGGAACTCACTCAAATTGCCCAATTTTCTCCTCCTTGCCCACCATTTTCATTACACGCACAGACATATACTCACACTCACACACTGATATCAATCAAACGTTCTGTAGAGTTTTTGTACCTAGGCACCAAGATTGTAAATTTTTAGTTTAGCTTTCTTGACCATTTATTGACTGTTCTTAACATTGGAACCTGGAAGAGCAAAAGCAATAAGGGCTTATAATAATCTATGCTATCTATATGGCTACTGTAAGGCATCTAAGTATTTAACACGGCACTTAGTACATGTTGATAAGTTCACTTGAATTCTCAAGCCTTAGCCATTCTTTGGCAGATTTAAGACTTATTTCTATGATATATGAAATGTTTGTGTAAGTGCTTTATAATATATAAATTGCTATATAAATATTACATGTTCTTTTTCCCTGATGGAATACACCAGGACTTCAGGCTTGGAAAGGAAATTTGTTCAACAATCCTAGGATTCAATAAACATGGGATGATAATAAGACAATCTCATGGAAATTTTGCTTAGAGTTAAAAGATCATGTCCATGTTCTATTTTAGGATTTTTCTCTAGTTTGTATGACCCCAGTCACATGCTGTCTGGAAAGCCTAGTGGTTTCTAATGCCCTAAAACAGGCCTGGCAAGCATGTTGTAGGTGTCCAGATAGACAGTAAGGTAGTTGCTGACATGAATCTTTCCGGGTGCGTCCTCAGATCGTCAGTAAGTTCATCCCAAGTGAGGAAGTTCAAATGTTCCTGGAGGAAACACTTGATGGTCTGGAGAGCCTCAACCCCACCTGCACAAAGGCCTGTGGCATATGGATGATTGCTGCCCTGAAGGAGCAGGGCGCTGCCTTGGAAGAGCAGGTGAGCTGACAGCTAGCTTTACAATCAAGCAGAATTCTAATACTTTTGAAGGGCCAAGTCAGATCCTGCTGCTCTATTTGTCCTTTGGTTGGCAACAGGCAAGAGCACGCATAGCCTAGAGATGACGCAACAGAGACCCAAGTTGTGTATTAAAAACAAGGCTCATGTTGGCACTGGGGTCAACATGTCTTTAGTGCTTCTGTAGTCTGTGATCATGAAAACATTCCAAATTGTCCTGCTCCAGCTGGAGGAAGCAGCTCTGAACCAAGGTATTGGGATTCTAGAACACTGAGCTGTTAGATCTGCAGGGATAAAAGTAACCACATGGATGCCGTTGAGACAGCCACTGAGGGCCAGCAGAATTAATGATTCCTCCACCACTGTTCAGGCTGCTTTTCTGCATACTGTAGGGTTTATTCTCCAGTGAGCAACGAGAACTGGGTTGGGGAAGGTCCTTGTCATTGATTGAATTATGTCCCCCCAAAATATCTGTCAACTTGGCTAGGCCATGATTCCCAGTATTGTGTGATTGTCCACCATTTTGTCATCTGATGTGATTTTCCTATGTGTTGTAAATCCTACCTCTATGATGTTGATAAGGCAGGATTAGAGGCAGTTATGTTAATGAGGCAGGACTCAATCTACAAGATTAGGTTATGTCTTGAGCCAATCTCTTGAGATATAAAAGAGAAAAGCAAGCAGAGACAGACAGGGGGACCTCATACCACCAAGAAAGCAGCACCGGGGGCAGAACTTGTCCTTTGGACCCAGGTTCCTGCATGGAGAAGCTCCTAGACCAAGTGAAGATTGATGACAAGGAACTGCCCCAGAACCTACAGAGAGAGAAAGCCTTCTCCTAGAGCGGGCATCCTAAATTCAGACTTCTAGCCTCCTAGACTGTGAAAGAATAAACTTCTGTTTGTTGAAGCCATTCACTCGTGGTATTTCTGTTATAGCAGCACTAGATAACTAAGACAGTTCTCAATCCTTCCTCCTTACTAGAGATTTAAGCAGAGTAAACAGGATTAAAATTCAGTAAGATTAGTTAAGAGCTCCAAACAGAGATGCTCTATCCTCTTTCCTCAAGTCAGAAACAGAATAAAGCAATATAAAGATTAATGAAGAGGAAAAAAATCTTTAACTAAATGAAAGCATCTCAAGAGGGATGGGAGAGAGAAGTTCTGGTCCTATTAACGCAGAATTGTTCACCTTCAATTAAAAAACTGTTCTCCAAAGCATGGCTGTTTGTGTAAGGATATGAGAAATGGTCTCTGAGCTAATTACTTTTCAAATCTTTTTTTTTTTTTTTAATTTATTGGGACCATCAAATGTGGAGGGCACTGGACTAGGCATGAAAGAATCAATAGCAATAAATTTGGAGTGTCCGTGTGTTTGTGTGTGTAATATAAACCCGTTGCGATTGAGTCAATCCTGACTTATAGTAACTGTATAGGACAGAGTAGAACTGCCCCCTGGGTGTCCAAAGAGAGGCTGGTGGATTTGAACTTCCAACCTTTTGGTTAGAAAATGAGCTCTTAACCACTCCACCACCATGTATAACATGTATAACATGTATAACATGAGGGCGAGATATTCACACAATAGGTAAAGGCTTATAATAGAGACTTAGATCCTCTCCAAGCATCACTGAAATGGGGTTATATGATAATCATGTTTGGAGGATATTTATGATTAAGGAATTGTTTAGAGAAAATGTTATGTTTAACCTAAAAAAAAAAGTCTATCAAAAATTTTTAGATGCCTTGAGATCTTGTCTCTCTTAAAAAAATAAAAAAATAAGAGAAATAGCTATTAGAAGAAAGTTAATTTAAATTAGAAACAGGCGTTATCCATGTCAAAAATCCAAAAGCATAATATCATTCCCTACTGCCCACAGGTTAGTGTCCAAATTCAGAAAGGTGGCCTTCAAGGCATTCTAAGATCTGGCTTCAATTTTCAATCAGGTCATCTTCCCTTCATCACCCTCATTCTCTCTGTGCTCCATAGAGACCTTTCTCCTATTCCAGAACATCTTTTCAGCATTTTCCTGTGCCTATTGGCTCATGCTTTTTGATCTTATATCTTTACCTGTGTTCTTTTTTCTGACCAGGATGCCTTTCCCCATCCTCTCCCCCTTGCCTTTTGAAATTGCTACATATCCTTCAAGACCCAGAGCAAATGCCCCTCTGCAGTGACCTCAATTGCTTGCTGATTCCTCCATCAGTCGTATGTATCTCTGTACATCATTTGCTATATACTCCTTGTGTACAGACCTTTGGGTATATGGCAGATAGCATTGATTAGACCATCCACTCCTTTTGAAAAAGGGTTACGTATTATTCGTCTTTGGTAAATGTTGTAGCCTTTCACTAAATGTTTGCTAAATTGAATTAAAAGTAAATATCCAATTCATCAATAATACTCCTGAGTGAGAGATGGACCGTGTTGAGAATTGATTATTGTTTTTAGAGCTATCTATAATTCATCAACCATCCCCCCCAACCAAAATATGCTGATAGTACGTGCCCTGAGCCATTCATGTGGAGGGGAAGTGGCAACTCAGTGTCTGATTTGCCTTACTTTTTTTAGCTATTGGAGATCTTGAACACAATTTACCATCACATGCCGGTCCTCAGACAGAAGGAGGAAAGTTTTCAGTTCATACTAGAAGCCATATCCCAGATAACGAGCTTCCACACGGATGCAGTTGTTGCCAACATTTTGCAGAAGCCTCTGCCCTTTGACAGGTAGATTCTAACTGAATTGGTCTCTTCTCCCAGGAAAGGCGGCTTCTGCAAGGCATCAGAAAAGGGTTTGTTGTTTGAGAAAAAGGCAGCAAATAAGGGTTGGAAACATCTCACCTTAATGATAATTTCAAAATTGGTATTTGAATCACATGTAATGTTTTCCCAAGTGGTTTTCAGATATACCCTCTGTGAATAATACAGTAAAACCTGTGAAAGCCAGAGCCTGTGTAAGGCAGAAACCTGTCAGAGAAGGAAAACTCAAATGTTTTCCACTAAAACCAGCAATAGAAAAGTGGTAAGAGTGCACCCTGTCAAAGGCAGAAAACTTTCAAGACCCAGAAAGAAAACAAGGCCGTCCTGTCGAGCTCCAGCTCTCACAGATTTCGCTGTAATAAGATTCCTTTGGGAAAAAATACACCTATGAATGAGTAGTAGGAAGTGACTATTTTGCCTTTTCCCAGTTGCCCAGAATGTACCTACATGAGCAGTTTCTGTCTTAGAAAACCTCAGTAACCCAAGGCCAGGATGATGGATTGTTAAATAAAACATCCTTATTACCCCCAAGATTGACAGCACGTTCATCTGCCCTGGAAATTTGGATTAATCATACCGTGGTTTCCGAGTGAGTCAGATGGTAGAGCTCAAATTCCAAAGACTTATACTTCATCAGCTTTCTGTCTTGCCACCCTAGGGACACAAAGACACTGTGGAAGGCACTGGCTGAGAACCCAGCCTCCAGTAGTAAGCTCTTGCGAGCCTTAATAGACAAACTGGAGAAAGGGTTGGAAGATGACATAGCCACAATGGATGCAATTTCAGTGAGTTGGACAACCCATCACATTCCTGGAAAGGTGCCCTATTCTATGATCTGTTCCCGCCTGGGACTTGGTGAAGTAGTACTAATCACACTCCATCCCCGCTCATACCCTGATTTTAACTCAACTCCAGTTTGCGTTGGACTAATATGGCAGTATGGCAATAATTTTGTCTGTGGCTGATCATTTTTAGAAGTAAAATTCTCAGCAGCCCAAACAAAATCTATATGTCTGTATTTTTAAATTAGTCTGCAAGATATCCAAAGCACCCATTTTTGTTGAAAAACCCCAGTGATGGAAAACATTGCATTTTGTGTGAATGATGTCCTCTGGGGTTTGGAGTCACCCAACACAGCGTTCTGAGAAAGTAACACAGTCTGAGTCAAGAAATTTCCGGAAAAATGATTGCTTTCCTTTTTTATGTTTTTATCTTGAGCATGGTCAACTTGAAGAATAATTGGGGAGAAAATAAACTTGGAGATCAGCCCAAGGAGAAGATGTCCTTGGAAGATAGGAGTCTTCCTGACCTGGAGGTCCTTTTTCCCCTCAGGTGGCCTGCGCTATGCATGAAGTGGTATCAACGGGCACCCCTGTCTCAGGCCTGTACCCAGAGCTGTTCACCATCCTCTTGAAACTGGTCAGCTGCACACTGGGCCAGAATATGCCCACTGCTGCCTTGAACTGGAGGCGGCAGGTCATAAAGCAGGGAGAACTTCAGCAGGTCGCAGACCCCTGCAGGTAAATTGCCACCCCAAAAGGGCCTTTCACAAATGCCCTGATCTCGCACTCCAGGAGGGGGTCTGTGGGTGTCAAGACCTGCACCCTCTGTCCTGGCATCAGCTGTTGTTATTGTTACTTGCCATGGAGTCAGTTCTGACTCATGGTGACCCAGCGTGTACAGAGTAGAACTGCTCCACAGGGTTTTCAAGGATGTGACCTTTTGGAAGCAGATCACCAGGCCTGTCTTCCAAGGCGCCTCTGGGTGGGTTCAAACCACCAACCTCTCAGCTAGTTGTCAAGCGTTTGCCCATTTATGCCACCAGGGACTCCAGTATGGCATCAACTACCCATGAAAAAGTGAAACTAGTATCACTTTCCTTAAGACTTTGATACCAGGCTTTAGAGGTCCCCCCGCCCCCACCCCCACCCCAAGCCAGTACCCAGTAGAGTTGCCCAGGCCAATCATACAAGGTGTAAAACCAAACCAAACCAAACCCACTGCCAGCAAGTCAATCCCAACTCATAGCAACCCTAGAGGACAGAGTAGAACTGCCCCATAGGGTTTCCAAGTAGTAACTAGTGGATTTGAACTGCTCACCTTTTGATTAGCAGCCTCTTAACCACTGTACCACCAGGGCTCCATAAGGAGTAAAGTGGCTATCTATGTTTTCTTCCCTAGAAAACTCCCTGTATTTCCTCTGATTTCTTTCATTGGGACCTTGCTAGGAAATCTGGATTTCTGTGATATTCAAGGCCACCAGCATAAGAAGAAAAAGAAATAGCACATTTCATCAAATCTAAGACTTCATCAACTGAAAAAAAACTACTATTTTGTGTACCATTAAAAACAGGAAAAAAGACTCCCAATTCAGCCACAACTCAATGTCTTCTTATAACTTAAAATTTTTATTTTATATTTAACAAGGGAGCTCTTTAAGGAATATTACTTATAGATTTTTATCCTACGTCACATTGCTCTGTTTTTCTGCTCTTTTGCATAAATTTTTATTCCAATGTCAAATCATAGTGTAATCTTGTCTAAGACCTTTCAAGCAGCAGGTAGACTCAACACATTTGCTCCAACAATACATGTAACTTTACGAAAATAATATAAAGAGCCATACCTAAATCTGTGCATGGGCAGGCCATGGCAACTCCTTCACAACTGCTGTCGGGCCAACAACGAGTGTAACCCACTCCACTGCAAGATGTATCCTGATTTCAGAGATACTACAATGTGAAAAATGTGTGTTTTAAACTCAGTGAAATATGATATTTTGCACTTTCTATCCTTAGGGCTTTATTTTTTTCATGGAGAGTTGACAAGATTTTGTGGCATTATTTACTGATTCAAGTCATCCGGAGTCCCCCTTGGCCCTAAGACTAAAGTGTGACAGTCAGGCTACCTATGTTCTTTCTTGCACAGCATCTAGAGATAGGGAGCATTGTGGGGGACAGGGAGAGTGAACTGGGGAACTCATAATTCCCTACATGGGTGGACTTACTTTTGTGGTGTTGGCTGTCTCTTCAGGCTCTCAACCATAACTCTGAAATGTGTGCAAGCCCAAGCCATGAGAGAAGGCCTTGCGAAAGAATCTGATGAAGGGGACAACTTATGGTCTCTCCTCAGCAGTCCTGGCACCCACCACATAGGAGTATGTGCACTGGCAAGGTAATAGGCAGATATTCTAGAACAAAGAAAAAAACAAAAACAGGGTAAAAATTCAATACAGGCAGTCTCCAGGTTATGAATGTCCGACTTACATACAATCCGTAGTTACAAACCAGCCCCCATAAAGCCTAGGCTATTAAATGTTTGAGGTACATACAATGGTTTGTCATAACAAACGGTCACTGCTTTGCCACATGCATCAAAACGTTATTATTACTGTATTATTATGTTAAAGATGTTTTAGTGTATCTGGAAGTGTTTCTTTAATGTCTTCTATGCATAGAAAGGTACACTATATATTATGTACTAAGACAAACATTTGACTAACTAACGTTAGATATGAACCCTACCTAATTATTCTGACTTATGTACAAATTCGACTTAAAGACAGATTTAGGAATGGAACTCGTTCATAGTCTGGGGACTGCCTGTATAAGCAACTTCACTGAGAGTAATTCACTCTCCTGAGACATCTAGTTAAAGGAGAACAAGTAGGGGAAAAAGAACAATAAAGGCAAAGAGGGGAGGAAATAGATGGAAAGGTCAGCCAAAACTCACCACCACCACCCCCAAAAGTGATACGAGTGAATATGTGCAGTCAAGGTGCATTTAAATTGGGCATTTGGATAGGCATTTTTAAAGTTTAAACCGTGGTGCTCTTTCATTAAGCATTCCTTTTTAGATCATTTATTTGCCTGGTGGATAAATAAACTAGGATTTCTTCCATTGTTTAGGGAAAAAAGTCTGTGCTAAAATTAGAGCCTTGCATTTTCTAGGAGCATGGCAGTGTGGCAACATGGAGTTATACTGGACATTATGGATCACCTACTCCTGTCTCTCACCTCTTCCTCGGAGAACTACCGGATAACCGGCACTGCGTTCTTCGCTGAGGCAAGGGACACCAGCCATCACAGCAGGCTCTCTCAATCCTCTTAGGGTAGTTCTCTGAGGGTCAAGAGTTCTGTGAGAGCTGTAGTTATAGAAGAGGGACCTTCAAGGGGAGCTTTAGTAGTGGAGGGAACCACCTGCTGCCAGAGATACAGCACCTAAGCGGAAATGGAGAGAGGAAGAAGAGCCTGCCTTCTGGTCTGCAGAAATCAACCTTCCAGAACAGAAAAGGGTAGAGAATAGTTCTGGGAAGGGAAAAGCAAAGAGTTACCAACAAGCATATTATTGTCCCTTCAAACTCTGGGATAAAGGCTATCTCAACCTATCCAAAGAAGGAACATCATCAGTGATTCATCTTTTCCCTGGTGGTGCAGTGGTTAAAGTGCTTGGCTGCTAACTGAAAGGTCGGTGGTTCTAACCCACCAGCTGCTTCTTGGGAGAAAGATGCGGCAGTCTGCTTCCGTAAAGATTTACAGCCTTGGAAACCGTGTAGGGCAGTTCTATAATGTCCTATAGGGCCGCTATAAGTCAGAATCGACTCAACGACAGTGAGTTTGGTATCTGCCCATTTAGACTAGAAACAGCCTCTTATCTATGTGTTGTGGTTTGCATCCTGTATAACCTTGAGCTGTGTGGGCTGCTCACATCTAGAGCTTAGCTTCTGCCTGACTTCCTCATTCACCCAGGGTCTTCCTCCCCTGCTCTTTAATTGTAGTTATTGATTCCTTTGGCACTCTCCTGAAGGGAGGCCACTCCCTTAACTAAGGGGGAGGAGTGTATTGATTTCAGCTCATGAAGGAGCCCATCCTTTGGAAGCATGGGAATCTACGGGATGTGCTGATCTTGATGGATCAGAGTGCCTGGGACTCCAATGCCACCCTGAGACAAATGGCCATTCGAGGCCTCGGTAACACAGCTTTGGGAGCCCCTCACAAGGTAAAAGGAGTTCTTGGGAAAATAGTTTATTTAAGTAGAGTTTTGAAATAATTATTCACTAAACTACACACAGTAGTTGCATAGAGATTAAGTGAAAATCCAAATAAATTGCTGAAGTGGTGGTTCTTGGGCTGAAGTACACGTGACCCTAACAGAATTTCCATTGCCTAGTTTGGGAACTCCTACCCTATTCCAGGACACACAGATCAACTTTCAAGATTAAGAGACCTTATTTCAAAACAGGTGAAGAAGCATAAGCAGATAATGTTAGAGTCTATCATCAGAGGCCTGTATCACCTGGCCCGCACCGAAGTCGTCTGTGAAAGCTTGAAGGCTTTAAAAAAGATCCTGGAGCTGCTCACAGACCGAGATGTGAGCTTCTACTTCAAAGAAATAGTCCTGCAAACAAGAACCTTCTTTGAAGACGTAAGTGAGACCATTCAGGAATCTTTCTTCTCCAGAAGGAGTGAAAAGAAAGAGGTTCAAGGTAGTGCTTTTAGCAGATAATGCCAGGATCCACCCATGTTCCTTGGCCAGCCCCAGAGGTCACCTACAGACAATTTCTGTATAGTCTGTTGGCTTCCTATGTCTCTCTGCCTAAGGGTGCTGTGGGATTTGTGGATCATGATTGGCCTGAGCAGGGCGGGCTAAAAAAACTTGGAAGGAAATGCCCTGGGAAGCATTGAGGAAGCAATGAAGAACAAGAGTTTGTAGATAAATTCCCCAGCTTCCTCATCCGTCAGAAGGATTGAGTTCCACTTACCCAAAGAGTAACCCACTCATTAATACTCCCTTCCTTAGCTTTCCTCCATTCCCTATCTCATCCCTACTCCCCTGGCATGCTTCCTGGTCTCATCTCCCAAATAAATTACTTCTACCTAAATTCTTGTTTCAGGGTTTGCTTTAGGAGAAACACAAATTATGACAGTACTCAATGCAGGACCAGGGTCTGACTAAAGACTATGTCTCCTCCAATTCCATCTTTTCCACTTCCAAAATTCAAAGACTCAAAATGCTGGTGTTCTTCATTTAGTTTAGGGGTCAGCAAACTACAGCCCATGGGCCAAATCTGGCCCACAGCCTGTCTTTGTAAACAAAGTGTTATTGGAACCCAGTCATGCTCATTTGTTTACATATTTCTATGGCTACTTTCACACTACACTGGCAATGTTTATTAGTTGCTACAGAGACCACGTGATTTGCAAAGTCTAAAATACTTACTCTCTGGCCCTGTAAAGAAAAAATTTGTTAACCGTTCATCTAGCCCATAGCCCTAATTTCAAAAAAAGATCATACAGCAATCCTAAGCAGAAAAATACAAAAACTAAACCCATTGCCATCAAGTCAATTCCAACTCATAGCAACTTCATAGGAGAGAGTAGAACTGCCCCATAGGGTTTCCAAGGAGCACCTGGTGGATTCAAATTGCTGACCTTTTTGTTAGCAGCCGAGCTCTTAACCACTGTGCCACCAGGGCTCGCAACCCTAAGCAGAGGAGGGTCATTTTCCTCCATACCTTCTGGGAAAATTGATTTGATTATTTATTTCTGGTTTATCACTACCATCAATGTGAAATTCTCTTTCATGTCTGACTGAAATCTATTATTTTGCGATCTAAACTTGTTTCTTCATGTTTGCTTGTCAGGGGAAATAGAACACTGCTGGCTGCTGTTTCTAGTGCATCCTTCATAAACATTAAGGCTTTATCAAATTACCTATTTACCTTCTAGTCTCCAGACTGAGAAGTCTTCATTTCCTTCATTACCCCTCATAAACCTGATTTTTCAGCTCTTTAAATATTTTACAGGACAGTGACTGATTTGGACCTCTAAATAAGGTCTGAGTAGTATTGAATAGAATATAAAGAAAAATTACCTCTCAATTCCAACCTCTTTCTATTTATTCACTCCAAAAGTTGTTTTTTTGTTTTTTTTTTTGGGGGGGGGCGGTTAACCCTTTCTTCCTGACTGACAAGTTATTAACCATTTTGAACTCTAGATTTTTGTTTGTACCTTAGATCCCTGGGTAGCACAAACAGTTCGCTCTCAGCTACTAACCAAAATGTTGGCAGTTGGAGCCCACTCAGTAGCACTGTGGAAGAAAGGCCTAGTGATCTGCTTCCATCTCGAGTACAGCCAAGAAACCCCTATGGAGACAGTTCCACTCTGTAACACATGAGTCGCCATGAGTCGGAATCGACTTGATGGCAATAGTCAATAATCCTCCAGGTTTGCATTTTTTTCAGTTTCTCTTTTTTTTTTTTTAATGAGCCAGCTTACTCCTGGCCTTCAAAAGCAACTTTCCACTTGTTTCCAACCTCTGTCTCCAATCTATCAACATCACTTTTAATTCTCATCTTGTTCTGAAAAATGCTTATGGGCTCCTACCCAATTTATTATCTTCTGCAAAAATAACAAAGATGTTCCTTTTTTTATTACACAGATAATTGATGTCAATCTTTAACAGCAAAGGGCTGAAATCACCCCTACAGAATTTCACCTGTTAGCTTTTCCTGAGTTGTTGTTGATCCAATGATAATAATTCTCTTGGATCTGAGCCACCGGTAAATGGCGAGTCTACCCAATAATATAGTGGCCAAGATAATGTTTCTTAGTGTCATTGCAGGAAAAGAAAAATCTGAAATCTTACTGGTTGTTAGAATAGAACTTTCTCATTCCTAATAGCTACCAAGTCCATCATATTTACATAGACGGAAAGTTTGACAAATGTTGGGTATTAATAATGACATGTTATGTCATTAGTAATGCTATCTTTCTGTAAATATATTTACCTACTTTCTATAATACTTTACCCCTGTATTTTTCTATAGACTATGCAAATAATTCTGTAATATCCAGGTATTTTCTTTACTTTTTTCCAAATATTTAAGTATTTCAAATATTTGAAATTTTTTTTTTTCTGCTTTTCCATAATGCCAATTGGTTGATGCTTCCTTGGCCTATTTTCATTGGTTGATTTGGGAAAATTTTAAATATTTTTTTTAAAAGTAAGTACGTCATCTAACTTTTGGGTGCTTTCTATTGGTTTTATTGGTTTTCTTTCTCTTTCTGTTTGTAAAAAGAGAACTTTTAAAAATTATCCTGACCTTATTCCAACTATATTTAAAGAATGCATTTCTACTTCCATTTCCCTTGTAAGAGGTCACATTTCACTTATTCATTTAGCTTTTCTGGCCTTTTGCTGGAGCCCTGGTGGTGCAGTGGTTAAGAGTTTGGCTACTAACAAAAAGGTTGTCCGTTTGAATCCACCAGCTGCCACTTGGAAACCATATAGGGCAGTCCTACTCTGTCCTATAAAGTCGCTGTGAGTCGGAATCGACTTGACAGCAACCGGTTTGTTTGTTTTTTTATTTTTGGCCTTTCTCTTACAAGCCATCTTTATTTCTTCTGGAAGATCTATACTAACCTCCTCGTTCATTGCATTTTTATTTATGGGCCACTTTCTATACACTTCATTTTGCCAACAAAATTTACTCCTATATCTTCTCCCCCTTGTATTCATGGGAGTGCTTTTTGTTGGCCCTTGTTTATTGTTTATCTAAATAATATTTTTATCCTCAGGACTACTTTTCCTTTTATCCTTTTGCCTTCTTGTAGGTAATTTCTAGGCCTGGGGAAAAAACAAACTTTCAGAAAATTTATTTAACTTCATCTCCTTCCTTTGTTGCAACTCTGCATTCTGAACCATATTAGCAAAACATCTGAGATAATAGAAGGCCATCGTCCTCCAACCACCTTACACTTTGGTTCTTAAAATCATGGCCGACTATCCTGGATAACAAGCAAAGAAGTACCATAGTTTATCATACTGAAGAGTAGGGCTAGACCGTTGTTTCCTTGACCTCTTTCTGAGACCTGGGACCTAAATTCCTGAGCTGCCTGCACTTGCTTAATAAAGTATTTGGGATCTTGGAGAAGAGTCCTAGGCCTTGGGCAATTTAGATTTGTTGTTGTTGTTATTAGCTGCCATCGAGTCAGCTCTGACTCACACGATCCCCTGTCCTCACAATCTTTAGTTTGCTTGAGTCCATTGTTGTAGCCACTGTGTATTTTGTGTGCCGTCCAACCTAGGGGGCTCATCTTTCAGCACTGTATTGGACAATATACTTTTATGATCCATAGGGTTTTCATTGGCTAGTTTTTGGAAGTAGATATCCAGGCCTTTCTTCCTAGTCTGTTTTAGTCTGGAAACTCCACTGAAACCTGTCCACCATGGGTGACTCTGCTGGTATCTGAAATACCAATGGCATAGGTTCCAGCATCATAGCAACACACAGGCTACCACAGTACAACAGACTGACTGGTGGTGGCAATTTAAAGACCCCATAACTCGAGGCAAGTGATGCAACCAGGCTAATTTGTGTTAGATGCAACACAAGCAGGAGACCTCCCTGTCTTCTGCTGCCAAAACCCCCTGTTGATCATTCCTGTGGTCACACTTCCTCACTAGCTACTCAAAGGCAGAAATCAACTCTCCAGCTGTATCTTATCACTTAAACCCCAGGCCCATGGTTATTTAAACTTGGAGCAGTGTGGGGAGAGAGCTTCTGGAAAAGAAAGCAGGTTATTGGATATGGTCTGTGACAAGAGTGCACTCAAGCCTCAGTTCCAGCCTTGCTTTGCTGAAATGGGGCAGGGAGGGTGGGCGGAAGGCAGGCAGGGAGTGGTCAGTGAAGGGACACTCACCCATGAGGTGCATCTGTTGCCACAGGAGCAGGATGATGTGAGGCTGACTGCCACCTGCTTATTTGAGAACCTGGCATCACTAACTGGAAGAAGGTGGAAGATTTTTTTTGCTGAAGAAATAAAAAAGAGCTTGATTTCATTCCTTCTCCACCTCTGGGATCCCAACCCCAAGATTGGAGCTGTGAGTGGCCCAGCACAGACACCTGCTCCTCTTCCTCTCCCCTATAGCTGAGAAGTGCTAGCAAGCCTGGTGTAGCTATACTGAGAGGCAAGATATGAAGTAACCACTATGAACTGAACCTGAAAACCGCTCCTCCAACTGTGGGTTCTCTCTTGCCATCTCTTCCTGGGTTTGCTTTTCCATTCTTGAATCTGAGAAGATGGCCAAGAATGGTTATAAGGTCCTTCAGGCTACACATTTTTACTGTTCCTGTTTTCTAGTATTATTCAGCATTTTTTCCCTTCTGGAATGGGTATCCTAGCATTCTGGGCAGTGACACAGAAAACTCTGCTTTCTAGGCTTGCCGTGATGTCTTGATCATCTGCATTCCTTTTTTGGGCCTCCAGGAACTCTATGGAATATTAGACCATCTCCTCGATGGCCAGGATCTACCAAGGGCCAGGGATTTCTATAGGCAACTCTGTGTGAAACTGGTGAGTGTGAAATAGATGCTCCTCCAAGAAAGGAAGGACAGGGACCAGTCAAATCCCAGGAGGGCAAACTACATCACAGGAAATCTCTGGCCGGAGCCAGAATTGTCTTGGAAGGATAGCAATGATTCCTGATATTCTGCCACATTACCCTCTGCTCCTTTCCCAAGTCCTGACTGGGATCTGTTCTCCTAGTTTCCCAAAACTCATGATTAGTCCCTTAAGCCCCAGTGCCTTCTTTTTTAAATTTAGATCAATAATTAAATGAATAATACCCATAAGATAATTCTCAATAAAACAATTCATGGCAGTGTGAGTGTTCACTGGCCTTTAGAGCTCTATTCTGAGGGCCTTTAGGAATCTGAATTTCATAAAGGACCACTTTCCAGTTGCACTCTTTGTAATACACATATCTTCCAGGCAAAGAAAAACCAGGAAATTCTGTGGATCCTACACACACACTCATTTACCTTCTTCAGTAGCAACTGGGAGATGATCAGGAGTGCAGCCGTCAAACTCACAGGTGCAGTCATATCCGCATTCCCTACTCAGTTATGTCCTCTCTTTACCACCTAGATTGGCTTTGATTGGAAGCTTCCCCACTGCAAACATTGGTAAGACAGAGACGAAATAAACAGAAGGCCAAGAAGGAATTCATTTTATGTCTCGCAACATCTTCCCTCAATGGAACCTATTTTCTTTCGCAAAATGAAAATGTATAACCTCTTCTGACTTCCCAACACTCACTCTCCTCCAATCAGATCATTCTTCTTACTGGGTCCTCTGTGTTTCTTCCAGTCTCCAAGTCTTTACTACAAGCCTGCTGCCCCTGCCTACATGCCTTCCTCCTCCTCATCCCTTTACATAAACCACACTCAGTCTTCAAAGCTGAATTAAAGCTAAGAACTTCAGCAGCAATATAATACAAATGGAAAGAATGCTGGTGTGGGGACCAGCAGGCCTTGGCTCTGCTATGTGATTCTGGACAATTCACTTACCTTTATGTTACCTCTCTGTCCAGTCTACAAGATAAAAGAGAGATAAAATAAGGGAGTCTCTGAGGTTACTTCTATTATGAAATTCTAATTCTTATCATGAAGCCTGTTTCAACTAATATGGGCACAGTGAACAGGCTCACTTGCTTGGCCACCTTCAGGACTGAGTTAAAAACCTAAAGATTTCTTCTTGGGTCATGCATTGTAAACTTTCTGAAGACAAGGATTACAGTATATCTTACACTCCCTTGAAACATACCTTTGAAACCCTGAGAACAACTGGCACCCCCTGGGAGGACATTGTGTAAGCTTTCCCAAACAGTTCCAAAAACATGGCACTCAAGACCTTATAGAGGCCACCCTCACAGCATCCTGGGAGGAAGTCAGGCTGTTTGCTCATTTACTAATCTACCAGAGGTCATCTACCTTCTGACCTGGTGCAGAGTCAGACCTGATCTACCTTTCATGGCCTCTTCACCTATAATGTAACTTTTTCTCTGGTTGACTTTAGATGCCATTGTTCTCAACTTGACCAGCCAATATGTGGAGTTATTAGACAAAGAACAGCTGACCACACGTGAGTGTCAACCATCATTTCTGTCCAGTTTATTGATATATTCTCAGGGAAAGAGAAACTATTGCTGCTCCAAGTTCCATGTTAGCCCAGAAACTGAAATTCTTAGTATCTGATGTTGTCTCTGACACTCCTTGAACACTGGGATTTCTCCAGAGCCTAAGGTACCTCCTACCTTCACCCGTTTGCAGACATCATTCACAGCAGACTATAATTTTCCAACTGTCTATAAATCTACCGATCACAAGAACAGGGTCTTCTCTTCCCCTATTTCAAGGTTAATGTAATTTCTCAACCAATGGCTCCAAAGTCTACTTTTTGGGGTAAATGTGAGCATCAGGGACTGAGGCCCCGTGGGCTGATACTCAATGGTGAGACATGCACTACTATGTATGTAGGTTGGGCCTTCACCTGCATTGCCCTTCCTGCTGGACTTCGGCTTTCCTCATTCACCAAATTTTGCTATTCTTTCCATTTCAGGGCTCCAAGCACTCCGGCAAGACCCTTGTATCAGTGTCCAGAGAGCTGCCGAAGCTGCCTTGCAGACCCTCCTGAGAAGGTGTAAAGAGATAACAATCTGTCTGTAAACCATCAGGAAATAAACTGCTAGGCTTTTTCTAAAACTGACCCCTGTTTTCATCTAAAAACTCCCAAACTTGCAGCATCTTGAGGAAAGTGTTGACACTTCGAATGAGGATATTGAAAGGTGGTATATTCCTCAAATCTCCAGAATCTCCCTGGTGACTTTCATTAATAGAAATAAATCTTACAATCCACTTCGGGGATCACCTGTGATTGGAGTGGTGACCACCATACAACTTTGCACAAGTTAGCCTGTCTTAGTTATCTAGTGCTGCTGTAACAGAAATACCATAAGTGGATAGTTTTAAAGAAAAGAAATCTATTTTCTCACAGTTCAAGAGCCTAGAGGTCCAAATTCAAGACACCAGCTAAAGGGGAAGACTCTCTCTCTGTTGGCTCTGGGGGAAGATACTTGTCTCAGCTTCTGTAACCCTGTCATTCCCTGGTTCCTTGGCGATCTCCATGTGGCAGCTGTCTTTACCCCATTTGTGCTTGTTTGTTTCTGTGCCTAATCTCCTCCTTTTATAGCTTAAAAGTGGTTAGGTTTAAGACATACCCTACACTAATATAGCCTCATTAACATAATAAAGAAAACTCTGTTCACAATTGTGATTAATTCACAGGTATGTTATTGTTGTTAGGTGCCATCAAGTCGGTTCCGATTCACAGCAACCCCATATACAACAGAACGAAACACAGACGAGACCTGTGCCATCCTCACGATTGTTTTTATGCTTGAGTGATTGTTGCAGCCACTGTGTCAATCCATCTCATTGAGGGTCTTCCTCTTTTTCGCTGACCCTCTAATTTACCAAGCATGATGTCCTTCTCCAGGGACTGGTGCCTCCTGAAAACTTGTCCAAAGTACGTGACATGACGTCTTGCCATCTTTGCTTCCAAGGAGCATTCTGGCTGTACTTCTTCCAAGACAGATTTGTTTGTTCTTCTGGTAGCCATGGTATATTCAATATTCTTCATTAACACCATAATTCAAAGGCATCAATTATTCTTCAGGCTTCCTTATTCATTGTCCAGCTTTCGCATGCATATGAGGCTATTGAAAATACCACAGCTTGGGACAGATGCACCTTAGTCCTCTGACATCTTTGCTTTTTAAAACCTTAAAGAGGTCTTTGCAGCAGGTTTGCCCAGTGCAATACGTCATCTGATTTCTTGTCTGCTGGTTCCATGGGCATTGATTGTGGATCCAAGTAAAATGACATCCTTCACAACTTCAATATTTTCTCCATTTATCATGTCATTGCTTATTGGTTCAGCTGTGAGGATCTTTGTTTTTTTAAGTTGAGGTGCAATTCATACTGAAGGCTGTAGTCTTTGATCTTCATCAGTAAGTGCTTCAAGTCCTCTTCACTTTCAGCAAGCAAGGTTGTGTCATCTGCATATCGCAGGTTGTTAATGAGTCTTCCTCAAATCCTGATGCACCATTCTTCTTTATATAGTTCAGCTTCTCGGATTATTTGCTCAGCATACAGACTGAATAATTATGGTAAAAGGATACAACTCCGACACATACCTTTCCTGACTTTAAACCATGCAGTATCCTCTTGTTCCGTTTGAAAGATTACCACTTGGTCTATACACAGGTTCCGCAGAAGTACAATGAAGTGTTCTAGAATTCCAATTCTTCCCAGTGTTATCTGTAATTTGTTATGATCCACACAGTCGAGTGCCTTTGCATAGTCAATAAAACACAGGTAAACATCTTTCTGGTATTCTCTGCTTTCAGCCAGGATCCATCTGACATCAGCAATGATACCCTCTTTCCATGTCCTCTTCTGAATCCAGCCTGAATTTCTGGCAGGTTCCTGTCAATGTACTGCTGCAACCACTTTTGAATGATTTTCAGCATAATTTTACTTGTGTGTAATATTAATGATATTTTTCAATAATTTCCACATTATGGTGGATCACCTTTCTTTGGAATGGGCACAAATATGGATCTGTCCAGTCGCTTGGCCAGGCAGCTGTCCTCCAAGTTTCTTGGCATAGATGAGAAAGCAACTCCAGCACTGCATCCATTTGTTGAAACATTTCAACTGGTATTCTGACAGTTCCCGGAGCTTTGTTTTTTGCCAATACCTTCAGCGCACTATGGACTTCTTTCTTGAGTACCATTGGTTCTTGATCATATGCTACCTCCTGAAATGGCTGAACTTCGACCAATTCTTTTTGGTAGAGTGACTCTGTGTATTCCTTCCATCTTCTTTTGATGCTTCCTGTGTCGTTCAATATTTTCCCGATAGAATCCTTCAGTATTGCAACTTGAGGCTTGAATTTTTTCTTCAGTTCTTTCAGCTTGAGAAATGCCTAGCATGTTCTACACTTTTGGTTTTCTAACTCCAAGTCTTTGCAAATTTCATTATAATACTTTACTTTGTCCTCTCAAGCTGTCCTTTGAAATCTCCTGTTAAGCTCTTTTACTTCATCATTTCTTCTGTTCACTTTAGCTACTCGATATTCTGCAGCAAGTTTCAGAGTCTCTTCTGACATCCATTTTGGTCTTTTCTTTTTTCCTGTCTTTTTAATGACCTCTTGCTTTCTTTATGTATGATGTCCTTGATGTCATTCCACAACTCGTCTAGTCTTCAGTCACTAGTGTTGAATGCATCAAATCTATTCCTGAGATGATCTCTAAATTCAGGTGGGATGTACTCAAAGTTCATACTTTGGCTCTCGCGGACTTGCTCTAATTTTCTTCAGCTTTAACTTGAATTTGCATATGAGTAATTGATGGTCTGTTCCACAGTCAGCCGCTGGCCTTGTTCTGACTGATAATACTGAGCCTCTCCATCTTCTGTTTCCACAGATGTAGTTGATTTGATTCCTGTGTGTTCCATCTGGTGAGGTCCATATGTGTAGTTGCCGTTTGTGTTGTTGAAAAAAGGTAATTGCAGTGAAGAAGTAGTTGGTCTTGAAAAGTTCTATCATGCGATCTCCAGCATCATTTCTATCATCAAGGCCATATTTTCCAATTACTGATCCTTCTTCTCTGTGTCTAACTTTAACATTCCAATTACCAGTAATTATCAATGCATCCTGATTGCAAGTGTGCTCAATTTCAGACTGCAGAAGTTTATAAAAATTTTCAATTTCCTCATCTTTGGTCTTAGTGGTTGGTTCGTAAATTTGAATAACAGTCCTATTAGCTGGTCTTCTTGTAGGCGTACGGATATTATCCTATCACTGACAGCATTGTACTTCAGGATAGATCTTCAAATGTTCTTTTTGACAATGAATGCAATGCCATTCCTCTTCAATTGGTCATTCCCAGCATAGTAAACCGTATGATTGCCCAATTTAAAATGGCTATCACCGCTCCATTTCAGCTCGCTAATGCCTAGGATCTCGATCTTTGTGCATTCCATTTCATTTTTAATGACTTCCAATTTTCCTAGAGTCATACTTTGTACATTCCACATTCTGATTATTAATGGATGTTCACAGCTGTTTCTTCTTATTTTGAGTAGTGCCACATCAGCAAATGAAGGTTGCGAAAGCTTGACTCCATCTATGTCTTAAAGTAGACTCTAATTTGAGGAGGCAGCTCTTCCCCAGTAGTATTTTAAGTGTCTTCCAACCTGACTGGTTCCTCTCCCGGCACTGTACCAGACAATGTTCCACTGCTATTCATAAGGTTTCCACTGGTCAATTTTTTCAGAAGTAGACTGCCAGGTCCGTCTTCCTATTCTGTCTTGGTCTGGAAGTTCCACTGAAACCTGTCCACCGTGGGTGACCCTGCTGGTATTTGAAATACCAGTGGCAAATCTTCCAGTATCACAGCAACATGCAAGCCACTACATTATAACAAAGTGACAGACGTGTGGTGGTCCACAGGTATAGGGGTTAGGATTTACAACACATATTTCTGGGACACAATTCAATCCATAACAGCCCCCTATCTTGGAAAGCTTAAATTCCAACAGATAGTAAAAAGTGACAGAACCTGAAACAATTTTGCTGCCACTAAAAAGAGAGCCACTGCTGGTTTTCACATATCCCCCTTTCCTCTAATATCTTTGTCAGTTTTGAATTACTACCCACATTCTTCTCTTTCTAAAATATAGTCTTATGGTAAACTTTACCTGTCTTTCCTCTCCCAGGTTGTAATTTATGTGTCAAGACTATGTCAGGTGCTTTTCTACAAAAGACCTTGCTGACATTCTGTTAACTCTCATGACTTCTTTTCCATTTTTTTTCCTAGAGCAGTCCTCCCTTTAAATTCCGTGTTTGTGCGTGCATGCTCACATGCACGTGTTTCTGTACATGCATGTATGCATGTGCGTGTTAACCTTCTGTAGCACACTTTACACTTTTTTTACAATGCCCACTTGAAAGGTTGCATGTATGAAATTATGTACATGAAAAAAGTTTCTAACACAGAGCCCGACGCTCGCTTAACAGTAACACCATCATGATCTCTCCTTAGTAACATTATTTAATTGATGTAGACCTTTACAATGTCCTTGCAAATTCCTATTACTTATATTCTAAACTCTTCATCCCCAAACTCTTTGAGGAAACATCTTTTGTTTCTACAAATCCTTCAGAGTATTGAGCCAGCTCCCATAATGACCCCCACTGAGTCTTCCCGTCTGGTTTTCCTATCCTTTTATAGTGTCCCCTCCCACATCACATAGGGCTGACCTGTACAACCAATAAGGAGCCCTCCTGGCACAATGGTTAAGCACTTGGCTGCTAACCAAAAGGTTGGCAGTTTGAGCCCACCAGCCACTCAGTGGGAGAAAAGACTTGGCGATCTGTTCCTGTAAAGATTTCAGCCTAGAAAACCTTATGGGGGCAGTTCTGCTCTGTCCCATAGTGTCGTTATGAATCAGAATTGACTCGACAGTACATAACAACAATGACGTGCTACCAATACAATATTACAGAAGTGTTAGAGTGTGGCTTCCAAGGCAAGGTCATAAAAGATATTGTGCTCTCTTGAATCACTCACTTGTGGGAAGCCATCTGCCATGTTGTAAGGACATTCCAGCAGCCTTATGGATAGGTCTATGTGGGGGGAAAAAAATGGATGCTTGCTGCTAACAAGCAGCACTAACTTGCTAGGCATGTCAGTGAGCCTTGTAGGAAATGGATTCTTGAGTACCAGTTAAGTCTTAAGATGACTGAAGTCCCAGCTGACAACTTGAGTGCAATCTATGGTTGCAAGATAAAATTTGAATTTCAGATAAACAGTGACTATTTTTTTAGTATGTCCCAGTTATTGCATGGGACATATCTATACCTGAAAATTATTTGCTGTTTATCTGAAATCCAAATTTAGTTGGGCATCTTGTATTTTTGTTTGCTAAATCTGGCAACCTACTACAACCTCATAAGATTCCTTGAACCAGAACCATCAAGCTAAGCTACTGTCAAATTGCTGAACCTTGAAACTATGTGAGATAATAAATCTTTGTTGTTTTAAGCCACTAAGTTTTGAGTTAATTTGTTATGCACCAATAAGTAACTGTTACACAAAGGGTCATGATCCCACCAAATTTCTATGTCTAATGTATGTATGCATTTTCTGAGTGAGTTAAACTCTCAATGGAGTATAGCTATTCCCAAGTACAACATACGTGAAACAGAGCAAGAAAAAAGAAGGTAAGAGATACTAGTTGACTAGTTTTACAGATTATATTAAGTCAAATGACTTTTTAGGACAGCACTGTCCAATAGAGGAGCCCTGGTGGCCCAGTGTTTAAGAACTTGGCTGTTAACCAAAAGGTCAGCAGTTCGAATCCACCAGCCACTCCTTGGAAACTCTATGGAGCAGTTCTACCGTGTCCTATAGGGTCATTATGAGTCAGAATCAACTCAGTGGCAATGGGTGTATGTATGTGTGTTCAATAGAACTTTCTGAAGTGGTGGAAATGTTCTATATCGGCACTGAGCAAAAAAGGTAGCCACTAGACACAACTGAGGACTTGAAATGTGGGTAGTGCAGCTGAGGGATTTAATATTTAATTTTAATTAATTTTAATAGCTACATGTGGCTAATTACCCACTGTACTGCACAGTTTCAGAGTATGGGACAAAGAATTAAAATAATTTGTGTCAAGTCACCCTAGAACTAAAGGACATCCTCAGCATCAGTATAAATTCACTGAGACAGGATCTTGTCTGATAATGCTTTATATATCCCCATCACCACTCCCTACTTATCCTAGCGTCTAGTAGAGAGCTTTTCTGATAGATCAGTTGATGGAGATTAAGCAGAAAGGTCACATGAAACACACATTACCACTGAAACTTCACCTGTCTAAACCCTAACCTTAGACAGATTCACCCTGATAAGAATTTCCAAAACTCTTTTTATCATATCCTGGCTCTTACCACTTACTAGTTGTGTGGCTTCGGAAAATTATTTAATCTCTCTGTACTTCAGTTTCCACATCTGTAAAATTAGGACATAATTATCTACATCAAGGTGCTAACTTGAGGATTAAGGGAGTAACATGTAAAGCACTTAGAAGCCTGGCACAGAATAAGTGTTTAATCTTAACTATATAATATAAATATTAATAATATTAACAAATTTATCATCAAAATCAATAGTAACATAAACTCAGTGATTGGTATGTAAAGCCAGCAGATCTCCTCACCTTCCATCCCCATGTGGCCATATTCCTGGCTGTGAATATTGCTGCCCTGCTTGGGAGACTGAAGATGAGACAATCCCTCTACTCAGGAGATCTCAGCTCTGTAGCTGGTACTCCTATCCTGGCTGCTTCATTAGTTACCGCCGTACCCCATCCAAGTCTTCTTACTTGCTCTCATAACATACACCATAAACCGCAGTCAGGCTTTGTGGCAGGAGAAATTTAGACTTCCATTCCTTCTCCATCAATAATTTCTATTAATCCTCCCTCTCCTCCTATCCATTACTATTCCCCCTCAGAGAGTCACCACCAGTCTTCCTTGATGCCTTTCCACTGAGTCCTCCGAGGGCACTCTATGGTTTATCTCTATGGTTCAAACACAGTCATGTTAACCCAAGTGAGAAAGACTCCTCATGAGTCTCGGGAGTTAGAATTAGAGTGGAAAGGCATGTTGAAGTACTCTTGAAGAAAACATTTATCAGTTGCTGTTGAGTTGACACTGACTCGTGGCAATCCCACGTGTATCAGAGTAGAACTGTGCTCTGTAGGGTTTTCAATGACTGGTTTTTTTGGACGTAAATCATAGGCCTTTCTTCTGAGGTGCCTGTGGGTGGACTTGAACCTCCAATCTTTTGGTTAGCAGCCAAGCTCAGTAACCATTCTCACCACACAGGGTCTCCTAAAGACAATATAGATTCCTTTTAATCTCATTCCTGTTGCTTGCCTCATTATTATGACCACATTTAATCATTTTTTCAACTTGTGTTTAGTGTAGGAGGATTTTTTAATGTTCATAAACTAACTAATGGGCTAGCTCTGCTTTGGAGGACTCTGAATCACATTATGTTGCAATTCAGTACTCTGCCCTTTAACCCGACAGTGAGAGCCAGTGTTTTGCTGGTAAATCACAGATGTTTGGTTTGGCTGACCATGCTACAAAGGCAATTTTATCAGAAAAGAAGAGAACACAGATCACAGATGGGAAGAAAGAAATAGGCTGCCAGATCAAGAAGTCAGAGGCACTGCTGAACTGGAATTGTCCATGCACTGCCGTCATTTCAAAGGACACAATACAAGAAGAGACAATAATGTGTACTTTATTTTAAAAGGAGCAAGAAAATAACCAAAGGAGTAGTGGTTATTTTCTCAACAGACTCTGAGATTATAGTAAAAATTTTCTAATAGTATTTTATTACCTGATTTAGTCTCCAGCCCCACCATTATCCTTCAGGTTATTGAAGTATAAAATGAGAGATCACATGGACACATGGATAGTAACCTGTGATAATCAGGAGGCTTTGGTACAGGCCTCTGACAGACAGAAACTTGCTGACAAGAAATTGTGTATAATTGCAACCTAAAAACTATCATTTCTTGGAATTTCTCTTTCTTACTCATTCATTACAGGTATCCCTTAAACCAGGAACAGTAGAAAACATGACGGACTCAAGAGAAACACAATGAAGGAACAGTGAGGTTCATTACAAAAATATGTGTGTGTGTGTGTGTGTAAACATACGTATAAAATCTCCAAATCAAGGCCTGAAAAATGGCATTTGCTTCCTACCTCTACTTTGTCAAATTTTATTTATCCAACAAAATGTTCTTACTTGGATTAGACAGGCCTATAGAACAAAACGAGACTAAAGGGGCACACCAGCCCAGGGGACAAGGACTAGAAGGCAAGAGGGTACAGGTAAGCTAGTAATAGGGAACCCAAGGTCGAGAAGGGAGAGTGTTGACATGTCATGGGGTTGTTAACCAATGTCATAAAACAATATATGTACTAACTGTTTAATGAGAAGCTAGCTTGTTCTGTAAAGCTTCATCTAAAGTACAATAAATAAATAAAAATAAAATTTAAAAAATCATTCTTACTTGTTTGTATTCCTTCTGGACAAACTGTTCTGCATTTTATTTATTGAATTACATGGTTATACTGAAAGGAAGATAAATTTGAATACAATTTTCCAAATATATGTGAGTCATAGCTTCCTTTTCAATTAGGGAGCCACTAAAAAATACAAGATAAGAGCTCTCATTTTACATTTCTTAGCACTTCTTCCAAATCTTCTCAGAGGTAAATCCTGAGGATTAAATTGGCCTATGCTCTAACACTTTCTTATCTTCACAGTGGTCACAAAAAAAGACTCTATCTTGGAGATGGAGAGCCTGGGGAACTGCTTATTAGCCTACACGACAGATTAACCAGGACTGTTTGAATTTTGCATAGAAGGTAGAGTAGAGTTAGAACTCATCTTTAGCCTATTCCCAGTAGTATTGTAAGATCATTAATTACCCCACATCCAACTTGAGAGGCCCTGCTCAAGGTTGGCATTGGCATCATGAGAATGTACCGGACCTGTGCATGGGAGCAGATGGTCTTGTGGGCAAGGCTTGTGGGATGGCAGTTTTCCTGTCTGTTACGTTCCATGCAGGATAGAATGGAGCCCCATCTGACTACAGCAGAAAGGTTATGTCAGGAGATAAAGATGGCTAAATAGCAGAGGGCCAAATATTGAGTGATGGTTACACACTTCATCTAGAAGACAGTAGGTAGCCAAAAAGAACGTCTTGATCAAGGTAGTGAAAACATGAAATCAGGACTTTAGGATGTGACTAACAGAGTAGATAAACTGGTAAATCAGATATTATATAATGGGCTTTTGGACTAAGGAAATATATAAGAAAAAAAAGACAAGGAATATTGCCTGGAAGATTGAAAGGGATGAGTCAAAGAAGACTCAGAGGACTTAAGCTATATGACCAGGAGAACAACTGAGTGTTGAGAGGAGGAATTTACTTAAGATGAACGAGGATGAGCTTAGAGTTTTAACTCTGTCTCCAATTAGTGAATTGCCACCATTGTTCTGGTTACTTCTTGCTTCTTTTTAAATAAGGTATACATTATACTACTGTTGATTACAACCCAAAAAAAAAAACCAAACTCGTTGCTGTCCAGGCGATTCCAACTCATAGCGACCCTATAGGACAGAGTAGAACTGCCCCATATGGTTTCCAAGGACTGCCTGGTGGATTCCAGCTGCCAACCTTGTGGTTAACAGACAAATGCTTAACCAGTGCACCACCAGGTCCTCACTGATTAAAGTATATAAAAATGATAAATTGATAATTGAAACTATTTCAGCTACTACAAATATGCTGATAATTTCTCTAACTTTATCTCCCACCCAGATCTCTCCTGAATCCCAGGCCTACCTTTCCACTTTCCTTTCCTTACAGCACATCTCCATTTAGATGTCTCAGGCTACATCAATCATAAAACATCCCAACAGTGAACTCATCATCTTCACCTCTGTTATGGATTGAATTCTGTCCCTTACAAATACGTGTTGTGAGTTCCGGCAAAATGGCGCTCTAGGCAGAAGCACCACGCTATCCCTCCACAGCAAAGATCTGAAAAACTAAGCCAAACATAGAAAACAACAATCCTGAAACCCTAAAACATCCAATGAAGAGATAAAGAACTCAGCCAAGCACCAAATGGAGTGAGAAAACTGACAGAGAACGGAGAGCGAGCAGAGATTCATGCAGAGGTCCCCTACCAGCTAACGCAGCGCGGATCTGCCATCTTGGACCCCTATCAGAGACCAGCAAACCGGGGGTACAAGAAAGCAACCTCACAGAGCATCCAGCAGGAGACAAAACAACCGGTAATTTGCGATATACACTTTCCCACCCCCCACCCTTCTCCACCCCAACTCGGCCTCCTCTGCTTCCCGCGGCCACAATCTCTTGACTGGGATTCACCGGCTGCTTGGATTTCACACACCCGAATGGGCCGGCTCTCTGAGAGCCATTTGTTGGCCGCTGGTGTTGCTTTTTTCTGCTTCTTTTGATTTCTTCCTTACCTCTCATCACCTCCCTCCCCTTTTGCTCAAATACCTGGCTCCGTGCGCCGTCTTTGCTTCTTCCTGAGGGGCTGCAGACGTCTGGGAATTTGTGATATACACTTTCCCACTCCCTACACTTCTTCACCCACAGTCGGCCCCCTCTGCTTCCCGCAGACACAATCTCTTGTCCGAGAAACACCAGCCTGCATTAGCTGGATCTCTGAGTGCCATTTGTTGGCTACTAGTGTTGCTTTTTTTCCTGCTTCTTTTGATCTTCCTTACCTCTCACCACCTCCCCCTCCTTTCACTCAAATACCTGGCTCTGTGTGCCATCTTTGCTTCTTCCTGAGGGGCTGTGGAGCACCGTTCGAGTGTGGAGCTGCTTCCCGGTTTGGGCTGCCACGCTGGTAGGATCATGGGGCTTTTGTTTGTTTGTTTGTATTGAATTGTTTGTTTCTTTCTTTTCCTTTTCTTGAGTTGTGAGCCATTTCTGGCCAGGTGGTGCTGCGTGGCAACGAGACCTCCCCCTCAGCTTGCACAGATGTGCATAGGGATCCCTGAGGGCATATCTTTTTTCGTTGGTTTTCATTTTTTTCTGTTTTTTGGGTGGCCTTTCTTGTTCTTTTTTTTTTTAATTTGTTTTGTTTTCTTTTCCCTCTTTTTCCCTTTTTGTCTTTCTTCATTGCTCAGTTTCTCATCTCTCTATATCTTCCTTCTCTTTTCTGTTCCCTGAATACCTGGCGTTGTATACCTCTACGCCTTTTAGCGAGGCTGTACTGCAACACCTGAGAGTGACTTCCCCAGACCTCATAGCTGCACCAGTGCGATCCCTGAGAACTTTGCGATTCTTTCACCTTTCCGATTTTTATTTATTCATTCTTTTCTTTTCTTCCTCCTCCCCTTTCTGTTTTTCTCCATTTCATAGTCTCTCATAACTCCACTCCAATGGCAAACTCCCCTAGCATACTTTTTTATTTGTTTGTATGTTTTTGGCTCCTGTTCCTCTCTCCTCTCTCCCATATCCATCTTAGCTCCACACATAACAATTTCCCCGCTACATCCTGCCTATCTGCACCGTGTGCTTGACATCACACCACCAAGCAGCACAGGCACGGACTACTGGAACCTGCCCTACACTGATTACCGACATGCTCTGGTGGCTGTAGTAAGT
>NW_004444148.1:166855-174102 GCF_000243295.1 Trichechus manatus latirostris | reverse complement strand
GTTGTGAGATTGTTAACCATTGTCATAGGGCAACATTTGTAGTAACTGTGAAATGAGAAACTGTTTTGTTCTGTAAGCCTTCATCTTCAGTGAGAATAACTGGAAGAGCGTAGTCAATGTCACTGAACTGCGCATGTAGAAATTTTTGATATGGTGTATCTTTGGCTATGTGTATTTTCACTAGAAAAAAATTTTGAGAAGTTAGAGGGTTGACATGTTGTAGGATTGTTAACCAATGTCATAAAACAATATGTGTACTACTGTTTCATGAGAAACTATTTGTTCTGTAAGCCTTTACCTGAAGTACAATAAAAAAAAAAAAGATTATAAAAAAAAATACATGTGTTGTAATTCCTAACCTCTATGCCTGTGGGTATAATCCCATTTGGGAATGGGTTGTCTTTGTTATATTAATGAGACAGGATTAGTGTAGGGTGTGTCTTGAATCAATCTCTTTTGAGATATAAAAAAGATTAAACACAAGTTAGCAAGCAGAGATGGGGTAAGATAGATGCCAAGACACATGGAGATCTCCAAGGAACCAGGAAGCAGAAACTGAAGAGACAAGGATATTCCTCCAGAACCCACATAAAGACAAAGCCTTCCCCTAGAGACAGTACTCTGAATTCCAACTTCTGGTCTCCTAAACTGAGAAAATTAATTCATTTGTTAAAGCCACTCACTTGTGGTATTTCTGTTATAGCAGCACTAGATAACTAAGAAAACCCCTATATCTGTATTTTCTAGCTCTGTCATATCATCTGTAAGCTCAGTTTCAAATCTATAGCTCAGGGAGTGAGCCATGATCCCACCCACCTTCCCATCAACTATGCTTAAGTCATTAAGCCTTTCCTTTTCAATGCGCCACACCTTCCTCTTCATCTCGCCTTAGCTCAGGCCTTTACTATCACTTGCTTTGATTACTGAAGAAGCCCCCTAATTGGACCCGGTGCACCTCTTCTTCCAGTGATGCTTCCTCTAAAATCATTTGTCCAATTGCCACCAGATTGATTTTATGTTTTTAAATAAAATTCTGAAAATGATCTTCCCTCCATACTTACATACCTTTCGTGGTTCTCCGTTGCCTTCAACATAAAATGCAAACTACTGAGCTTAGCCTGATGCATGGCCCTACGCATTCCACTGAGTACATGTTCACCCTTGTTTCTCACCTTTCTCAAAACTATCCCCTTGCCACCTATTGTCCAGAGTACTGAACTACTTAACATTCCCCAAATGGCTGCAAAATGTCTTAAGCATACATCTTACTGTTACTAAATGAAAGAGATTCAAGCAGAGTTGATAGTTTAAAAGACAAAAAAAAAAGCCAAATAAAGCAATCCCTTGAAGACCAGAGGAAGTGAGTGCTGATGACAGAAGAAAGGAGAAGGAGAAAGAGAAAGAAGAGAGGGGAAAAGAGGAGGAGGAGAAATGTTTAGGCTATAATAAAAGTGAAATTGTCATTACACCTTCCTTTTACAGGGCTATAACCTCCATTAACAGAATACTTGAAATGTGAATAGCCTGGTGAAATGAAGCCACTCCATTTCCTAAGATGAGAGTTTAGTCCCAAAACTGCAAAGGCATAGAAAGAAGAAATGCCCTTCATCCTGATCAAAAGGGGAAAAATGCAGAAGAGAATTTCAAATTCTCATTGAATTCAAATTTTCTGGATCTATGGAGGCTAGATGAACCCTCAAAACTATTGCCATGAGATAATCTTTAAACCTTAAACCAAAAACATCCCCTGAAGACTTCTTAAAACCAAACAATAGTTTAGCTTAGCTAGTAAAGAATGTCTGCCTTGAGCATTATACTCTTTCAAGATCTACCTATGTGGGATCAAACTGACAACAGCAACTGGAAAGATTAGACAGGAAACTTAAGGGGTAGTTGAGTTTACGTTAATGGGGGAGGAACAGCTCAGAAAAGGGGAGTGAGAATGTTGTACAACTCGAAGGATGTAATCAATGTCATTGAATGGTATGTGTAGAAATGTATTGAATTGGTGTATGCTTTTCTGTGTATATTCTCAACAACAATAACAAAATAAATAAAATTTAAAAAAAAGAAAAGAAAAGAAATGCCCTCAGAGATTTGCATGCAGTTTTGGGAAACAGACCCCAATTAATTCATATTTGGACTTGAACGAGAAGCCTCTTTTAAATGCTACATAAGAAACTTCTGCCTTCAACCATAATGGAGTAACAGGGACTGGCAAGACACAACTGAATCATAATATCGACAGGTCTATTGTTGTTAGTTGCTGTCTTAGTTTCTTAGAGCTGCTGTAACAGAAATAGCGTGCGCGAGTGATTTTAAAGAATAGAAATTTATTTTCTCACAGTTTAGGAGCTTAGAAGCTTGAATTTAGGGCACTGACTTTAGAAGATTCTTATCTTTCTTCAGCTTCTGATCCTTGGTTCCTTGACGATCTTCATGTGGCATCAATCTTCCTCATCTGTGCTTGCTTGCTTCTGTGCCTAATCTCCTTTCATATCTCTAAAGTAATTGGCTTAAAACACACCCTACACTGATATGGCCTCATCAACATAACAAAGAAAACACCTATTCCAAATGGGATTATATTCACAGGTAAAGGAGTTAGGATTTACAACACACATTTTGGGAGGACACAATTCAATCCAGAACAGTTGTCATCCAGTCAATTCCAACTCATGGTGATGCCATGTGTGCAGAGTAGAACTGCTCCATATGGTTTTCAAGGCTGTGACCTTTCAGAAGCAGATCAACAAGCCTGTCATCCCAGGTGTCTTTGGGTGGGTTCAAACCGCCAACCTTTCAACTAGTTGAGTGCTTAACCATTTGTGCTGCCCAGGGACTCCACAGGTCTACAGGACAGTCAAGGGACCAGTACTACGGTGAAACAAGATAAGCACTATCCTGGGAAACAGAACCACCATTTCCAGGACTAGGCCTTCGACTAACTCAGCATGTGACTGTGGACAAGAAACTGTAACATGGACATTTTATTTAGCATCTACAGCCAGTGTACTGAGCAATGGGTGACACAGAACTATACAAGACAAAGTCCATCCTTTCATCAGTTCAGAGGGGGATTTTGGGCTCAGAACTCCTCAAAGATGCCTTTCCCTCATGCTTTGAACGCTTTAGTCACTATTGGTTTAACGGTATACCAGCCATTTTTTATGCCACTTTTTATGACTTCATAGGTAGTACGTTAATCAGGTTCTCATGCATTTAATGTCGAGGTGAGTCCCTTTTGAAACGCATGATGCTCAGCAGACTGGAATTGGAGCCTCACTATTGTGTAGACCGAGCATTCTATCAGATGATGTTTCTTGGATGTGTCAGTTTTGTAAACTTTTGCTGTTTTTTCCTTTACTTCTGTGAGATAAGGCTTGCAAATATGATTACGGCTTTCCTGTGTGATAGTTAGGGAGCCCTGATGGATTTGTTTTGGTTTTTCTGTGTCAAGTTTGTAAAACCAGAGGCTCCCCATGTAACCTAATGGAAAGGCACCCGCAATAAATTCTCTATTTAGTTCTTACTGGTTGTCTTAGTTATCTAGTGCTTCTCTAACAGAAATACCACAAGTGGATGGTTTTAACAAAGAGAAATTTATTTCCTTACAGTAGAGTGGGCTAAAAGTCCAAATTCAGAGTGTCAGCTCCAGGGGAAGGCTTTCTCTCTCTGTCGGCCTTATCATCAATGTTCCCCCGGGCTAGGAGCTTTTCCACGCAGAGACCCTGGGTCCAAAGGACGCGCTCTACTCTCGGTGCTTCTTTCTTGGTGGTATGAGGTCCCCAATTTTCTGCTTGCTTCCCTTTCCTTTTATCTCTTGTAAGGTAAAAGGTGGTGCAGGCCACACCCTAGGGAAACTCCCTCTGCATTGGATCCGGGATGTGACCTGGGTAAGGGTGGTGTTACAATCCCACCCTGATCCTCTTTAACATAAAATTACAATCACAAAATGGAAGCCAACCACACAATTCTGGGAATCATGGCCCAGCCAAATTGATACACACATTTTTGGGGGGACATAATTCAAACCATGACATTCCACCCTTTGGCCCCCCAAAAATCACATCCTTGCAACATGCAAAACATATTCACCCATCATATTGTAGCAAAAGTCTTAGCTCCAAGTCCAAAATCCAAAAATTCCTCTTCATCCATGAAATCTAGAATACAAGTTACCTGCTTCCAAAGGTACAATGACAGAACAGGCACAAGCTAGACATTTCCATTACAAATGGGAGAAACTGGAGGGAAAGAAGGAATAACAGGCACCAAGCAAGTCAGCAGAACACATTACGTTAGCCCTCAAGGCTTTGAAAATAAACCTCTGTTCTCTGAGACAATTTACACAATGGCGCTGCCCTCCAGGCTCTAGGTATTGACAACACTCTCCAGATTCTGAGTGGAGGCCCCTCGGCCCTGGGCTTCAGCTCCCGCTTCCAGGCCCACTGGGACAGCAATTCTCCTCCCTTGGCTTTAGGTGCACCATTCTCCTAGTCCATTGGAGTGACAACTCCACCCTTAGAAACACCAGAGGCCATGGCTCCACCCTTTGAAACCCTTGAGGTCATGGCCATACCTTTTGAGACTGAGACAGCTCGGCTTCTTGTGTTCCTTCTCTCTTCAGCTTCTGCTTCCTGTGGCCTCTTGGCCCTTGGGCCTCAAGCCCACATCTGCCCTGCTGGGGCAAGTGTTCCAAAGCTGGGCTGCCCCATCGATAAGTGCCTGGAAGCACTCCACTCCACCAGGAAGCCTCCTGCACACAGGCACTCAGCTCCTTCGCTCTGTGGGTCAGCAAGCCTAGCTCCAGCAATAAGTGCCTGGAGGCACCCCACTCCGCCAGGAAGCCTCCGGCGCACAGGCACTTGGCTCCCTCACTCTGTGGGTCGGCAAGCCTAGCTCCACCAATAAGTACCCAGAAGCACCCCACTCCGCCAGGAAGCCTCTGGTGCACAGGCACTCTCTCGCTCCGTGGGTCAGCTCCAGCGCCATCTCGTGCTGGTCTCCTGTTTCTGCTGCTGTTGGTTCTCTGCCACCGCCGCTTCTCTGCCACTGCTGCTCCTCTATCCATTCACAGTTTCAAAACCACTTCCACATTTAGGTATCTGTTAGAGCAGCACCCTACTCTCTCGGTACCAGATTCTGTCTTGGTCATCTAGTGCTGCTCTAACAGAAATACCACATGTGGGTGGTTTTAACAAAGAGAAATTTATTTCCTTACAGTAGAGTAGGCTAAAAGTCCAATTCAGGGTGTCATCTCCAGGGGAAGGCTTTCTCTCTCTGCCGGCCTTATCATCAATGTTCCCCCGGGCTAGGAGCTTCTCCACGCAGAGACCCTGGGTCCAAAGGACGCGCTCTGCTCCCCTCCCGGTCGTTCTTTCTTGGTGGTATGAGGTCCCCAATTCTCTGCTTGCTTCCTTTTCCTTTTATCTCTTGTAAGGTAAAAGTTGGTGCCGGCCACACCCTAGGGAAACTCCCTTTACATTGGATCAGGGATGTGACCTGGGTAAGGGTGGTATTACAATCCCACCCTAATCCTCTTTAACATAAAATTACAGTCACAAAATGGAAGCCAACCACAGAGTTCCAGGAATCATGGCCCAGCCAAATTGATACACACAATTTTGGGGGGACAAAATTCAAACCATGACACTGGTATATTGTCATACCACAGATCAGTGGCACCAGCGTGCCACCGGCCTTAATGGTGGCTTGTATTACCAGATCATATTTCTCAAAATCCGTATATTACCAACCAAAAATTTAAACAGACTCAATTAGTAAGCATGCATTCCAATACTAAAAACAGATGCCCTCAAAAAAAAATTGTTTTAAATTAAAATTTGGTAACGAAAAGTATCTGTGCACCATGTTCACACTAAATGACCAATCATTAAATTTATTCTGAGACTCGGTATACTCTGGAAGACTCATTATCATCATACAAAAACTATTTAATCCTATAGGGCCCCAGTCATCCAGTTTGTGGGCCTGTCCATAGTTTTCCATCACACCTGACTTCAGGAGTTCCTCTCCGCGCTCACTGATCTCTGCAGAGAAGAGTTTCTGGACATAGTTCAGTTGTGGCTCCTTAATAAATACTGTCATAAATCACATTTGGTTTGCATGTGATCTGGTGATATGCTAATCCTGAGCCTTCTTCTCTTGAAAATGTCAGGAAAAACTTTCCTTTGATGAAGAAATTCCATTTCTCTATTACAGAAAATTCCTTTGACTACTCTGTGCTCCCAGCTGAATTGTTCAGCTTATTATTATTTAATGAGTGCCCACATTGGCATTGCATATGATGTAAACTTCCAGTAAACGCTGCCCTGTGTTGGACATCACTGATCTGTTGTGCACCTAAGGCTTCTCGCCTGGAACACACACAAGTGCCCTCTCATAGCAATGCCTGGGAATAACAGTGATAGCAGAGCAGTTCTTCATGTTTGTCCTTTTACATGAAATTGCCCTCAGCCTGTGAATCAAAAAGAACATTTTAATGTTCTTTAATCTCCTGTCCACCTCCACCCCATCCCTTCTGAAGTAATGACAGTCTTCCCATCAGGTCTTGTTAACCCTTAGCTGAAAAGGCAAATTTTCCTAAGTGATTGATGCTCGGAGTTTAAGTATGAAGCCTTGCCTTCAAAGCCTGACAGGAATAAATAAAAAGACAAATTGTAGGTGCTTTTGTTGCCACAGCAGGGGCTCCATCAGCTTTCTTGTCTCCAAATGTGTGAACTGCCTGAAGGACCTAAGTAACTGAGAGGCATGCATACACCTCTCTGGTTTCTCAGATATTAGTGGAAATTGCCTCCTACTGTGGGTGCTTTCTGGCTCAGTGTTCTGAAAGGGAAACATTCTACTCCTGGCACAAGTATTGACTACACTTTAACTGGTTTGCCAAGGAAGAAAAATCCCAGGGGACTGGTAGCTAGCAGGACTAATGTAGCTGCTCAATTCTGCCGATCCCCGACTAAGAATGGCTTCTCTCTCTCTTCGCGCCCACCCCGCCCCCCCCCCCATTTAAAAAAGAGAAAGAGAAGCAGAGGATATACCTTAACACCCATTTCAACTGTACCCAAGTACATAGACTCAGTTTATTTCAAGCTTCTGATGACCCCCTTCACTAAATATTATGCTGGTTCCACAAATAATCCAAATGCCTATGATGGGTTATTATGGATTGAGTTGTGTCCCCAAAAAATGTGTGTCAATTTGGCTAGGCCATGATTTCCAGTATT
>NW_004444148.1:129002-166755 GCF_000243295.1 Trichechus manatus latirostris | reverse complement strand
GTTTTGTCATTTGATGTGATTTTCCTATGTGTTGTAAATCCTACCTCTATGATGTTAATGAGGCAGGATTAGAGGCAGTTATGTTAATGAGGCAGGACTCCATCTACAAGATTAGCTTGTGTCTTACATCAATCTCTTTTGAGACATAAAAGAAAGAAGCCAGCAGAAAGACAGGGGACCTCACATCACCAATAAAGAGGCACTGGGAGCATAGGGTGTCCTTTGGACCCGGGGTCCCTGTGCTGAGAAGCTGCTCGGCCAGGGAAAGATTGATGACAAGGACCTTCCTCCAGAGCTGACAGAGAGAGAAAGCCTTCCCCTGGAGCTGGCACCCTGAATTCAGACTTCTAGCCTCCTAGACTGTGAGAGAATAAATTTCTCTTTGTTAAAGCCATCCACATGCGGTATTTCTGTTCTAGCAGCAGTATATAACTAAGACATTGGGGGGGGTATATAAGTGTGAGCGTATGTGAGTATAAGAAACTTGGGTAGGAACAGAAAGAATATGTAGAATAGAGAATTAACTATAGGAATCAATAATATTGAAATGTACACATACTTGATTTTAACCAAAAGGAAATGTGATCTATATGAACAGGAAAAGGGCCAGCTGTTTCAGGGAATGATAGGAAAACCAGCTGCCCGGAAATGGAGCCCTGGGCAGCTACTCAGTAATTGGGCAGGGAAACCACAGTCCCATGTGAAGCTGAGATGGGGCATGGGCTGTCTGGCTGAGAGAGGAAGCCAGTTACCAGGCTAGTTGCCAGGTGACTCGGGAGAGTTCCAGGGACCATTTGTCAGATAGTCCTGCTTGCCATTCTTCATCCCCACCATGCCCCACCTCAAAGTCAATAATCTTCCCTCTGCTTTAAGGGGATTCCCAGTATCCTGGACTGTTGGTAGGGGTGGGGAGGTTGCACACAGAGCATTTTGGATGGGGCTCTTCAAATCTCAGGGCATTGATGAGCAGGACTTCTGCTGATCAATTATTAGGAAATGTATGCGGTGTCACAGAAAGACCCTCCAAAATGCAATTAGAAGACCTGCCAAAGCGGCTGGTCTGCCCAGTGATTTGCAGTCCCACTTAAAGGGTGAGCAATGGTCTGCAGGACCTGGCTTGCCTTCCATGTATCTCCCTAAAGTAAATGATGGTTCGCGCACTAGCTAATTCCCTTCTCTTCTTTTTTGTCTGTTCCAGACGACTTTAATCCCAGCACTGCTTTCTGCCTTCTTTTCCAAGGCTGGGTCCTATCCTAGTTCATGTGACACTCACCTGGCCTGAGGCAGTATCAGCTGCCACAGAGTTCATTCTGACTCATGGTGACCCCATGTGTGTCAGAGTAGGACTGCACTGCATAGGATTTCAATGACTGATTTTTCAGAAGTAGCTGGGTCTTTCTTCCAAGCCACCGCTAAGTGGACTCAAACCGCCATCATTTTGGTTAGCAGGCGAGCACATTAACCATTTGCACCACTTAGGGACTCCAGAAGAAGGTTACCCATAAACCCGTTGCTGTCGAGTTGATTCCGACCCATAGCAACCCTAAAGGACAGAGCAGAACTGCCCCATTGAGTTTCCAAGGAGCGCCTGGTGGATTTGATCTGCTGACCTTTTGGTTAGCAGCTGTAGCTCTTAACCACTACACCACCAAGTTTTCCAGAGGAAGGTTAGGTAGGAGAAATCTAACATTCCCTCTATTCTTGTTCCAGTCTATTTTCATGGCGTAAGCCATACCCTCAGCTTTCCTCAAAGCCTTCTCTTTAGATGCTTACTTATTTTGGAAGTTTTTAAACATTTTTAAAAACTTAAAATTGGAACTTACTTTCTTCTTGCAGACCTGCTGCAGCAATCCTAATTCTCCAATAGACAACGTGAATGTCTCTCTCTGACTCAAGGAAAGTCTGAGTACGAGAGTGTCCAGAAAAGAAGAAAAAGCCCCAAAATTAGTATTTCAAAAGAGATCTCTCTATAATTACATTCACTGCTCCCCTCTTTCTTCACCAACTATTAACACTTTGCTGTTGTTGTTAATTGCTGTAGAGTTGGCTCTGACTCGTGGCTACCTTACATACAACAGAACAAAATGTTGCCCGGTCTTGCGCTATCTTCATGATTATTGGTATGTTCGAGTCCATTGTTGGATTAATCGTCTACTTCTCTAACTTAGCTGAAACTGCTTTCTCAAATCTCCTGCCTCAGGGTCTGCATCTGGGCCTGGGGTTTTCAAATCTAGCCCTCTCCCCAGGGTGTGAAGTCCCTAGGTAAGCGCAAACGGTTAAGTGCTCAACTACCAACCAGAAGGTTAGCAGTTCGAACCCACTCAGAGGTGCCTTTGAAGAAAGACTTGGCACTCTGCTTTCGGAAGATCATGGTCTTGAAAACTCTATGGAGCCAGGGACATATTACCCAATAAGCAGGATATGCACAGGCTTACTTGTGCTTACTTACTAATCTGTAGTGCACAATTTCACCTGTTTTTCAAAGAGGCGGTGAAACCCACGTGAAATTGTTCCCTCTTCACTACAGATAAGTAAGTAAACACAAGTAAGCCCGTACATACCTTGCTTAATGTAAGCCCGTCCGTACCTTGTATACTAGTTAATCCGACCTTGTATGGAGCAGTTCTACTCTGCAACACATAGGGTCGAACTGAGTCAAATTCATCTAGATGGCAACTCCCTGGTTACCCGGGGAATAAATTAATTACATAATACCTCTGACAATGCAATTGGCTTTGATTAAACATTGTCTGATGTTATGAAGTTTTCCTTCAGTTTAAACCTGCTTCTTTGTACCGTTCATGTATTATATCTGAATCTTCTCTCAAGGGACAATTTGATATAAAAAGCTGAGTCTGGATCAGACATAACAATTCAGGGAAGAGCACAGTAATCATGCCTCATGGAAAAAAATCTCTAAACAGAAACATAATAAAAATCCAGAGAATAGTATCTTTAATGAGTTTTTTAATCACTGCCATTTTAACTAAAGTTTTGCTAAAGTGTATTTATCAGTAAAAGAAAAATACAGCGATATTATTTGCATATAACAGCACATTTCAAATTGCATATAAACCCACTCATTTCACCTCCCACAGCTGCTTTGTTGTTTTAATGAGAGATGAATAAGAAATAAATAGAAGGCCATTGCTTCAAACTCACCTACCTGGTTACCCCTGAAAAATCTAGAAGCGAGTCTGTATTAGGGAAACCTGTCCTCTGCAATATGCAGTCACATGTAGTAGCTAAGCATGAACTGATGCTTTCATCCAAAAAAAAAAAAGGTCAAATTGCAGGCCTTGTGTTTGACACATACTAAAGAAAAGCCCCCCAAAGAGAAGACTGAATTGTATTTATTCTCAGACAAGAAGGCAGATGGCACCATGACCACAGCATGACATCTAAGTGTTTCAGTCTCCTGACAAGAACAGGGCCTGGGACCCCCTCCATGTGGTGCTTGATTAAATAAGGTGAATTGTGAGTTTACTACTTGGGATGGAAATCATTGAGTCTGTCTTTTTTCATCCAAGATCTCCTTTGTATTTGGTTTCATTCAGGGAAGTCAACCTCTCTAATCAGGCAATCATGTTCTTTCTTTGTTCCTAATCAATTTGTAAAGTGTGTTCTGGCCCAGGTGCTGGATCAATCATACTTAACAGAATCACAGGGCCGAATGAACATTCCAGTTTCTCTAGTCTAATTCCACAGATTAAGAAATTTAAGGTCTAGAGAAGTTGGCAATTTTTTCCAATAACACACAGTTCATACAAACCTAAGTCCTAACGTTAAAACAAAGAAAAAATTGAAAAAAGAGTATCTGGATTTGGGTTTGAGAGAACAAAGAGTTGTGCTTATTATACACATGGCTGGGAGTTGAGAAGCGGAACGTGCCTCCGTGCTGGAAACGCTGTCTGAAAGAAAAAGCGTCCGGTTATGCACATGCTTTTGCTCCGCCACAGTTGGCTGCAGGCTTCCGAGCAAGGCCACGAGCGCACTCAGGAGCCTACTGGGTTTACGCCGCGCAAGGCATGATGCTGGTGATGGAGACGCTCTGCCCTCGGCATCTCAGGGCTCCAGCCTCGCACTCCCTCATAGTCTGCTCCTGGCCGTTCACTTCCACACAAACGCTAAACCCTTCTTCCTCACACTCCGAGGCTTCTCGGCAGACACATTTGCTGCTGTGGGCTGGAAAAACAGGAAAGGCTTAATGGCACATCGTGGAGGTGTGGGAGTGAAGCACACCACTTCCAATGTAACGATTTGGTGATTAAAGAGCTGCAGAAGCTCCCGCCTCTAGTGATACAATAAACTACCCCTGAAAGAGCAGTAGACCAGGAAATTGAGGCTTTTTGCTCCACTCAGAATAAATAGGATCAGCATGGGCAGCTCTATTTAAGTCCAGGTCTTTCCAGCCCTCTCTTCACATTAAGGAAACACTGGTGGCACAGCAGTTAAGAGCTATGGCTGTTAACCAAAAGGTTGGCAGTTCAAATCTACCAGGTGCTCCTTGGAAACCCTATGGGGCAGTTCTACTCTGTCCTGTAGGGTTGCTATGAGTCGGAATCGACTCCACTGCAATGGGTTTGGGTTTTTCTTCATACTGAACCGAAAACCAAACCTGTGGCCATCTCATAGAGACATTATCGGACAGAATACAACTGCCCCACAGATTTCCAAAGCTGTAATCTTTCTGGAAGCAGACTGCCACATCCTTCTCCTGCAGAAGGTTCCAACCGCCGACCTTTCCGTTAACAGCAGAGCTGCTTAACCACTGCACCACCAGGGCTCCCATCTCTTCATACATGCTGCAGTAAATGTGAGCCAAAAATGGAATGTAGTCCTCCAACCCCCAGGCCTAATGAAAAGACCTCAGCAAATAACTGAGTGTCAGTGGCAGAAAAAACTCATTGCCAGTAGAGTCAATTCTGACTCATGGCAACCATACGTGTTACAGACTAGAGCTACTCCACAGGGTTTTCTTGGATGTAAATCTTTATGGAAGCAGATCATCAGGCCTTTCTTCCATGGTGCACCTGGCTGGATTCAAACAGCCAACCGTTCTGTTAGCAGTCAAGCGCAAACTGTTTATGCCACCCAGGGACCCCTTCCAGGACAGAGAGAGATATAAAAAAATAATTAAACTTACTTTGAGAGAGAGGGTATGAAAATGCAAAAGGTTACATACACCAGAAAAACAAATCAGAAATGAGTTTGGGAGGAAGGAGTCTGTGCCCTTAAGGTATGCAATTGGAATACACCAGCCAGGTGTCTCCAAAAGGAGAGTAACAAAGTCAGCCAGCTGACTATGGTGACTGTCAACCGCAAGAGACCCAGGTGTGGCTGGAGTTATATATGTCATCACCAGTGCTGCAAACCATGGCAGGCGTGAGGGGAAAGGGGGCCAGCGCATACAGGCCAGGAGAGGGAGGGTCTGAAGAGCTAGCGGAGACCTTAAGGATCACATAGTTCAGCTCCCAGATTTACAGATGGAGAAACTGTGGGCAGTGACTTGGCTCCAGTGATCCAGACCTTCCCTTTTCATATTGCCATGCAGGCTTAGAATGTGTTGTTGTTGTTGTGTGCTGTTGAATCGATTCTGACTCATAGGAATCCACGTGACAGAGCAGAACGACTCCATGGAGTTTTCTTGGCTGTAATCTTTACTGAAGCAGATTATCAGGTCTTTCTCCCACGAAGTTGCTAAGTGGGTTCATGTAAAGTACGACTTGAGCATTTAAGCTAAGCTACAAACAATTTAAAACTGACAAACAACTTTTTTGTCGTAAATACTTTTTAATATTACATTTAGCTACCTTGTTGTAAACACCTACTTGGCTGTGATATGGTGTGGCATAGCTCTTAGTTTATCTGTGTGAAGACACCCCAGTGTGGCACGCCTGATTACGAACCTAAGACTCAAGTCACCCGGATGCGATGGGAGCTAAACTCCCCTCACCTGACTCCGGTCATACCAGACCAGAGGGACCAAACCACACAAAAACCTAGGCTTTTTGCTCTTGGAATGAGAGCTAGGCAGAGCCAGAACCACACTCGGTCACTCAAGTCTCTGACCCTCTCTGAAGACTAACACTTTGCCAGCACCCCTGCCAAGGACACTGCCTGCTGGCCCAGCTATGAGGGACCTCCACTAAGGACAAGCCACTGGTCAAGCCTTCCTCCCAAGACCACTCGTCAAAGGTAAATACCTGAAGGCTGAAGAATTGAGCTTTAGTTACTGGCCAAACATTACCCTGTCCTGATTCTCCAGGTCTAAATGAATGTCATGGGGTCTTACCTGTGTGCTGTGCCATAACTACCTTGCAATAAACTAAGTGAGTTTATGCATGACAAACCTGAGGATTTCTCTATTTTAAAATAAAATCCCCAGGAGACACATAGTATAGCCAGAACTGTAAAGTGTGCCATGCCTTCTTCGAGATCATTGTAAGAGCTACTTGGCCATAGCATTAGCAAATATTGAATCACAACACGAGAAAGTAATTCCTTTTCTATTCTCTTCAAATCCTGATTACCGCTCTGAGAAAGTGTCACTTTGGTGCTAGTATGCTTTTAACACCCCTCTAACACTTGCTGAAGTCCCTTTAAGGCAAAGAAAGAGTGTCCTTCAAACTCATAGTTCTGCCAGCAGCAGTATCTGGCTAGAATCTAAAACCCTTTTTGTTTTATTACACTTACCTAGTGTTTATGGCATAGTGGTTAAGTGCTTGGCTGCTCGCTGAAAGGCTGACAGTTCGAACCCAGGCCAGCCTCTCGTGGGAGATAGGTCTGGTGATCTGATTCCATAAAGATCACAGCCTAGAAAACCCTATAGGGCAGTTCTCCTCTGTCACAGGGGTCACCATGAGTCGAAAAGATTCCATGCACCTAACAACAGTATTTATGGCAAGTAATATTGGCTTTCCTTTTAAGGAAGTGATATAAAGTTTCTTTTAAAAAAATAAAGTTATATTTCTTAAAAAGTCTATTTAAAATAGAAAATGAGTACATACATAATATAGATAATAGAAGGACACAGTAGAAATCGTGGAGGTGGAATAAGAGTCACAGAAATTTGCTAAGACATTCAGGCCATCAGAGAGTGGTTCTTGTCCTCTTAGGAACCTGAGCCACCCCCTTCCCAGGGACTGGAGTAGGGGAGAACAGGTCACTCGCAGACCAGTAGATCCTCTGGGATCTACTTTGATCCAGTGCTAAACTAGAAATGACATTTTTTTTTAAATGTCAGTATTATTAATTTAGCATTCTTTCAGTTAAAATACAAATGTTCTTACCGTCACAGTTTTCCCATAGTGAACATGCACCACAAGCTTTCTCGGTTGCAGCCGGCAGAGTACAGCTCTCCCTGCTAGCAAGAGTGTAATTTCTACCCCGACAGGCAAGAACATGCATCTTGCAAACCGTCAGAGGCAGGATTCTTTTGCTTCTCTCATCTTGAGCACATATGTCCAAGGAGGATCTGAAAAGAATTTTTTTAAATTATATTACAGGTAGTCCCCAACTTACAAAGGGGATCCATTCCAACATATCAGTCATAAATGGTTCTAACGTCAGTCGAATACCTCTTTTTTTTTTTTAGTTTTAATTATTATTGCCTTTTATTATCAGTATCTTTATAAATCTGATCTTTATTTGTCTTTGGGGATTGGAAACATTACGTATAAACTTACAGATATGATGTTGTTGTTGTTAGGTGCCATTGAGTCAGTTCTGACCCATTGCGGCCTCATGTACAACAAAATGAAACACTGCCAGACCTGCGCCATCGTCACAATCATTGTTATGCTTCAGTCCATTGTTGCAGCCACTGTATCAATCTGTCTCGTTGAGGGTCTTCCTCTTTTTTGCTGACCCTCTACTTTACCAAGCATGATGTCCTTCTTCAGGGACTAGTCCCTCCTGATAACATGTCCAGAGTATGTGAGACAAAGTCTCCCCATCCTCTCTTCTAAGGAGCATTCTGGCTGTACTTCTTCCAAGACAGAATTGTTCCTTCTTCTGGTACTACATGGTGTATTCAATATTCTTCACCAACACCATAATTCAAAGGCATCAATTCTTCAGTCTTCCTTTTTCATTGTCCAGCTTTTGCATGCATATGAGGAGATTGAAAATACTATGGCTTGGGTCAAGCACACCTTAGTCCTCAAAGTGACATCTTTGCTTTTTAACACTTGAAAGAGGTCTTTTGCAGCAGATTTGCCCAATGCAATACATCGTTTGATTTCTTGACTGCTGCTTGCATGGGCATTGATTGTGGATCCAAGTAAAATGAAATCCTTGACAACTTCAATCTTTTCTTGGTTTATCATGATGTTGCTTATTGGTCCAGTTGTGAGGATTTTTGTTTTCTTCATGTTGAGGTGTAATCCATACTGAAGGCTGCGGTCTTTGATCTTCATCAGTAAGTGCTTCAAGTCCCCTTCACTTTCAGCAAGCAAGGTTGTATCATCTGCATAAGGCAGGTTGTTAATGAGTCTCCCTCCAATCTTGATGACACATTTTTCTTCATATAGTCCAGTTTCTTGGATTATTTGCTCAGCATACATATTGAATAAGTATGGTGAAAGGATACGACCCTGGTACACACCTTTCCTGACTTTAAACCACGCAGTATCCCCTTGTTCTGTGTGAACAACTGCCTCTTGGTCTATGTACAGTTTCCTCATGAGCACAATTAAGTGTTCTGGAATTCCCATTCTTCACAATGTTATCCATAATTCATTAGGATCCACACAGTCAAATGCCTTTGCATAGTTACTCTGATAACACCAGCAAATTATGTACTGCAACATTGTATGTAGTATGTGTTACTAATGATAAGATGTATAAAAAAAAAAAGGGATGGTCCTTAAGTGCTGTTCATTGTAACTTGAATACCTCGTAAGTTGGGGACGACCTGTATTTACAAGATTTCCATTGTTAAAAGCTGAGGATAAGAAGTTAAGAGTAAGGCTCTGAGGTCACTGCCTCCAGTGTTATCACCCACAGCAAAAGACAAAAGACAGAAGGGAAATGCTAATCCCCTTCTTTCTAGGCCCAATCACCTCAGATCTTCAAAATGAGCATATTTACTCTTTGTTTGCTCACAGTTTTTATAAGCTTAACTGTCTAGTTTCATCTAGAACAGATGACACACAGTAAATAAAAAGAAGGCAAGGTCTGCTAGCGACAGCAGGTGGATTGACAACAAGGAAGGAGACAGAAAATCAGCAAAGATCAAACCCTCAAAGAGATTACAATCAAAAGCAAGAGAAATTCATTGCATCCAGCAGCCTGAGGATCCATGTCCATAATACACATTGTCCAACAAGTGATGACTCTAAATCATTAAGGACAGATGAAACTGTATTTTTCAATACTACTTATAAAAGTATGTATGTTTACAAAATAGTTTAAGAATATTTCCATAAAATTTGTTGCTTATTTTTCTTAAGCATTAGTGCTAAAACTGTGAGATTCAGCTATTTAAAAGTGTCACTGATAATAAAGAATCACATTTGTGAATGATGATGGATGAAGAGAGCATGACTGTAGTGAAATCTTACATAACAAAGTATTTTTGTATACTAAGGGGAGTAGGAAGAGTCTACATTCCCATATTTTATTTAGCTCTAATATTTTCTTCTTAAGGAGCCCCAGTGGTGTAATGGTTAAGCAGTCATCGGAAGGGTCAGTGGTTTGAACCCACCAGCAGCTCTGTGGAAGAAAAGACCTGATGATCTTAAAGACCTTAGAAATTACAGCCTAGAAAACCCTATGGGACAGTTCTACCCTGTTCTATAAGGGTGCTATTAGTTGGAATCGACTTGATGGCACACAACATTTTCTTCTTTGACTAAGAGCTAAATTTACTTGAAGCTATTTACATAACCAAAACTAATCCTCATATTTGTCTTTTAATCTCTATTTAGACTTTCAATAGAACTACTCAGACCAACTGAAAGATTGTGCCTCCTTGTTATCAGTACTTAATATGATACCAAGAAATGATATAAAAATTCACACCATGTCTGTGAACAACAGGCTGCAGATTAACTATTAGACACATCGGAAAGAGGATAAAAGTGAATCAAAGTAAACAATGATTAACAGAGAATAACAGCAGAGTTAGAATACTACCTCAGGATGAACCTGGGCTGACTACCATTTCTATTTACACCATTTAGTTATATTCTCCTTCACACAAGAAGTTACCTATGATAAGTTATCATCACAACTCAGCACCGTTATCCATAATAGCCACAAATGAAAGCCAAGTAATTGGTCAGAAAGTTAGTGCTTTAATTCTTCTAAGGTGAGCAGTAAGTCCAGAAATGTTGGGTATCTCCATTTGCCTCTCCAGATCTACTCTTCATCCCTCTCCACTCAGCCTGGGAGGATGACATGTATGGATCAAGTCAATGGATTCTTTGCCCTCTAGCTTTGGGTGGATTTGGTCAGTGAGAAGGATTTTAGCGCGAGGGTGTTTATTGTCGTGTCTCAATGTCTGAGGTTCCTAAAATGAGGGACTCAGCTCCTTTTCAGCTGCCAGGTCCACATAGCCCTTCTGTCTTCAGATGTTTGTAAATGCCGCTCTCCTTGCTCCCACAGGCCTCTGGATATGTAGCACAGCTGTTACCAGCCCAGGGATACTGCCCTGTGGCTTGAGGTTTCCTTTACCCAGCCTACACATTTGTAAATAATCTACCTACTTAACCTCCTATTGTCCTAATTTAATTGTGCCATCTGTTTCCTACTAGGACTGAAACACAGACATCTAGTAACTACTTCTCATATCTTCCTACAGTAGAGTGATTTCAGCTTGGGTTGTTGTTGTTAGGTGCTGTGGAGTAGGCTCAGACTCACAGTGACCTCATATACAAAGAACAAAATGTTGCCTGATCCTGTGCCATCCTCATAATCTTTGCTACGTTTGAGCCCATTGTTGCAGCAGATATATTAAAACATCAGCTTTGGAGGCTGACAAACCTGGGATTTCTCTTTTGTTACAATTTTATCTTAACGGCAGTTATCATTGTTACTCCTCTCTTCAGAAAGAAACTTACAAATCTGAAAGACATTCTTAATTAAAACTCACTTTAATAAAGTTTTCTACTGAGTGGGAGAAAATTCATCCCAAATTATGCTATGACTGAAACAGACATTTTAGAAAGACAGTTCATCTCATTAGGGTCTTCCTCTTTTTCACTGACCCTCTACTTTACCAAGCATGATGTCATTCTCCAAGACTGGTCCCTCCTGATAACATGTTCAAAGTATGTGAGATGAAGTCTCCCCATCCTCTCTTTTAAGGAGCATTCTGGCTGTACTTCTTCCAAGACAGACTTGTTCATTTTTCTAGCAGCCCATGGTATATTCAATATTCTTCACCAACACCGTAATTCAAAGGTGTCAATTCTTCTTCTGTCTTCCTTATTCATTGTCCAACTTTCACATGCATATGAGGAGATTGAATATACTATGGCTTGGGTCAGGAGCACCTTAGTCCTCAAAGTGACATCTTTGTTTTATTACACTTTGAAGAGGTCTTTTGCAGCAGATTTGTGCAACGCAATGCATCATTTGATTTCTTGATTGCTGCTTCTATGGGTGTTGATTATGGATCCAAGTAAAATGAAATCCTTGACAACTTCAATCTTTGCTTATCGTGATGTTGCTTATTGCTCCAGTTGTGAGGATTTTTGTTTTCTTTATGTTGAGGTGTACTCCATACTGAAGGCTGTAGTCTTTGATCTTCATCAGTAACTACTTCAAGTTTTCTTCACTTTCAGCAAGCAAGGTTATGTCATCTGCATATCAAAGGTTGTTAATTAGTCTTCCTCCAGTCCTGTTGCTGCATGCTGCATTCTTCTTCATATAGTCTAGCTTCTCTGATTATTTGTTCAGCATGCAGATTGAATAAGTATGATGAAAGGATACAACCCTGACATACACCTTTTCCAGTTTTAAACCACGCAGTATCCTCTTGTCAACGCCCATGGAAGCAGCAGTCAAAAAATCAAATGACGTAGTGCATGGGGCAGATCTCCTGCAAAAGATCTCTTTCAAGTGTTGAAAAGTAAAGACGTCACTTTGAGGAATAAGGTATGCCTGACCTAAGGCATGATATTTTCAATTACCTCATATGCGTGTGAAAGCTGGATAATGAATAAGAAAGACCTAAGAAGAATTGATGCCTTTGAATTATGGTGTTGGTGAAGAATATTGAATAGACCATGGAATACTGCAAGAATGAACAAGTCTGTTTTTGAAGAAGTACAGCTAGAGTGCTGCTTGGAAGCGAGAATGGAGAGACTTTGTCTCAGGTACTTTGGGCATGTTATCAGGAGGAATCACTCCCTGGAGAAGGACATCATGCTTGGTAAGGCAGAGTTTCAGCAAGAAAGAGGAAGACCCTTGACGAGATGGGTTGACACAGTGGCTGCAACAATGGGCTCAAACATAGCAACAATTGTAAGGATGGCACAGGACCAGGCAGTGTTTCGTTCTGTTGTACACAGGGTTGCTATGAGTCAGAACCAACTGAAAAGCACCCAACAACAACACTATCCCCCTGTTCTGTTTCAATGACGGCCTCTTGGTCCATGTATAGGTTCTGCATGAGCACAATTAAGTGTTCTGGAATTCCCATTCTTCATAATGTTATCCATATTTTGTTTTGATCCACACAGTTGAATGCCTTTGCAGCGTCAATAAAACACAAGTAAAATCTTTTGTTATTCTCCACTTTCAGCCAATATCCATCTGACGTCAGCAGTGATATCTCTTGTTCCACATTCCCTTCTGAATCTGGCTTGAATTTCTGGCAGTTCCCTGTTGATGTACTGCTGCAACCATTTTTAATTATCTTCAGCAAAATTTTCCTTGTATCTGATATTAATGATACTGTTTGATAATTTTTGCATTCTGTTGGATCACCTTCTTTGGAATGGGCACAAATATGTATCTGTTCCGGTCACTTGGCCAGGTAGCTGTCTTCCAAATTTCTTGGCATAGACGAGTGAAGGCGTTCAGTGTTGTATCCGTTTATGGAAGCATCAACTTGGGTAGCATTCTTATAATGCAAATTTAGAGCCTATGGGTCAATAATCAGAAAAGCAGCTATTCTTTATTCTATCAGTATTGCTTTAAGAGTTCATGTCCCATGGGAATTTTAGCCCTAATCTTCTAAAGCTGTAAATCCTCAGGTGACGGTTTTGTCATTTTGCTCCATTTTATATATAAAATAAGCAGTGCTCAAGTGGTCCTTCAGCCTTACTCTCTAGCCAGATTAGAACAGTGCTTACTGCCACCGCTGTCAGCCCTGCTGGTGCAGGGAAATTAACAGGCAGCAGTGGGCCACACTGAAATGCAAAGATCCTTAACTATGCTGGTGGCAAGCAATGCCTTCAATCTAAAAGAGACTTGTTGTTGTTGTTGTTGTTAGGTGCCTTTGAGTAGATTTTGACTCCTAGCAACCCTATGTGACAGAGCAGAACTGTCCCATAGGGTTTTCTGGGCTGTAATCTTTACTGAAGCAGATTGCCAGGTCTTTCTCCCACAAAGCTGCTAGGCAGGTTCAAACTGCCAACCTTTTGGTTAGCAGCCAAGCACTTCACTGTTTGTGCCCCTAGGGCTCCTTCTAAAAGAGACTAGCATCTAAGAAATTACCCCGTTTATCTTGAATAAAAATAAAACTGACAGAAGAAAGCAACAACAGAGCTTACCCACATTCGTAGGGCATTTTACAAACACATCTTGAATCCTGCAGTTTCTCCCAGGGCTGACATACAGGCACTGCCTGGGTCAGAGTTGCTCCTAAAAGAAAAGAATAAGGGAGATGCAGTGGTTAGGAAAGTAAGAGCCTCTTCATGGTAAATAAAGTGTTATTTCCATTGTGGGACCAAACTCCATAACATTCTCAACTGCAACAAATTCATGCAATAGACAAATAAAACACCATAAAGCATTTAACAAGACAGAGAGAGTTCCAGGGAGCACCCTGCTAATACTTTCATTGATAATAACAGCTACCATTTCTTAAGCATTTGCTGTTTGCCAGGCACTTTTTATACGAGGCGATATTTTTTCCTCACTAACACATGCCCATTTAAGAGATGAGGAAACTGAAGATTAAAAAACTTAGGAAATCGGTGCTAGTTCACACATTTAATAAATTGGCCAAGCCAGGAGTTAAGTTCAGGTTCATCTGAATCCAAGGCCTGCAGAGCAGGTTCCCTCTCAAAAAGTTGGTGTTTAGAAACTATTTGTTGTTTTGACTGTATTTTGCCCAGTGTGCCTGTAATAGGACAGAAAGCAACAACACAATTTGGCCTATACAGAGAGCTTCCTGGCATCTCAACGATATACAACAACCTCTTACGTGAAAATATCCAGATAGTCTCCCCTCAACAGTGAGTGAATGTCCGTTATTTATGTCCATAAAATTCCTTCCATTACTTTTGCATTTTCTACAAACTGATAAAAACCAACCATCATTCACTTCTGACAGCAGAACACCCTGATCCAGCTTATAAGAGCATAATTGGACTGTCATCGTCTCGGCCATCCCTGACTACAATGTGAATAATCTAAACATGCTGATAGTTCCACCCCTGCCAGTTGCGTGACAATGGATACAGTAGCATATACTTTTGCATCATAAAACTAGGTCCCTCTTTGACACATCTATAAAGGTAGTTTATCTGAAGAGCATGTTCTTATGGATACACAAACTATGGGCTACTTCTTTACTTTGGAAAATTTAAGTGCTTTAGACAGGAACTGGACAATGAATAAGGAAGACCAAAAAAGAATTGATGCCTTTGAATTATGGTGTTGGCAAAGAATATTAAATATACCATGGACTGCCAGAAGAACGAACCAATCTGTCTTGGAAGAAGTGCAGCCAGAATGCTCCTTAGAAGTAAGGATGGCAAGACTTTGTCTCATGTACTTTGGACATGTTATCGGGAGGGATCAATCCCTGGAGAAGGACATCATGCCTGGTAAAGTAGAAGGTCAGCAAAAAAGAGGAAGACCCTCAAGGAGATGTATTGACATGGTGACTGCAACAATGGGCTCAAATATAGCAACAACTGTGAGGATGTTGCAGGACTGGACAGTGTTTCATTCCATTGTACATGGGGTCGCTATGAGTTGGAACTGACTCGATAGCACCTAACAACAATAAAAACATCTAAATCGGTGGTTCTCACCCAGGGATGATTTTGTCCTTCAGGGAACATTTGGAAATATCTGGAGACACTTTTGATTGTCACAACTAAAGGGGGCGGCGGCGGGGGGGAGGTGCGGGGGCTACTGATATCTAGTGGGTAGAGGCCAGTCTCCCACAACAAAGAATTTTCCAGCCCAAAATATCAATATGCTGAGGTTGAAAACTGATCTAGATGTACTAAACTTAAAATTCAGTGATAAAGCAGTGTTAATTCATTCTGCATCATGATTAGAAATGTATTCGTTAATAAATCATAAAAATGAAATTTTAGATTTTAAATTCTTTTTATTATTTCTTTGTGAAAAATCACTGATAGAATTACCTAATCCAAGGACTTCTGCATCTGAGAAAAACATAGCTTTATTATCTCTCCAGATTGGTTAACCAAATAAACATGCACTTCAGGGACACCCTAAAGCCAAATGCCTTCACATCAAGATGAAATATTGACACAGCAGGTATTCCAAAGCATCCCCTTTGGAGGCTGACACACCTGGGATTTCTCTTTGTTACAAGTTTATCTTAAGGGCGTCTATTATTGTTATCCTTGTCTACAGAAAAAAACTTACGGATCTGAAAAACATCTTTAATTAAAAACCTCTTTAATAGAACTTTCTACTGAGTGAGAAAAAAATCATGCCAAGTTGTGCTATGAAATGAGAGAAACATTTTAGAAAGACAAACATAGAGTCTCATTTGGAACAAAAGTGCAACCTCATCAACTGTACATTGTTCTGTTTAATTTTAGAATTATTGGTACAGGTCCATTACTTTAAATAGTCCCGAAAAACCTCTATTTATGCTTCAAAGTATGTAGAAAACAAAGCAACTGTCTTCCATTGGTGGCCTTTGTCAGCTAAAGAGCATATCAGGACTGGCATGGAAGGCCTTCCATGCATCATGCTCCTCTCCTGCTGTATCACCTGTCATCTACTGAAGACCGCAGCTCAGAGCCACCACCAACACTGCTCCCTGCAGCCTGCTCTCTCTCTTTAGCTATAAATGTCTAATTCACCTAATAGTATCATTCAAGGAATCAAGTACTTCATTCTCACTATTGAAAGACAAATTCAGCACTGAATAAAAAACAAATATTAGAATAAATAGAGCATTTTAAGGGCAGTGAAATTATCCTGTATGGTAGTCACTGACATGCATTTGTCAAAACCCATAAGACTGTACAACACAAAGAGTGAACCCTAATGTAAATTATGGCAACCCAATGTGTTACAGAGTAGAACTGCTTCAGACGGTTTTCTTGGCTATAATCTTTACAAAAGCAGATGGCCAGGCCTTTCTTCCACAGCACTGCTGGATGGGTTTGAACTGCCAACCTTTAGGTTAGCAGCCAATCGCAAACTGCTCGTGCCCCCCAGGGACCTGTTGCTGTTGTTGTTAGGTGCCATTGAGTTGGTTCTGACTCATAGTGACCCTATGTACTATAGAACGAAACACTGCCTGGTCCTGTGCCATCCTCACAATCTTTGTTATGCGTGAGCCCACTGTTGCAGCCACTGTGTCAATCCATCTCATTGAGAGTCTTCCTCTTTTTTGCTGATCCTCTACCAAGCATGATGTCTTTCTCCAGGGACTGATTACTCCTGCTAACTTGTCCAAAGTATGTGAGATGAAGTCTCGTTATCCTTGCTTCTGAGAAGCATTCTGGCTGTACTTCTTCCAAGCCAGATTTGTTCGTTCTTTCGGCAGTCCATGATATAGTCAATATTCTTCACCAACACCATAATTCAAAGGTGTCAATTCTTCTTCGATCTTCCTTATTCATTGTCCAGCTTTTGCATGCATATGAGACAATTGAAAACACTATGGCTTGGGTCAGGTGCACCTTAGTCCTTAAAGTGACATCTTTACTTTCTAACTTTAAAGACTTTAAAAAGGTCCTATAATGTAACTCACAACACAGTTACATTGATGTAATGTAACTGGAAACCCTGGTGATGTAGTGGTCAAGAGCTGTGGCTGCTAACCAAAGGTTGGCAGTTCGAATCCACCAGGTGCTCCTTGAAAACCATATGGGGCAGTTCTGTCCTATAGGGTCACTATGAGTCAGAACTGACTTGATGGCAACGAGTTTGGTTTTCTGGGGATTTTTTGTAATGTAACTAATGTAAACTATAGACTTTAGTTAATAATAATGTACCAGCATTGGTTCAGCATTGTTGGTTCCGGAACACAGTATTGTTTCAGTTGTTACTGAACTCCAGTGTTGGTTCAGTTACAAATGTACCACACTAATTCAAGATGTTAATGACAGGAGAAACAGGGTGCGGGGGGTGGGGGGGGAGGGGATACATGGGAACTCTGGACAATTTTTCTGTACACTTACTGCTGCTCTAAAAAGTGAAGGGTATTTTGAAAAATATATATTCAAGGAACTAAGAATAGTATATAAAATAGCATGCAAGTGAATTGTTCATCCTTGTTTTTAATTATTACAAGTACAATAGTTTCTATTTATTTAAAAAATATAAACAAATAGAGAAAATAGGAGATTATTTTAACAACAAATCCTTTCCATCTCAAATATTCTTTAAAAAGAAATACTTTGGCTTTCAAAATTCTTCCTGCCTAATTTCTTAAAAGACCATTTTAATTTGCCTGGTGTTCAAAATACTGGATTTAGATGTTTCCAATATTAAGAACAACTTCACAAAGCACAACTTTTTCTCTTATAACTTTTGCTTTGCAGTGTCAATTTTTCAATTAAAATTAAATTTTCAATTTCAGTAATACTGATCAACGCTCTGAAAACCCAGAAGTGAGCACACAGAATTTTACATAAATTACAATTTCAACTCTGTACTTAGTAAAAGTGTAAGAGGAGAAAAAAAAAAGGAAGAAATCAAAAACCAGCTCTCTACAAAATCCTTTATTTTCTTGGCACCATAACAGCTATAAAGAGCTCATATTTCGTATGGAGGATTTAAGGTAGACGTTTCAGAATCACCAGGACTACTCTTGCCTTTGTTTGCATTCCATGAGTTCATCCGTGTCACGTGAAGAAAATCGGTTGCTCAGCCTACAAACTGGCCTGCTTCCCATAAAGGGGCAGGGAAGGGGGAATGACTACAGTGATGGGGGGTGAATGGGTCATGAGGGACGGCTGAAAGGACTCTCACCCACCTTAGGAAAGATGCCCTTGGACAGACGCGGGGAGCAGCTCACCTTTATGCACGCACTGGACATTCTTCATCTCAGGGCTCCACTTAAGGCTGGAGCCACAGAGAAAGACGGAAGGACCTCCTAAGGACATGCCACTTGGACAGGAAAAGGTCACCTTCTCACCCACTTGGTAGAAGAGCTTATGGGGATGGCTCTGCATGCCATTCATCAGTGCAGGTAGGACACAGGCTATTTCTAAATACAAAAGGGAGCAGAATACAAGGGTCATTGCTTTTCTAAACCATCTTTTTTAAGGATGACAACTTTGATTGGTACCGATACACTTGTTCTTTTTCATAACATTAGAACGAGGAAGAAGGGTAAGTTCACTCTTAGGGTGCCCTGAATGACACTTCCCACAGTGCCTGGCATGTAGCTGACCAATGAATAACCAAAGACGAAAACCAGGCTGCTGTTGTAACTAGACTTTTCACTGCAGTCACTTATCTCTCTGGCCATGTGAGATCCCACCAGAATTTTTCCATATTCTGCTACATTTGCATACCATTAACATATGCCAAATTAGATATTTTACTATCTGAAATTTTTAAAGGACTGACTTTATTTAAACTTGAAACTATAAAAGTGTTCAATTTTTTTTTTGTTCCCTATCTCTATTTTTTTCCTAGTCAATTACAATCATTAGCTCAAGTCTTCTACTTGAAAAAAACAGCAAAAAGAAAAATGAGAAACATGCAAATCAGGAGTCATGATTAAAACAAAAAATCTTGACAATCTCCCTAATGGACTTTGGACAATATTCTACAAAATTCTGCTCTACTTCTTTTTTTTATTTTCTTAATAGTTACCCATTTATTTTATTTATTTTTTATTTTTTTGTTGTTGAGAATCTACACAGCAGAACATACACCAATTCAATATTTTCTACATGTACAATTCAACAACATTGATTACATTCTTCAAACTGTGCAATCCTTCTCACCTTCCTTTTCCGAATTGTTCCTCCTCCATTAACATAAACTCACTGCCACCTAAGTTTCCTATCTAATCTTTGGAGGTGCTGTTTGGTTTAAGAAGGCTTCAGGGGATAATTTTGGTTTAAGGCTTAAAGATTATCTCAGAGCAATAGTTTTGGGGGTTCATCTAGCCTCTATTGCTCCAGAAAGTCTAGACAGCATAAGAAAAATTCTGCTCTATTTCGTGATCATTTTCATCAGAGAACACATTCATTCATTCATTCATTCATTCATTCATTCAAAAAACCACTTGTTGAGTGCCTACATTTTTCCAAAATGCTGCATGCTGCTGGGATCACAAGTTATAAGTCACATTTTGCTCTCAAAAAGCAAATCATCTATCATTGGATTTCTTTGCGTCTGGTCATGACATATTTGCTGGTTCCACATTCACACTTTCACCAAAAACAGGTAGAAAAGCTGTACAAAATTAAAAGAATAAAAATATTTTTGAGGGAATCACAGAGCTACCAAGGCAGTGGAAGCTTGAAAGTTCAAGATTACAGAGAGAAGGGAAGCCTAACATGGTGACTACAACATTTGATAATGGTATTCTCCTTGTATATTTGAAAATTTGAAGAAAAAAAATCTGAAAGGCTGCCAAATTGAGGAGAAAGCTGCAGCTCAGAGGCTGAAAACTGAGTAGTGTTTTTGGCAGTCTTACAGGGTTAGAGAGTCTAAAATTTGGAGACCAGTTCTGCAAAAAAGGAGAGGCCTAGGTAGAAACCTTGTACTCTCAGTTGGAATCCCTTTATGGCTATATCCTAAAAGTAAAGGTAAACCAGAAAAGAAAAAAACAACAATAATGAAGACTGAAGAATAATTTCAAATTAGCTCAAATCCTGACTGTATTCCTCCCTAACTGCCTGACAGAAACAAAGTTAAATCTTCTCTAGAGGAAGATAACATTGTCCAAAGCCTAAAATTATTCCATCAGTGTTTCACACATAATTTCTGGCATTCAGTCAAAACTAATCAGACATTCAAAAAGATAAGAATTCACCAAAATCCAATCTAAAAAACAACAGTAGAAATAGACACACAGGAGATCCAGATTATTTTGTTAACAGATATGGATCTTGACATAATTGTGATTAATATGTTGAAAAAAATTAAATGACAAGATTGAGAATCTCAACATAAAACCAGAAAGTATTAAAAAAAAAGAAACAAAAGGAATATATATAGAACTGAAAAGATGAAATTAAGAACTCAGTAGATTCTTAACAGCAGATTACATACGACTGTGCAGAGAATTAATAATAAACTGGGAGATAGGTCAATACAAAATATTTAAAATGAAACACAGAGAGAAAAAGAAATGGAAAACACAGAAAAAAATGTAAGAAATCATATGGCCTAAAAAAATATATATAGTTTGCATCTCATTAAGAGAGGCTCAAGAATGGGACAGGAGTCATATGAGAGGTCAAGAATTTTCTAAAACTGACAAAAGGCATTAAAGCACAGATTTAAGAAGTGCTTTGAACATCAGTCAGGATAAATACAAAAAAAAAAAAAAAAAATCACACCTGGGTACATCAGAGTAAACCTGCTGAAAAACAAAGACAAAAAAAATCTTAAAAACAAGAGAAAAAATTCATGATTTCCAAAGGAGAAACAGTAAGACTGACAGCTGACTTCTCACTAGAAACAATGAAGTTAGAAGGCAATGTAGTAACGTCTTCAAAGGACTTAAAGAACATAACTGCTAACCCAGAACATCTTACCTAGTAAAAATATTCTTCAAAACTGAAGATTGAATAAAAACAGTTAGACTATAGGTTCTTGTTGAGTGCCATCGAGTCAATTCCAACTCATAATGACCCTATAGGACAAAGTAGAACTGTCTTGTAGGGTTTTCTAGGCTGTAATTTTTGCAGGAGCAGATCACCAGGTCTTTCTCCTGAGGAGCTGCTGGGTGGGTTTGAACCACCAACCTTTCTGTTAGCAGCCAAGTGCTTAACCATTGGGCCACCACGGCTCCCAACTAGAGAATGCTGAGGGCTTATTCAGGGCACTACTGAAACTTGGACAGGATCATGTCTGCCTCTCAGGAAAGAGAGGTCAAGACATGGGGCATACAGTGAGTGGTTATTTATCTTGATTCATTCTCTTCCACAGCATTCTCTCTTTTTAAATTATATGCTACAACCAAGGCTACTCACTCTGACAATGCATTTCTCCAACAAGCCACTTTAAATCTTCTCCACATCTGGCAACAGGGTCTCCAATAAGAGAATAGCCTCCATTGCAAGTGTACACTATGTTTATCCCAACAGGAAACGTGGCAACTTCACTCTACACAAAAATAAAAGATGGAGAGAGGTATGTTTGTCTATTTTCCATTAATAAAATGGTTCTTTAGATATATTCTGCCCAGAAAATGTACCTTTTTTAAATCATCAGGCAACCTACATTCAAATAACTGATGTAGAAAATTGTCTATAAAAACATTTTCCCCAATATAGTCCTAGTCAACAACACCAACACCACCATAAATGAAATAAGGCCATTAATGGCACTATATTATGTTGATTGCTTTAAAAAATACCAAGCACTGTGTTACACATTTCACTAAAGTTATTTTAATGAGAACTGCCCAAGTAACTTCTTTCCCTTGTATTTTTAGGAAAAAACAGTTTGTTACTAGTTTCTGGAAACATATTAAGGTGTTATGTATATTCATTGACAATAAACCAAAAAAACAAAAAAAGTTGCCACCAAGTCGATTCCAACTCATGGTGACCTCAAGTGTGTCAGAGTAGAACTTTGTTCCATAGGGTTTTCAATGGCTGATTTTTCAGAAGTAGGTCACCAGGCCTCTTTTCTGAGGCCTTGTGACTGAACTTGAACCGTCAACCTTTTGGTTAGCAGCCAAACGCATTAACTGTTTGCACCGCCTAATAAGTGCCATTATGAATAGTCAGAAATACTCAAATCCTATCAGCATGTTCATTGAAGTTTAAGTTTGTCACTGAAAACTTTTAGGGGAAGCATAGCGTTGATCTTCTCCTACCCTACCCTCCAACTCCCCCCAGTAAGGGAAGCGCTGCTGGGGTTGGTCAGATTCAAGGACATTTCATTAGCCTATAGTACCAGGAGGTAAGCTTTCATGGTGAAGCAAGGAAGAATTTGAAGTCTGAGCCTGTGAGGGGATCATCATGCTCTTTGGAGTATCTCTTGGCCCCTTTCCTTGCCTATCTGGTTCTCTCCTATCCAAAATGATAGTGAAGAAACTCAGGGAGAGGGCTTGGAACTGGTACCTACACCAACAACGCTCTAGGCATTAGGACAAAATTCTCTAGTGTCTGCTTCTTCTCATTGTCAGTCTTGCTCCTCTTGGCTCAGCCTGGCTGCTGCATTCATGGCAGTGTTTAGAAAAAGAGGGCCTGGGTTCATGTTGAGGTTTGAGAAAAATGTGGCAAAGAAGGACACTTGGCCTGCTTTGGTTCTAGCCCTTAGGTCTTCCTTAACCTCTCAGAAGGACTTCCATATAGGGAGGTCTAACTCAACAGTGGTCAAACCTGGCTCTGTATCAGAACCACTTGTAGCAATTTGATAAAATACAGATTCCCAGAGCTTCTAAATCAGAAATTGAGGATGAGGGGCAGGCATCAATCTCTATTTTTAAGTTCCCCAGGTAACTCAGATGTAACTAGACCGTGGAGCTATGTTTGGAGCCTGTCATGGTTTGAATTATATCCCCCAAAAAATGTGTGTATCAATTTGGCTGGGCCATGATTCCTGGCATTGTGTGATTTTCCTATATGTTTTAATCCAGCCTTATGATGTTAATGAGGGAGGATGGGTGGCAGTTGTGTTAGTAAGGCAGGACTCAATCTACAAGATTAGATTGTGTCCTGAGGCAATCTCTTGAGATATAAAAGACAGAAGTGAGCAGAGAGACGGGGGACCTCATACCATCAAGAAAGCAGTGCCGGGAGCAGAGCGCGTCCTTTGGACCCGGGTCACTATGCAGAGAAGCTCCTAGTCTGGGGGAACACTGATGAGAAGGCCGAGAGAGAGAAAGCCTTCCTCTGGAGGTGATGCCCTGAATTTGGACTTTAAGCCTACTTTCACTGTGAGGAAATAAACTTCTCCCATTAAAACCATCCACTTGTGGTATTTCTGTTATAGCAGCACTAGATGACTAAGACAGAGCCCATGGCTCCTTACAGGGCACTGCATGCACTAGAGTTTGGGACAACAGCTTCATGGTTTGCTAAATCATATGTGTTTGCTTGGCCTCATTTTCTGAGCATAAGTTTCCCTTAGAAACATCAGAACCTTCAGGAATTGTGGTGACTGTGGTGGGGCAGAATGGATGTTAGAGATGGTAGTTTCATTTTTTCTGTCTCTCTCTCTCTCTCTCACTCTCCCCTCTCCCCTTCTCCTCTCCACACACATCCACACCACTTCCATCTCCCATTAGGACCTACATTTGGGGAAACTACAGCAGACTCTTAAGGAGCCCTGGTGGTACATGGTTAAACCCTAGGCTGCTAACCAAAAGGTCAGTGGTTCAAACCCACCAGCTACTCCGGGAGAGAAAGATGTGGCAGTGTGCTCCCATAAAGATTACAACCTTGGAAACCCCGTAGGGCAGTTCTGCTCTGTCCTATAGGGTCACTATGAGTCAGAATCGACTTGATGGTAATGTGTTTGTTTTGTTTTTTGTTTTTTTTTTAACAGCCATCTCTTAGCATGTATGCTCAGACGCCTGGAATTTGGGAGAAAAAATCCTTCATGGAGAAAGCAAGGCTGGTAGTATTGAGAGTCCTGATAAACAATACCCACTGTGTGAGCCATGAAGAGACTTCACTGGGATTTGGATACAAAGCCAAGGAGTGAGGCCAGTACTAATTAATATGGCCCTGAAGCCAAAAAAAATTCTCCATGTGACAACTGGCAAGTGACTCATGTTTCTTCCTGAAAAAGAAAATTGCTTAAGGTACAATGACCCATATCTCACCAGACACTGGCTAAATGTCTTATCAGCTCCGGGAATAAAACTAATATTTCATCCCAAGTCTCCATATTTATGGGGAAAAAAAGGCCTCTTTCAATGGCAAGAATAAGAAAAGTTCTCTAAATTGAAGAACTTGCTTTTAGATTCCTATTTTAATGTCCAGTGTGGAAATGTTTAGTTACCCTCTGGCATGATTAAATTTTTAATTCACTGGGTAGTAATATCGATTTCCCTTACCCTAGAAGACATACTGCCTTCTGCAGAATTGTAATCACCTTGGGCCAAAGAGGAAAAGTCACAGACTAAAACCCACACGACTAAATGTAAAATGCTCACATAAAACATTGTTAGCACTGTTTCACCATGGCAGAAGGAAATAGATTATGGCATCAGTAGAGAAATGGAATTTGGAGCAAAGAGTATATGCAAAAGAAAACAAAAAGTATCTTATATAACCAACTTGAACAAATCCGTCTTTCAAGGCAGGGGGTGATGGACAGAATTCTGTTGGAACCAAAGACAAAGGAAAACAATGTGGTTCAAGTGTTCTGAAAGGAAGAGGAAACATGTAATCAATGCGATTGCTTTCCACAGTTTAATAAATATTTTGCACTACAGTAAATTTTTCATTCACATCATGTAGTCACATTGATGTGATATTTTTGTCATTTTCAGAACCAACTATCTTATCACATCCTACGATAGAAAACTCAAATGTAAACTCAAGCTAGAAAAACACCTACCGGGTCAGTAATATGAAAACACAGACAGAAAGAATGGAAAGAAAATAAATACTTGTCATTGGATAACACACCTACTTTATGTGATTTCTGGAGGTCAACTGGCTCAAAAAGTACTTAATCTCCTGATATTTGCACTCAAATTTCCCCTTAACACTAATTTAATTCTGTCCTTAAAATAAGCAATTTGAGTTAGTGATCCCGCCAGAGAGCACCAAATAATAACTAGCTTTTACTGAGCATTTACTAGGTGACATGGTGGTTAAGAGCTACAGCTATTAACTAAAAGATTGGCAGTTCGAATCTACCAGCCACTCCTTGAAAACCCTATGGGGCAGTTCTACTCTGTCCTATAGGGCCACTATGAGTTGGAATCGACTCGATGGCAATGGGTTTGGTTTTTGGTTTGGTTAGGTATCACAGCAGTCCCTTTTGTTGGGTGCTGTCAAGTCAATTCCAACTTATGGTGACCCTATAGGACAGAGTAGAACAGTCCCATAGGGTTTCCTAGGCTGTAATCTTTACGGAAGCAGATCGCCAGGCCTTTTCTCCCATGGAAGAAAAGCCACTGGTGGGTTTGAACTGTCGACCTTTCAGTTAGCAGCTGAGCGCTTAACTACTGTGCCACCAGGGCTCCTTGACAGTTCCTCTACATTATCTCAATTCATACTCACAGCAAACCTATAGGATAACATGGAGAAAACACAGGCTCGTAAAATGTGAATAACTTGTCCAAGGTTATAAACTAATAACACCAAGGCTGGATTCAAGTGCAGTGGGTTAGGTTCCTAAAATCATGCTCTTCCTACCTCTCATAAGGCAATGAGAGAGAACAAGGAGTCACAGAGTGTCTACATTTTTCAGAAGTATGTGTGACTGATAACAGACTCTTTGCTGAAAGCAAGTTTTGATCAGGTTTAGGGCAGGAATCCTAAGCCTAAGAGGAAGATGAAGGAATAAAAGCCCTAAAACCATCTTACCAATCCAGAGTCTTGACACGTCACCATCACCGTGACCATCTCTAGGGAGAGCAATAATCATGATAATGATAATGATGGTGTCATGGATTGAATTGTGTCCCACAAAAATATGTGTCAACTCGGTTAGGCCATGATTCCCAGTATTGTGTGGCTGTCCTCCATTTTGTGATTGTAGTTTTATGCTAAAGAGGATTAGAGTGGGATTGTAACACCCTTACTAAGGTCACACCCCTGATCCAATATAAAAGGAGTTTCCCTGGGGTGTGGCTGCACCACCTTTTATCTTACAAGAGACAAAAGAAAAGGGAAATGAGTAGAGAGTGGCGGACCTCATACCATACCACCAAGAAAGCAATGCCAGGAGCAGAGTGTGTCCTTTGGACTTGGGGTTCCTGCATGGAGAAGCTCCGAGTCCAGGGGAAAATTGATGGCAAGGACCTTCTTCAAGAGCCAACAGAAAGAGAAAGCCTTCCCCAGGAGCTAACACCCTGAATTCGGACTTCTAGCCTACTAGACTGCGAGAAAATAAATTTCTCTTTGTTAAAGCCATCTACTTCTGGTATTTCTGTTATAGCAGCACTAGATGAGTCAGACAGATGGCATCCACCATTATGCAATGATTTTCAAGGACCTCTGAGGTCAGTATACCACCAGAATTATCTCCGCACTAGAGATAGGATATCTGAGTTAAAGCATTACAAATAGCCTATAAGAGGTACCTCCTTCTCAGCTGAGTTCCCTATACTCTTACAACACTCAGGAAACCCCAGAATGTGAAGCAGTGACCAAAATTTTCCTGTTTGTACAGAGGAGAATATTTCCACTCCCCTGAGCACCAAAAAGTGAAAACTCCTTCAACGACCTTTTCAAGGTGCTCCCTTCCCTTCAGCTTTCGGAAATATGCTCACTTGGTCAGAGACCTCCGCCAAGGCTCTCATCCTCCCTAAGGCCTAGCATTCTCTTCCCACAGTAATCCCACATGTTTGCCACCTTCCTTGGTCAAGAGATATTGGCAACTGTCAGATTTCGAGGAACCAAAGACCTTGGAATGAGACACCCCACTCCCCCTGCCCCCACCCCAAGCTTCAACCAAATTCCCAAATGTCTCACCTCTTTCTTCAACTCAAATGGCCTTCAAATTATCTTACTTGAACTTTTTGTCAAAGTCCTGATTAGAAGATGTTAATAAAGACAGTGTAAGACAGTAGGGTCTGGCATAAAGAATTCGACCTAGAGGTTGGATTCATCAATTAAGCTCTTTTGAGATAGCTTCTGCAAGGTCCTGAAAAACGAGAAGTTGGTGGCAAACTACTGGGCTGGCTAATCAGTTGGGATATTATCCACTGCAAGTGTCTGTGTATATGCTTAATCAAATAGCAATAATAATACCCACTGCAGTCTGACTCATAGCGACCTTATAAGACAAAACTGCCTCATAGGGTCTCCAAGGAGCAGCTGGTGGATTCTAACTGCCGATCTTTTGGTTAGCAGCCAAGCTCTTAACCACCACGCCACCAGGGCTCCAGCAATAATGATAGTCAGTGGTATATCTGAAAAGCAATATTAGCTAATATTTATTAAATGCTTACTCTGTACCAGGCACTGTACTAAGCACTTAATCGCATTAAATCCTGACAACATCCTATTATCATTTTATCCACTACTATTATACTCATTCTATCTTTAAAGTGTTGAAAAGCAAAGATGTCTCTTTAAAGACTAAGGTGTGCCTGACTCAAGCCGTAGTGTTTTCAATTGCCTCAAATGCATGCAAAAGCTGGGCAACGAATAAGGAAAACTGAAGAAGAATTGATGCCTTTGAATTATGGTCTTGGCAAAGAATATTGAATATACCATGGACTGCCGAAACAGCGAACCAATCTGTCTTGGCAGAAGTACAGCCAGAATGCTCCTTAGAGGCAAGGATGGCGAGACTATATCTCACATAGTTTGGACATGTTATCAGGAAGGACCAGTCCCTGGAGAAGGACATCATGCTTGGTAAAGTAGAGGGTCAGCAAAAGAGAGGAAGACCCTCAAGGAGATGGATTGACACTGTGACCGCAACAATGGGCTCAAGCATAGCAACAATTGTGAGGAGAACGCAGGACTGGGCAGTGTTTCATTCTGTTGCACATAGGGTCCCTGTGAGTCAGAACCGACCCGACAGCACCTAACAACAACAACAACATTATCCTCATTTTAGAAGTACGGCAAGCCACATGCCCAAGGTCACACAACTAGTAAGTGGCAGGTCCATCTGATGCCAAGGCTGCTGCTCTGATCCACTCAGCGGGACTGCTGCCAGTTGCAGCCCTTTGTAACACTGGCTCAGAAAAATCGGAAGCACTTGAGTGCAAGTTGGCTGCAGGGGTTTCCCTCCTTCCGCTGACCACAGTGCTAAGGGGTGAAGCGGTCACTGATAAAAATAGCCATTTAACTCTTAAAGCTTTCAAAAGCAGCAACCAATAGTCCACATTTACTGCATAAGGCACTGTGTTGCATGTAACTGCCAGGAACTCTGGTCTTCATTACCGAAAATGCTGCAACTCCTCATCTTCGCATTGCCTGCTTTCTGACGTTTCTCCAATACAGGATTGCCCTCCCCCACTGGGAGGAGGGTTATTGCATTCTCGGCTCCTTGTTTTCTTCCCTTGAACGCAGGGGCCCCAAGGGGACCAGCAGCTCCAACCTCCATCAACCCCTCCTGTAAGGTATAAGAGATCTTCTGTAAGTACAGAGAGAGGACGATTCCAAAGCTTAGCTCTATGCTTCCTGTCTACTGGGGGAAAGGCTTTGGAGATATTTTACTTTCACTCTGTTCCCTGGGGTTTTCTAGAATCGCCAGACTGTCTCTACACATCAATGTTAAGGATGCATTTGCATCCTTCTAACAGTAATGCGGCTCTTTCAAAGCACTTTAATGCATGTTGTATCATTTATTCACTTCTCACAACAATGAACTGAGGTGAGCAGGAGGTCTGTTACATCCCCATTTAAGAGATGAGGAAACTAAGAGTAAGTGGCTAAATGCCACGCCCAAGGTTCTAATGGCTGGCAAGGGGCACATCCCAGACAGTAACCCCAATCTTCTGGCTGAGTAACCCCCGGCTCTTATTATCACCCCCCAGTCTCTCAATAAGGTGAGCTCCTATTTTTAAAGCAATGACTGAGCACGGGAAGAATGTACACTACTGGGTACTCCCAGGCTGCTTACCCCGGAGCTGGCATTGTACATACAAAATGAGGAAATACGTAAGTAGGAGAAGTTCTTTTAAAATCACTTCTTTTACCTCCTTTCAGCATCTTTCTCCAATCTACAGGCACTTCCTCAACTCACCCTGACCACCGTCTGTCCTAGGGACCTATTCAAGACCCACATTTCAAGTATTTCCCCCATCTTATCCCCTGGGTAAAACCAAAACCAAACAATTCCAACTCATAGCCACCCTATAGGACAGACTAGAATTGCCCCATAGGGTTTGCCAGGCTGTAATCTTTACAGAAGCAGACTGCCACATCTTTCTCCCACAGAGTGGCTCGTGGGTTCAAGCCAAGCAACTTAACCACTGCACCACCAGGGCTCTTTTCCCTTGGGGTGACAAAAAGGAATTTGCACCCCATTCTAAGAACCTTGCTTTCCTAGTTAGAAAGTGATCTCAGAAACCATTCCCCCGAAGGATTATATCCTGGTAATAGATGGATGGGTTACTGCTCCCTAACTCTTTCTACCTTGTATAAACTGCACCCCTTTCTTCCCTTTACTCCACATCCTCTCCTCAGTATCACACACCAAAACAAAACTAATTTGCATATTTTCCCATGGCCTTCCTTATGCTGTCATAATTAGAAATTGATTTAATAAAGTAGTCCCCTGAGTATATATATATTTTTTAAGTTTCCATTTTTAAGTCAATTCCAACTCATGATGACCCCATGTGTGTAGAGTAGAACGCTCCATAGGGTTTTCATGGCTGTGATCTTTGGAAGCAGATCACCAGGCCCTTCTTCTGAAGCACCTCTGGGTGGATTCAAACTGCCAACCTTTCAATTAGTGGCCAAACAATTAACTGTTTGCACTACCCAGGGATTCAGGATATTAATAGGGGGTATAATAATAGGTTAATATGTTTTGATTACTCTCCCAACACTTACCAGTTAGGGGTACTTTCATTTTAACAAATAACCGAAAATCCAAGGCACAAAAGAATGAATCACAATACAAGTAAGATATTTAGGGAATATTTGGGGAGATACTTAGGAACAAGGATGCCTTCCTGATGCTTGTCCATAAGCAACCATAATTCAGTCATGTATTCATTAATCAAACCTTTATTTAGTGACTTCTATGAATCAAGTCCTATGTTACGCTCTGGGAGTAAAGAAAGCCATCAAATAGCCCTGAAGGAATGAGCTTTCTAGTGGAAAAAATGTACATATAAATATAAAAATAAATAAAAATTTAGATACGTAAATTGTAGTCATATTCTGCCTACACATAAAGTCAACTTCACATAGCCCTGTACTAAGTGCTCGAAGCACCAAGCACACGGCTGAGCGCACAGCAGATGTTCAATAAATATTTGTAAATGATTGATTGATTTTACATAATACAAAATAGAAATAAAGATGCTTCAAAGAGTTTACCATAACAGTTGGGCAATGCAAACACAAGCTGTAGAGACCTATAATAGACAAAACCTTAATGAGACAACTGTGGAAGGATAGAAGATGTTTTAGGGATAGTTCTGTTTTCTGAAGAATGGGGTGTGGAGGGCATGGTGGTTCTGTTCAAACAGGAAAATAGAGAGACAGCAAAGAGCCTTGACCACAGTAACAATAATATGGAAGTGGTGAAGGGAGAAAAACACTAAATTCAAACACCAGTGAGACTTTCACCTCTCACAAAGATGTAAAATCTCAGGGGCCACAGAGAACAGGCAATTCCCATTCTAATGTGTCCGGCCTGATCAGAGACAATCCAGTGCACTGACCTGCCCGATTCCCTACGAGGACTCCTTGCTCACATGCCACACCAAATGTGTATGGTTTGCAATGGCACTGACACTGGGTCCCTTCAACAGTGGCTATGCCACCATTTTGACAAGGCCGGCAATGGCAGGGGTCAAATTCATCCACATACTCCTCCAAAGCACGTTTCAGGTAGAGTCTTTTCACAGAGGCACAGGGCACTTCCTTTACCAGCTCATATAGAGGTGTCAGCTACAAAGAAAAAGACATCAGAGTCAGCAATCTGTGATTTAGGCACGAATATTTTCCTTTTGGCACTTAGGCTTAATCCCCATTAAAACTAAATCAAAAGCCACCCTTATGTCAACTCCTATTGTTTCTTGTTCAATTTAAAAAAGAGAGTAATTCACTGTCTTTGCAACAAAATCAAAACAAACCTAAGGAAATCACATTCTAGTAAAGGAGGAATATTTTTGGTACGTGTATAAATTTAAAACAAAAAAAAGAACGGGACAATCATTTTCCAGTTAATGAAAGATTATTTTGAGGACAATACATTTTCACTGCAGTAGAGGAAAGAAGAAAAGGAAATGCACCTAAATTCCGGCAAAGAAGCAAGTGCAACTAAACTTAGGAACACATGTCTTAACTCTGAGAAGCTTAGCACGTCTCTCTCGTGGAGACCATGGAATCTCTCCTCCTGGAGAATTTTTAAAATAGGTAGACAGTATTGTTCTGTGTTGGGTATTCCAGATGAAAGCATCTTTGCGATCACAGACGTGATGGTAAAGATGTATCAGCCTACTGTCCAAGGAACAAAGAGGCTCTGGTTTGTAGTGTTTGCCAATTTCTGAGGTGTAACCCACTCTCACCATGGCTGATTTCAAGCTACCATCATGACGTCACTGAACACAGAGTTGGAAAATACTACCATTAGCTGGAGAGAGAGTCAGTACGAGTAGGCTGCAGCACACCACTTAGAGTAAGGACATCACCAAGAGTCAGGTACAGTTCGCTCCATCTCTGCCCAAGATCTTCTGAACAGTGTGGCTTTGCATGGTCATATAGTTGCATACTGTCTTTTCTTTGTTCCCTTCCTGCCCAGCTATGATGGTCACAGTCTTGTGTGGAAAACTGCATGTTTGAGAATGGGAAAGAATGTCTCTTTTTCCCTAAGCAACAATTCAGAATTTTTAAAGATTTGCATGAGATATCGACAAGGGATATAGACCTTGTTGAATATTCAGACTTTAAAATAAGACTTCTCAGGAAAAACTTTGCCTCCCACCCTCACCCTAATTTGGAGGCAAGTGTGTGCAGTATTATGTTAGAAGGGTATTTAAGGAGTTATTGTAATTCTTGAGTTTGTGAAAGGTGTCCACAACTCTTTAACTCTGAAAGTCAGGCTTTGCCTGGGGCATTGCTTGACTCTCCCGGCAAGGAATAGATCATACATAGTCAGTTCTGCTGTGACGTTTGTTTTGAAAATGTAAAGTTGTTCATTTGCGATTGATATATCATAAGGGAACCATTTGAACATTAAACAAATTTTGCATTTGCTTATGTATTATTTCGTCCACAAGAAACACTAGGTGAACACAGAAAATTGTACACAGCTGAGCAGAGCTGTGTAGGAATACACGAAATGCACACACCCACATCTCCCTCAGTTCACCACCTGTGTTATAAACCACCTCCATCCATAGCTGGTGTTACAATTGTCATTCTGGTTTTCAGAGTATTCTCTTTCCACCACTTCACAATAATTTACAAGCTGTAACCCTTCCATCATCCATTTCCACAAGCAAGCTTCAGGTCTTTTTCAAGGTAATGTGCCACATTTATTGCAGTATTTGTGCATTGCTTAACAAATTAACATGTGTAAAACTGTGCTACTGTTTTTTTTGGTACCTATGAAGTTGCGGTTAAGAGCTACAGTTCCTAACCAAAAGGTCAGCAGTTCGAATCCACCAGGCGCTCCTTGGAAACCCTGTGGGGCAGTTCTACTGTGTCCTATAGCGTTGCTATGAGTCAGAATTGACTTGATGGCAACAGGTTTTGGTCTGGTATCTTTTCTAGGGATCCTAGGGTGGTGTAAACAGTTAGTGCACTAAGCTACTAACTGGAAGGTTGGAGATTCAAGTCTACTAGAGGTGCCCCAGAAGAAAGGCCCGGCAATCTACTTCTGGAAAAAAAATCAGCTACTGAAAACCCTATGGGGCACAGTTCTACTCTGACACACGTGGAGTCACCATAAGTTGAAGTCAACTCAAAGGCAACTGGTACTGGTACTAGTACTCTCTTTTTATGAGTGTCATAGATGAAGTGTTTTAGTATTGTGCCCCAATCCCATTTTTCCCATGAACCCTGTGGTTTTTATTGTGCAATTTTGCTTAACACCATGATTTTTAGGACACATATGTTACGTTATGAAAGAACTAACTGGATCAATGAGACATCCAAAAATTCTGCCAGCCAGATTGGTTCTATCTTTATTTGTATTACTCTAGAACCCTATAAACCGTGGCCACAGGAAGAAAGGTAGTCTGACAGATGTAACAGTAGACAAACCTAAATGCCTTCCACTGGCACAAATCGAAAACTCCTCTGAATTTGGGATTGAGGAAAACATAATCAAATCTAGGTCATAAGTAAAAAAAAAAAAAAATGTCAATTTTGTCATTAATTTCCTTTGGGGGTTTACAAAACATTTATCCTTTGCAATTGAAATGTGCACATACCAGATAACGCACCTACTGTTTCTTATTATTATGTATACATGCGTTTCATTATACAAAACACAACTGGGATACAGAAAATGCTAATCACAGCAGTCTCTGTTTAACCACCTTGATTTAATCTCATTTTCTCAATGGCCTCCTGCTGCTTTCAACAGAGCATCACATACCTTTTGTTTTATGACTTGGGGAAGATTAGTCACAGATCCTGCCCACTCAGAATACCGCCTTTTGTTTCCAGCAGGATTGTCCAGCTCTAGGAAACTAAGGCCAGCTATGAAGCCTGAACTTCCCCCTCTGACGAATGGGTCTCCTCGCAACACATTGCCCTCGGTTCCTATACAAGGAGAAATCAAATGAAATAAGGCAGAATGCACAAATGAAGTGAAAATGAGGACGTGAAAGTGAAAGGTCTATCAAGTATTTAAAAACAATCTAGTGTCTGACATGAGACGCTTCATTAGAACCAAAAACCAAATCTGCTGCCGTCGAGTCGATTCCGACTCATAGCAACCGTATAGGACAGAGCAGAACTGTTCCATAGGGTTTCCAAGGCTGTAATCTTTATGCAGTTGGAGCCCTGGTGGTGCAGTGGTTAAGAGCTTGGCTGCTAACCTAAAGGTCAGCAGTTCGAATCCACCAGCTACCCCTTTGAAACCCTATGCGGCATTTCTACTCCGTCCTACAGGGTCGCTATGAGTCAGAATGAACTGGATGGCAACAAGTTTGTGGGGGTTTTTTTGTGTTTTTTTTTTTTTTGTTTAATCTTTATGAGAGTAGATCACCAGGTCTTTTTCCCACAGAGCAGCTGGTGGGTTCAAACTGCTGACCTTTCAGTTAGCAGATGAGCACTTAATTTAAACCATAGTAGGTTTTCAGTTTCCTCCAGACAGTCCCTCCAGAAGCATGAGCTGTAGCCTCTCTCTCTATACCCCAGTGGGCTCCCCAGCTCACACTAGGAAAGGCAGCCTGGTGCAACAGAGAAGAGCCCAGATGTGCAGACCTGTTTCCTGCATCTGAATCAGGTGTCTGACTCTACTAACTATGCTCTTGGGACATTTTTCTGTGCCTCAGTGTCCTCATCTGTAAAATAAGAAAACGAACAGTATGTACCTCTTAGGTAGAAGAAATGGTTAACTTTTATAAATCACTTAAAGCTGTGCCTGGCACTTAGTAAGTGTTATGTGTTTGTCAAATACAAAATAAAATAGGTGAGCAGCTTCTAATCACCAGCCCAGCTGATGACTGACGTCAATATGTTTCAACATTCCCACTTCCATTTCTATTTCCAAATCATTATTTTTTCACCTTGTTTCAAAACTTATCCTCCTCTGTCATATCAGCTTCATGAAGACAGATACTTTCTCTGTCACATTCATTGCTGTATCCCCAGGGCCTAGAACAATTCCTGGCACTTACTACATCATCACCACCACCAGTTGCCATTGAGTCAATTCCAACTCACGGCAACCCCGTGTGCGTCAGTGTAGAAAAACGTAGGGTTTTCAATGGCTGATTTTTCAGAAGTAGATTGCCAGACCTTTCTTCTGAGGCACCTCTGGGTAGATTAGAACTGCCAACCTTTCGGTTAGTAGCCAAGTGCGCTAACCATTTGCGCCACCCAGGACTCCATAAATAGTTGGTGAATGAAGGAACTGAATGAGTAAATAAACCTGGTTTTACTACTCTGTCTTCCTCTTTCTTGCAGTCATCTAACAATATCCCAAGAATCCCTGCTAACTTGCTGACAACTTTGACATCTGGGTCAGTCTTCACTTTCACCCTCATTTTTGCCATCACCCCAAGAAAATTTATATTCTAATACCACTCTGTCCCTGAGCTCACACAATACACTGTAGCCTTGCTTCCAGTCCTACCACACTACAGAATCTCTTTAAAGGCAGTTAGCTATTATTCGCTACATTCAAAGAACATTTTTCAATCCTTATCTTACTTGATTCTCTAGCATTTCTCCCCGTTGACCACTCTCTGCTCTATTTTCTATGATCTGATCTCTTCTGCTTCTTATCCTCTTAGACTATCCCTTCTCAGTCCCTCTTCTTTCCCTACAACTTTCCTTTGTAAATTTTCATCTAATCACTCCCTGCATAAAATCTTTTAATGGCACCTTATAGCCATCAGGATGAAATCTAAACTTTTTAACAGGGCATCTCAGATCCTTCACAATCTAGATCAGCTTACCCTTCGAGTTTTGTTTTTTTTTTTTCTCAATCATTCAAAGACTGTTTGCCACCTTCTCCACCTTCCCCATCACCACCACTACCAGCGGCACTCACCAAAAACGTTAACAGTACTGAGTATCTGTGTTGCAAAGCTCAACTGAACCTTCTCCTAATATTGACATTTTTCTATGCTTGTTTGCCAGATGTCATGGAGGAGGAGGGCAGTATCCACTGAAAACGTATGTATGATACACAGGCGATGCTCAGTGAACTCACCACCCTGCATGATGTTACGCTGCTATGACACATGAATGAGAGATCAGAGGTACAAATAGTCAAATAGACAGAAGACACACACAAACTACAACACCTCTAAAGCTTCAAAAGCCCTAGGAGACAGGGATGAAGGTTATGCTTGTAATACAAATTGCCCCTCTCATTTACCTGAAGCTGATTTTAAGGCTTTTTCCAAGTCCTTGCATTTTCTGTTTGATGATTTGACAACGAAAAAATTCATACTTGAGGAAGCACATTCCTTCATATCTACTGAACTATAATCTGGAAAAAAAAATTAAAAGGCATGTGCTTAATTTCCACATTCACTGAAGACCTCCTTTGAGAGGTGGTCAGGTATGACAGTGGAATAAGGGGTTGTTTCCTGCTACTGTGGCCATCTATCAAGAGTGACAGGATTACTAGGGGTGGCTGAGAGGGAGGGGAAAGGATGACATGACACTTCGGGGACACTAAGCTTCTGTTAAGGGTGACAGAAAAATTCAGGTTAATGGTAATGGTTGAACAACATGATGAACATATTTAATGTCACTGAACTGTGAATGTGAAGATTGTTGAAATGGCAAAGCTTTTGTTACCTCTATATTTACCACAATAACAAAATGTGGGTTTTTTTGTTTTGTTTTGTTTTTAAAAAGAGTGACAGGGTATGTAAATTGTCAAGGGCTCTAGAAGGTCAGGAGGAGGATTATTTGTTTTTGTCACTTTAGGAGGGGAGGAGACTAGGGTGATTTCTACACGAAACAGTGGAGGAAGCAGAAATTGAGAGCCCATCAAGAATTCAAATACCCATTCAACAAATGCTATTTTTTGAGACATGTACAAGTAGGAGTGCAATGGCCTACTTCTGGAGACCCCAAAAGCTGGATTCTAGTTCTATAATAATTAATTCCTAAAACCTTAATACTACTGCCTCAGTCTCTCCATCTTTAACATATGTGGCTTCTAACATCTCCTTCCCATGACTCATAACCTTATAATGTGACAATTTTTACTCAAAAAAAAAAAATTTTTTTTTTTTGTGTTTGGTTATCAAGCAGAGTTTTGCCAATGCAAAGAAAATTAGAAAGGAGAATAGAAAATAATGAAGTATGGAAATCTATTTCTCATATAATTTTACTAACTGTCTTAGTGATCTAGTGCCGCCATAACACAAATACCACAAGCGGATGGTTTTGACGAAGAGAAATTTATGTCCTCACAGTCAAAGTAGGCTAAGAGTCCAAATTCAGGGCGTCAGCTCCAGGGGAAGCCTTTTTCTCTCTCTGTCAGCCTTCTCATCAACGTTCCCCCGGACTAGCTCCTGCTCGGCACAGGGACCCCAGTCCAAAGGACGCGCTCTGCTCCCGGCACTGCTTTCTTGGTGGTATGAGGTCCCCAATTCTCTGCTTGCTTCCCTTTCCTTTTATCTCTTGAGAGATAAAAGGTGGTGCAGGCCACACCCCAGGGAAACTCCCTTTACATTGGATCAGGGATGTGA
>NW_004444148.1:124693-128902 GCF_000243295.1 Trichechus manatus latirostris | reverse complement strand
CCAGGGAAACTCCCTTTACATTGGATCAGGGATGTGACCTGGGTAAAGGTGGTGTTACAATCCCACCCTAATCCTCTTTAACATAAAATTACAATTACAAAATGGAGGCCAACCACACAATTCTAGGAATCATGGCCCAGCCAAACTGATACACACATTTTTGGGGGGACATAATTCAAACCATGACACTAACTATAATTAGAATGCTGTTGTTGTTAGGTGCCGTCAGATAGCCCCAATATTTCTTAAAATAAAGAACAACTGGGGAGGCACATATTGTATCTCCAGGGCTTTGATTACATTTAAATTAAAACTTTTAGAAAGACTAGAAACTGCTCAAGAATAAAATTTTTACTAAACAACTACTTCTACCAACTTGGAAAGCTTAAAAGAAAATCCTCTGCATTTCTTTTAAATGCTAAAGGAAAAAAAAAAAATGGGTAGTGAAACTGAGGTTAGACTAAGCCAGTTGCTGGACTGATTTTCCAAAGAAACATTGGCCCCATGTTTGCTACAGAAACTTGTGCTTATGCATTCATTTCTTACGCATTCCGATCTTTGTGAGGTTAGAAAAATTCAAATTCTAGTTAAATTTTATTTGGTAGAGATGGACAGAAAAATACTGTAGCCCACCCACAAGAGAACGCTACAAGACCCCCTCTGAATTTCATGTAAAAAGTCTTACTCTCTTCCAAGATTGTAAGGAAGTCTTCAGTTCAGAGGAGACCATGAAGATGAATATGATTTGGAAAGGTGAAGGAAGCATGCACTTAAGCTAAAGACAAAGATGGGAGGGAGTAGTTTTGACCTGAAACACTGGTCAACTGGGCCACAATGTGTCTGGAGAGGAGTGGGTGCTAAGAGACCACTCCCTGCCCTCCAGCATCAGGGCAGATGAGAGGCTCCTCCACTCACCGTGAAGTCAACAAAACATAAAGTCAGCGGTGCGTCATGATTCTACCAAGAATCAGGTAATTCTGGCAGCAGAAGTGCATACAATGACTTTGGAGCCAGTTAGACCAAAATTTAAATACCTTCCTTACGATCTATGTGACCTTGGATTAATCCTTTAATAGCACTGAGTCTCTATTTTCCCAATCTGTGGGACAGGGATTATAGTGCCCACCTCAATGGGCAGTAGTGAGGATTATCGCTAACATATGTAACTCACCTGCCATAAGGAAGGCATCCAATAAAGTTTAGCTATCGTTACAAGTATTAGGTAGCATGCAAACTTGTGATAATCCAACCAGATTTTTATAAAGAAATGTGAGTAGTAAAGAACAGAGGTAAGAAAAAAAAACAACTTAATTTGATTTCTGGAATATCAATAGATTCCTCATTTGGTTGCCTTGAGGAATATTGTTTAATCAGTGAAATGGGAAAAGCTAAAAAATATTCTAAAAATCCAGTCAGCATCCTCTCATGGGTTTAACTCATATTTCAGGGCACCATCCAAAAGAGTAAGTAGGTTTTTCTTAAAACATGTCAGAATTTGAGTGGAGTATAATGAGTTCTTGAAAATTTGGGTTCCTTTGCAATTTAAATCTCTAAATTTTTCAAACTTAAGAGTTCTAAAGTTGAAATTAACTATGTGTTATTTTCCCCCATTAAAATCCCTGTGATGCTTTTATATAACAATTTTCTAATGCTCTACCTTTTTCTTTCATTATTTCTGAGTCCATGTAAAATACAACTTTGTATTCTCCTCCTAAGGATCCAGATTGCAAATAATGAGTCCCATACTGGTCGATTAGTCTTCGGTAGGCACTGTAGTCATAGAGGGAGGGGAGGTGAGTGAGTTCCTTCCAGAATGGCTCGGCAAGATGTAAAAATTCTGGATTGTTATTGATGAACTGAGCCACTTCCACAGTGTTCTGAATAACCATTAACTGGTAACTCTAAGGGAAGAAAAAAGAGTAAAAGGAGTTTTAGGTACAAATAAAAAGACAATGGGAATTGTTCCCTCTTTGATGCCTCCATCAACCAACTGCCATTTCCAATTAACCTGGATTATGAATTGTGATTTTTGATGCATGATGAGATCTCTTCTGAGACCACCCTCTGGTAGTAATCAAAGGATTTTTTGAAGTCCCAAATAGGAGGAATAGCTGAGTGATAACATGGTGTCATGGATTGAATTGTGTCCCCTCAAAATATCTGTCAACTTGGCTGGGTCGTGATTCCCAGTATTGTATGATTGTGTAATCTGATATGATTTCCTTATGTGTTGTAAACTCTATCACTATGATGAGGTTATATGTAATCCCCTTATGTGTTGTAAATTCTATCACTGTGATGAGGTTATACTGACGAGGTTTACAAGATTCGATAGTGTCTTAAGCCAACCTCTTCTGAGATATAAAAGGGAGAAGTGAGCAGAGACACATGAGAACCTCACACCACCAAGAAAGCAGTGCCAGGAGCAGAGCAAGTCCTTTCGACCAGAGGTTCCTGCGCTGAGATGCTCCCAGACCAAAGAAAGATTGCTGACACGGACCTTCCTCCTGAGCTGACGGAGAAAGTGTTCCCCTGGAACTGACGCCCTGAATTTGTACTTGTAGCCTACTGGACTGTGAGAGAATGGACTTCTCTTTGTTGAAGCCATCCACTTGTGGTATTTCTGTTAGAGCAGTACTAGATGATTAAGACACATGGTAATTTCTTTTATACATGACCTCTAAACCCCTAAGGCCTAGTCGCTAGGCCTTCCCTAACTAGAAAAAGAGAATCAACTTCATTAACTGCAAAATAACCTCCAAATAAGAATATAAAAATAATGCATCCCTAGGCCCCACATCTTGAGGGTAATTTATAGGCAAAGGGATCATACAATTTATTTCCCATACTGGGGTACTTATGAGTTAAGCCGCTTTATGATAAAGTCTTTTCAACACTTCCTAAACATCCTTAATGGTATCCAAGACAGATCTACCTTATACCAAATCTCCATTTATATGAACAATATTATATGGAAATGATAAATGATTCTAGATTCTACAGCTCATATTTCCACAGTCTGCTTCTTACACGTAAGACAAATGAAATCAATATTCGTTTATAATTCCCTTGCCTGATTTATTAATCAAGTTACCTACTTTAAGAATGAGATAAAATATGCAGATTATGAATGGTCAGCCTGAAAAATTCTTCAGAAATAAGTGTTTATCAATTAGTCCAATCTATCTCAATTGTTCAGATTTCCCAAGATGAAAGTTTTAATACCTCAAAACAATAGTGCTTAAAAATAAGTCATGTAACTTCCTTGGATAAAAAATTTGGTATCTCAAAAATTATGAAGTTTTTAAAATCTTTTAGTTTCATACACCTTCTAAAAAAGTTCAAGCATTAGAGTTTAGAAGCATTTATAAGCACTAATTGTTATTTTTTTAATTGTGTGTGTATAACACTTAAAATGGTGGTGTCAATAGTCATGGATGAGAAATTTGGGATAGTTTTTTGTTTGTTTTGGGGTTTTAATTAGAAGATATCAAGGTAAGTTATTTTTTCTAAGATTTTCAAATAAGAACAAATATTTTAATGAGCAAATAAGTATAATTAAATATATTATCAAAGATAATTAACAAGACAAGCTATACATTTTAAAATAAATATATTATATTGTCCCTTTAAAGAAGTACTATTGCCCTAATTAAAAAATGAAAGCTTATCCTTTTCATGAATATACTTATGTTCAAGTTAGAAATACTTAAAGTCATTATAATAAGGAAAAGTTAACTGATATTTCATACTGACCTTTTTCGTATGGATTTCCTTTTTACTTGAAGTACGAATGTCTGAATCAGATGACGAAGATACAGAAAAGAATTTGTTTCTATGAGATGATGTATGTATTGTCGACGTATGCTTTACGTAAGACCAGCTACTATTGTAAAATTCATAATTAAAATCATTATTTACTTTCACCTGGAAAGAAAATAAAATATTTTACTATAACCAAAATAAGGCTTTGGTAACTCAAGAAAAGGTTTAAACACAGAAGAAAACATTCTTTGATAGTTACGGGCATGGGGAGGGAGGGTGAGGGTTATTCACTAACTAGATAGTAGATAAGAATGATCTTAGGTGAAGGGAAGGACACAGCACACACTACAGGGGAAGCCAGCACAACTGGACTAAACCAAAGCTAAGAAGTTTCCTCAATACAATCAAGTACTTTGAGAGACAGAGTAGCAGGGATGCGGGGTC
>NW_004444148.1:120081-124397 GCF_000243295.1 Trichechus manatus latirostris | reverse complement strand
GAACTCAACTACTACTAAGAAGACCAGACTTAATGGTCTGACTAAGACTGGAGGCACCCCAGAAGGCATGGCCCCTGGTCTCTCCATCATCCCAGAACTAAAACAATTTCCGAGGCCAACTCTTCAGACAGGGGTTGGACTGGACTGTGGGACATAAAGTGATACTCGTGAAGAATGTGCCTCTTAGTTGAGTAGATATGAGAGACCAAAGGGGCAGCTTCTGTCCAGAGGTTAGAGGGGAAGGCAGAGAGAGTTAGGAGCTGGTTGAACGTTCATGGGGAATCAGGGACGGAGGGGAGGAGTGTGCTGCCGCAGAATGGGGTGAGCAGTTGGGGGTCTCATAACACTGTATGTTAAAAAAATAAAATAAAATAAAAATAAGGCCTTGGTTATAGCCATGATACTTTTATCATGAATCCTTTAACATGGATGCTTCTTTATACAATCTTCCCAAAAAGTCAAAGCCCTTCATTGAGAAAAACAAAATTAACTTTGACAGAATGTGCAGGGGCAAGGACAGTATATGGAAATTCAGCATATTTTCTGCAGAATTTTCCAGTAAACCTAAAACAGCACTAAAAAAATAAAGAAAAAGCTTCAACTGTCATTAAGGCCAGGCCTGTATGAATATAAGTGTGCAAGTATAAGGAATAAAGTTTATTCTATGATTACTATCTGTTAAGCAGGAGACATGATATCAATAATGGCAATCCCAAGTGATTCACAAAATACACTTCTATATAAATGTTTTTCATTTTCCTTGAATGTCAGCATTTAACACTGAAGTGAGCAAATTAACAAAGCTGCACGGACAGAAAACTACAAGCATTTGGCTCTCCATTTCTCATCTAATATCGGGGATCAGAGATACAAATAGGTAATGTGAAGCAATTAATTCATTCAGATTCAGTTTTGGAATGTTTTATGTGATCCGGTAATGAATTTAATTTTCTAATTCTGTTTGACATGAACAAATGCTAAAATTATAAAATGTTTTCTTACTTTAGATAGTAGAAGAAAAGGACATCCCAAAAGAATTTTAAAACAGACAAGAGGTTAGTCACATGAGTCTAACGGAGAAGTTGACAGCTCTACTCAAGTACGTTTTATATATCCACCTTGGGTGGAGGAGACAATCATTTATTTATCCTTTACTTACTCGAGGTCAAGTGTCAAAATGAAATGCCCATACAGGCCTGGCAGTAATATAAATACTTCCACTGGAAGGACCCAGGGAAAAGTATGGTGATAAAGGGCGACCATACACTCTGTATAAAGGGGTCACCCAACACTCAGATCCATCAGTCGTCATGTTCTAGCATTGATAGGTGTTATGGATTGAAGTCTGTCCCCAAAAAATATGTGTTGCAATTCCTAACCTCTACATCTGTGGCTATAATCCCATTCGGGAATGGTTGTCTTTGCTATGTTAATGAGACATGATAAGTGTAGGGTGTGTCCCTAGGGTCAATCTCTTCTGACATGTAAAAGAGATTAAAATAAGCAAACCAGCAGGCAGAGATTGGGTAAGATAGATGCCAAGACACATGGAGATCTCCAAGGAACCAGGAAGCAGAAGCTGAAGAGCAAAAGCCATTCCTCCAGAACCAACAGAAACAGAAAGTCTTCTCCTAACGCCTGCACTCTGAATTCAGACTTCTAACCTCCTAGATCACCATGTCTGTCTGTCAGTTTGTCTTACTGTGGTGGCTTGCATGTTGCTGTGATGCTGGAAGCTATGCCACCGGTATTTCAAATACCAGCAGGGTCATCCACAGTGGACAGGTTTCGGCAGAGCTTCCAGACTAAGATAGACTAGGGAGAAGGACCTGGCAGTCTACTTCTGAAAACACTAGCTAGTGAAAACCTTATGAATAGCAGTGGAACACTGTCTGGTATAGTGCCAGAAGATAAGCCCCTCAGTTTGGAAGGCACTTAAAATACGACTGAAGAAGAGCTGCCTCCTCAAAGTAGAGTTGACCTTAGTGACGTGGATGGAGTCCAGATTTCAGGACCTTCATTTGCTGATGTGGCCCAACTCAAAATGAGAAGAAACAGCTGCAAACATCCATTTATAATTGGAACGTAGAATGTACAAAGCATGAATCTAAGGAAATTGGAAGTCATCAAAAATGAAATGGAATGCATAAAGATCAATATCCTAGGCATTAGCATGCTAAAATGGACTGCTATTGGCCATTTTGAATCAGACAATCATATGGTCTACTATGCTGGGAATGACAAATTGAAGAGGAATGGTGTTGCATTCGTCGTCAAAAAGAACATTTCAAGATCCATCCTGAAGTACAACACCGTCAGTGATAGAATAATATCCAAATGCCTACAAGGAAGACAAGTTAATGTGACTATTATTTGAATTTACACATCAACCACTAATGCCAAAGATGAACAAACTGAATATTTTACCAACTTCTGCAGTCTGAAATTGATCAAACATGCAATCAAGATGCATTGATAATTACTGGTGATTGGAATGCAAAACTTAGAAACAAGAAGGATTGGTAGTTGGAAAATATAACCTTGGTGATAGAAAGGACGCCAGAGATCCCACGATAGAATTTTGCAATACCAACGACTTCTTCATTGCAAATACGTTTCTTCAACAACATAAACAGTGACCATGATGGTTTAGATTGTGTGTCAGCTTGGCTGGGCCATGATTCTCAGTGTTTATATGTGATCACGCCCATGATGGGATCTGCTATGCATAGCTATCCAGTTGAAAGAGAGTTTCCTTGGGCATGTGGCCTGCATCGGAATATGAGTGGACGTTCTGGCTATTACCTGCTCGGGATCCTGCAGCTGCCTCCTGTTCATCTGACCCTCGGTTCTTGGGACTTGAGCTAGCAGCTTACCTGTCAATTTTAGAATTTGTTGAGCTTCACAGCCTGTGAGTAAGTGCCCTACTCTCTGACCCGCAGATCTTGGGTTCACCAGCCCCTGCAGTTACATGAATCAGGAGAAGCCTCTATCCTGATCCATGGGCTTGGGACATTCCAGCCTCTACAATCGAGTGAGCCATTTCCTTGATATAAATCTCTATATACATTTATATGCTTTACTGGTTTTGCTTCTCTAGAGATCCCAGCCTAAGACAGTGACTATACATGTGGATCTTACCACATGGAAAACAGAAGAATCAAATTGACTATGTCTGTGGAAAGAGATGATGGAGAAGCTCAATATCATCAGTCAGAACAAGGCCAGGGGCCTACTAAGGAACAGACTACCAATTGCTCATATGCAAGTTCAAGATGAAGCTGAGGAAAATTAAAACAAGTCTACAAGAGCCAAAATACAACCTTGAGTATATCCCACTTGAATTTGGAGGCCATCTCAGTAATAGATATGGCACATGGAATACTAATGACTGAAGACCAGAGGAGTTATAGGATGACATCAGGACATCACACATGAAGAAAACAAAAGGTCATTAAAAAGACAGGAAAGAAAGAAAAAACCAAAATAGATGTCAAAAAAGACTCTGAAACTTGCTCTTGAACATCGAGTGGCTAAAGTGAAAGGAAGAAATGATGAAGTAAAAGAGCAGAATAGAAGATTTCAAAAGGTATCTCGAGAAGACAAAGTGAAGTATTATAATGAAATGTGTAAAGACCTGGATTTAGAAAACCAAAAGGGAAGAAAAATACACTCAGCATTTCTCAAACTGAAAGAAATGAAGAAAAAATTCAAGCATTGCGTTACAATATTGAAGGAGTCAATGGGCAAAATATTAAACAACACAGGCAGCATCAAGAGAAGATGGAAGGAATACACAGAGTCACTGTGCCAAAAAGAACTGGTCAACGCTCAACATTTCAGGAGGTAGCATGTGATCAAGAACTAATGTTACTGAAGGAAGAAGACCAAGCTGTACTGAAGGCATGGCAAAAAACAAGGCTCCAGGAATTGACAAAATACCTATTCAGATGTTACAACAAATGGATGCAGCGCTGGAGGTGTTCACTCGTCTATGCCAAGAAATTTGGAAGACAGCTATCTGGCCAAATGACTAGAAGAGATCCATATGTGTGCTCATTTCAAAGAAAGATGATCCAATAGAATGTGAAAATTATCAAACAATATCATTAATATTACACACAAGTAAAATTTTGCTAAAGATAATTCAAAAAGAGTTGCAGCAGTACATCGACAGGGAACTGCCAGAAATTCAAGCCAGATTCAGAAGAGGACTTGGAACAAGAGATATCATTGCTGATGTTAGATGGATCCTGGCTGAAAGCAGAGAATACCAGAAAGATGTTTACCTGTGTTTTATTGACTCTGCAAAGGCA
>NW_004444148.1:101506-119154 GCF_000243295.1 Trichechus manatus latirostris | reverse complement strand
GAAGACCCTCAATGAGATGGATTGACACAGTGGCTGCAACAGTGGGCTCAAACATAGCAATGATTATGAGGATGGGGCAGGACCAGGCAGTGTTGCGTTCTGTTGTACATAGGGTTGCTATGAGTCAGAAATGACTTGAGGGCACCTAACAACAACCACCACCTCCTAAAGGGTCATTGAAAAAGAGGAAGAACCTCAAAGAGCTATACTGACACAGTGGCTGCAAAGATGGACTCCAACATAGCAACAATTGTGGGGATGGCACAGGACTGGGCAGTGTTTCGTTCTGTTGTACTTAGGGTATTATGGGTCTGAACTGACTCGATGGCACCTAACAACAACAACCTCCTAAACTGTGAGAAAATAAGTTTCTGCTTTTTAAAGCCATCCACTTGTGGTATTTCTGTTATAGCAGCAATAGATAACTAAAACAACAGATCATTGGGTTCTGCCACTGATGGTGTCTTAGTTACCTAGTGCTGCTATAACAGAAATACTACAAGTAGATGACTTTAACAAACAGAAATTTATTTTGTCACAGTTTAGGAGGCTAGAAGTCCAAATTCAGAGCACTGGCACTAGGGGAAGGCTTTCTCTCTCTGTCAGTTCTGGAGGAATGTCCTTGTCTCCTCACCTTCTGCTTCCTGTTTCCGTGGAGATCTCCATGTGTCATAGCATCTGTCTTACCCCATCTCTCCTTTACTCACTCATTTAATTTCTTTTATATCTCAAAAGAGATTGATTCAAGATACATCCTATGCTAATCCTGTCTCATTAACTTAACAAAGAAAACCCATTCCCAAATGGGATTATAACCACAGATATAGGGGACAGGATTTACAGCCCATATTTTTGGAGGACACAGTACAATCCATAACAGATGAGTTACCAGGTTCTAGTATTGATGAGCTACCAGGTTCTGGCACTGACATGTTGTCAGAATCTAGCAGTGACAAATTGTCTGATTTTTCAAGAAACAAAAAGATAAGTCTGACTCTATGTAAAATCTCTTCATTTAAAAAAAGTATATACAGAAAACTAATTGGCTAAAATGCCAATGTCTATGGGGATTAAACAAAACATGCAAGAGGACTCTTTCTCACAGTGTCTGCTCTACACAAATATTTAAATCAGACCTCTCACAAGCATTTGTGTTTTTATTATATATCCAGACACATCCATGTGTGAGATAAAAGCATAAGTACACAGAAAATTAAAACGCAGGAAAGAAACAGTTTAGAAAACGTAAAGAATATGACAGAATATTATGCAGCCATATTTAATTATACCTGTGAAGACAGAATAATTTCTCCTTTGTCACGTTAAATGACAAAGTAAATATTTAGCGTAGTTAGTTACAACTACGCAAGTACATGCCCAGTCAAAAACAGACTGGAAAGAAATACACCAAGATGCCAGAAAGTATTATATGACTTTTATCACTGCCCTATGTTGGAAATTAGACATACATACTAAAAACATATCTGAAGATAAAAAGATGGATTTAATCATATGTTTTATTAGAGTACTATTTTCATCACATTGTAACATTGGTTTGTTTAAAAGTTAAATGCTAAGATTCAGCTCAGGCTGAAACGAAGAATGTATGTAATGTTATTGACTAAAAAGACAGTATTATCTAAAGTGTAAAGAGCCTGGTGGTGCAGTGGTTAAATCATGCTGCTGCTAACCAAAAGGTTGGTGGTTTGAACCCACCAGCTGCTCCATGGGAGAAAGATGTGGCAGTCCACTTCCATAAAGATTTACAGCCTTGAAAACCTTATAGGGCCGCTATGAGTTGGAATCAACTCGATGGCAGTGGCTTTTTGTTTGTTTTGTTTTGTTAGAGACTTCTACAGTCAACAAATAGTCCTATCTGGTTTTGGACAGACAGCATTTTTTTTTTTTTTTTTAGAGGAAAAAAGTTATATACCTTCTCTTCAGTGCAAACAAAATTTAGCCTATTTTCCCCATCTTCAGATCCACAATTGAAATACTTGATTCCTGATATATGCAAATAAGCCTCTACTGTCTTAGTTATCTAGTGCTGCTATAACAGAAATATCACAAGTAGACGGCTTTAACAAAGAGAAATCTATTTTTTCACAGTCTAATAGGCTAGAAGTCCAAATTCAGGGCATCAGCTCCAGGGGAAGGCTTTCTCTCTCTGTCGGCCTTCTCATCAATCTTCCCCCAGACTAGGAAGGGTCCAAAGGATGTGCTCTGCTCCCGGCACTGCTTTCTTGGTGGTGTGAGATCCCCAACTCTCTGCTTGCTTCCCTTTCCTTTTATCTCTTGTAAGATAAAAGGTGGTGCAGGCCACACCACAGGGAAACTCCCTTTACGTTGGGTCAGGGATGTGACCTTAGTAAGAGTGTTAGGATCCCACCTTAATCCTCTTTGACATAAAATTACAATCACAAAATAGAGGACAACCACACAATACTGGGAATCATGACCCAGCCAAATTGATACACATGTTTTTCAGGGGACATAATTCAATCCATGACACCTACACATAGCTGCAAGAATCATCTTTCTTGAGGTCATGTGATCTCATTGATTTTTCCTTAAGCAATACCCCCTTCCTTTCAGTTTAGATCCTAAAGTCACCTCAACTGATCCTACCTCTGAAATCACAAATGCAAACATCTTGTGCTCTGACATCTTGTACTCTTTTGAGTCTCATTCTATTATTGCCACGTCTTATTCAACTTCACAGACACAAGTTCTTCAACTTACTCTCCCGTCTATCTCCCTATCATTTTTTTCACTTCCATCCCATTGCCACTTAGACTTCAGTAGTACATGACTTCAACCATTCTCTTGCCAATGAACTTAAACTTCCTTGCTGAAATGTCCTGCTACCATGTTTGTGTGGCAAAAATCCAACCCTGGTTCAGTATTTGCTGCTAAACTATTTAGCATTGCTACAAAAAAATTACACAGCTATACAGATTCTTGCCAGTATAAATCTATTCATGATTTTCAACCTCAATGGAATCTTTAATATGGTCCAGCATTCCTATAACTCTGTAGCCAGTTCTCTCTCTCTCTCTGTCTCTCCCACTAGCTATATTCACTAGAAATATTTCAAATATTTCTGCTATTTCTGTACCCACTTCAATCCTCCAGTCCTATAACCGCTTCCTTTACTCTATCAGATGACCTTACCTCTTTCTTTACCAACACTCCCACTATCAGACAAATACTCCATAAACTTCTGGCTACCAAATCTACAAACCTGTTAACATTTCTTCCCTTCTTTTCTTCCACAGATGTCCCTCTTCCTGCCTAAAGCTGATGTATGTGTCCTTTTTTGTATTATATTCCCTCTCACTTCAAAGAACTTATTAAATTGATTGATCATTCCCTCTTCTATACCTTCAATTTCTCTTTCTCTACTGGCCCACTCCTATCAACACACATATTCTAACCCCACCAACTGAAAAAAGGAAAGCTTTCCCTGTGACTACATTTTCTCTTTCTAGCTACTCCCTACTTTTCACAGCTCACCACCTTAAATGAATTGCCTACAACTGTTAGGGGACCCTAGAGGCTGAAGACACCTAATTAATTAGTACTCCATCGGTTATCAGACCATGTCTAGTCACCTCTTCTACCACGTCACTCATTTCCTCTAAGTTGCAGACCCTCTGGATAGCCCCGGACCGGTCCAGATCTAACCTTCTCAGAATGGTCAGACATGGGCAGAACAGACAAAGATGACCAACAGACGACCCCGGGCCACCACGCATGCTCAGTAACACAAGAGAACTCATGTCAAGGAACCAAAGTCACCGGATATACAACATCGGCAAGCAGCCAAGCCTATTTCAAAAGGGAAGAGTCCATTGGCCACTTCCGGGCCAAGTCTTAGCCCCGCCTCATAATAAATAATCAATAGAAACTATGAATAATTAAAACTTTCTGATCCTGCCCACCACCTTCCTCCACCCCTAGATGAATATGTATAAGTATAAAATGTGATTTCTCACTCAAAGCAAGGAACTCAATCTGAGGTCTATACCTCTGAGTTCCCACTTGCTAGCCTGCAAAATAAAACTCTTTCTTCCTCTCAAGAACAGCATCGGAGAGATTGGCTTCTTGCACACTGGGCGCGGACCCACTGGTCCAGTTTCACAACTAAATGTCCTCAATTCCTCATCTCCCATTCACTCTTCCACCTGTAATAATCTGACTTCCACTAAGATCACCAGTATCTCCCTTATCTCACTCAGTAGTAAAAACTTCTCCCACCATCATTCAACACTGCTGACTACTCCCTCCTCCTGAAAACATTTCTGTTGGCTTGCATGGCACCACATTCAGCTGGTTTTCTTCTTTTCTCTCTGGCTGTTCCTTCTAAGACTTGTCATCATTCTTCTACACTCTCTCCAAGGGCAATAAAATCTGAAACTCTGGTGGCGTAGTGGTTAAGTGCTACAGCTGCTAACCAAAAGGTCAGCAGTTCAAATCCACCAGGTGCTCCTTGGAAACTCTATGGGGCAGTTCTACTCTCTCCTACAGGGTCGCTATGAGTTGGAATCGACTCAACGGTAACAGGATTACCCTGTGCAGAGGCATAACTAAGGTATGGCAGGTAGAGCACTTGCAGTTTCTATTGGCCATCACAGTTTCTTCGCCAGCTGTGAGAGATCATTCAGCAGTTTTAAACTCATTGCCACAGGTGCTATTTTCTGTAGATAGGCCCCTGGCCCTGCAACTTCAATTACCAAGCATACGCTAATAACACCAAATGTATATCTCCAGCCCAGGTTTTTCTCCTGAGCACTCAGACATCCCATAGCTACTTAAGCTGAACTTGTTTTCCCCTTACAAACCTCCCCTTACCCATCTCAGTGAATTGTACCTTCTCCTGGTCATTCATCCAAGTCAGAAATCCATTCATATCCCCAACTGCTCACTCTCCATCATCCCCCATATTCAATTATTCTACAAGAGTTTTCAAGCCATTATCCACTCCCGTGGGCATTATCACAACAGCTTTCTAACCAGTTTTTTGCCTTAGGTCTGCCATCTCCCTATCCATTCGTCACCCTGCAACAAGAGTTGCATCATAGAATTCCTCTCTCCAATGGCTCCTTTTTAATCTAAACTACTTAACTGACTAAAAATGTCCTTTTTTTTTTTTTAACTCTCAGCCTCATTTTTTATTGCTCCTCACCCTTCACTCTGTAATCCAGCCATATTGAACTTGTTTCAGTTATTCAAAGCGCTCCTCCTCTCCCTAGTTTTCTTTCTCTCTCACTTTCTCTCCCCCTTCCTTTTCCCTTCCCCTCCTGTAAATATGCAGCTACGAGCAGGCTCTGGAGTTTGACTAAACCAGTTGCTGTGGGGTCGATTCTGACTCATGGCAATCTCATGTGTTTCAGAGTAGAACTGTGCTCCGTAGTGTTTTCAATGGCTGTGATATCCGGAAGTAGATCACCAGGCCTTTCTTCTGAGGTGCCTCTGGGTGGATTCGAACTGCCAAGCTTTCAGTTAGTAGTTGAGCACTTAACCATTTGCGCCACCCAGGGACTCCTGGAGCCAGACTGCTGGGGTTCAAATCCCAGGTCTGTCATCTACCACCTCTGTGACTGTGGTTAAGTTAACAGCATTTCTTTGTCTCAGTTTCCTCACTTGTAAAATAAGGATGACAGTACCTACCTCCTTGAGTTATGACAGGAAAAAAAGATCCTTGTAAATCCCTTGGAACAGTGTTTAGTACATAAAAGACTCTTAATAGATGTAAGTTATTTTTCTCATTATCTAAATTATTCCTGTTTCAGAAGGTAGTTCAGAAATTCGTCAGGTATCCAGTACTCATACCAACAGAGGGAGCTGAGGCTCAGATAACTTAGCATTAGTTAAGATTGTCTTTAGAATATGTTTTTGTTATTCATTTGATATGCATCTGAGATCCCTCTTCAAAAAATATAATGAAGTACCAAATAAAGGAGGATCCAGGAAGGTATTTCTTTTCTCCATCCTGATCTTTACTCATTCCCATCTGCAACACATCACATGCTGAGAATAAACACAACAGTCTATCAACAGTCTCCCAGGCTGAACTAAGCAGAGTGGCACCTTGCCAAAGCAACTAGGGAGCAGGAATGTGCTTAGGTTTCAAAGGCCTTCTTTGTATAAAAACTACGAATAAACAGAGAATGTGCATAACATCAAAGTAAATGGCTTACCCAACAAGAAACCGGGTTTGTCCTATATAAACAATAATGATGATAACCAAAACAAAGATTATAAGAGAGGTTGACTGATTCTGTTTTATGTTTATTTACTAATATTGATGTTCCAACAAAGGAGCCCTGGTGGTGCAGTGGTTAAGCTCTTGGCTGCTAACTGAAAGTTCGATGGTTGAAACTCACCAGCTGCTCCATAGGAGAAAGATATGGCAGTGTGCTTGCATAAAGATTACAGCTTTGGACACCCTATGGGGCAGTTTTACTCTGTCCTATAGGGTCACTGTGAGTCGGAATCAACTTGACGGCAACAGGTATATTTTCCAACAAGCCAAAAGTCACCTTCCACACAGTAGCAACCACCTCATAGAGACCCAAATAGCCAGTGGGCCCAAGGTCAACATATTTGAACTATCGAGGACGCTCACTGCCTCCATATCCACATCGGGATTTAACACTACATGATTGACTCACCCGCCTGTTGCTTTTACCTCACCTCCCTCAAGCTCAAGCCTCAAAACATCTCTATTCTTCACTCAGTAACAGGCTATAATTTCCCTCTACTTCTGGCAAACACCTTTGAAGTCAGTGATTGGAAAGACATTTCAGATGTCAATCCAGAATTCAAGCCATGCTGAGGAAAACGAATGTCGGGATCACGCTGTTACTAAATTATTCCTCTTCTTTACAAGCTGCAGCCTTCCAGCATGCCTACCTTCCAACTAAGTCAGAAATTCTCTTCCTTATTATTTTCTCTGCTCTGTAACTTTCTAAACTTGACCAGAAAAATACATGAAATTCTCCCCTTTCTAATTATGAAAGAATTAGCAGTACATCCTCCTAGAAATAGAGAGAGAAAAAAATTCTCTATATGTGCCTATTTCATATTCTCCCTTTGGCCAAAGGTTAAATTACGATACCAATTGTTTCCCACGTGGAATTTACAGTTGAAAAAGAAATTAAACACAATATAGTGCGAGAGTAAAATATAGTAGAACAATAAAAGGTTTTAAAGTCAGGCAGACTTGCATCCAAGCTCTGCTGTTGTTGGGTGCTGTCAAATCCATTCTGACTCATGGTGACCCCATAGGACAGAGTAGAACTGCCCCATAGGGTTTCCTAGGCTGTAATCTTTACCGGAGCAGATTGCTAGGTCTTTCTCCTGCGGAGCAGCTGGATGGACTCAAACCACCAACATTTTGATTAGCAATGGAGTGCTTAACCATTGCACCACCAGAGTGCCTTATCCAAGCTCTAAAATGGAAACAAACCTGTTGCCCCCATCTAGTCAATTCCGACTCATAGCAACCCTATAGGACAGAATAGAACTGCCCCATAGGGTTTCCAAGGAGTGGCTGGTGGATTTGAACTGCCGACCTTTTGGTTAGCAGCTGAACTCTTAACCACTACGCCACCAGGGCTCCATACAAGCTATAAAAACCAAAAAAGAAAAAAAGTGAGACCCGTTGCCATCAAGTCAATTCCAACTCACAGCCACCCTTTAGGACAGAGTAGAACTGCCCCACAGGGTTACCAAGGAGAGGCTGGTGGATTTGAACTGCCAACCTTTTGGTTAGCAGCCGTAACTCTTAACCACTGTGCCACCAGGGCTCCATTTCTTAATATAGGTCATGGGAATATATGGATATTTGTTTTATTATTTTGGTCCACTTATATGAAACAGCTAGAATACGCAAGTGTATGGAGACCAAAGTTTCTTATTGGTTACCAGGGGCAGGCAGGAGGGAGGCGGGAAAGGGGATTCATTGCTTAGGAGATACTGAACTTCTGATAAGAATGATGGAAAAATTTGGAAACAGATAATGGATGGTTGCACAACATGATGAACATAATTAATGTCACTAAATTGTACATATTGTACATATATATTTGTTGTTGTTGCTGTTAGTTGCCATTGAGTCGATTCCAACTCAGGGCGACCCCATGTGTTTGTTACAGAATACCACTACTCTATAGGGTTTTCTTGGCTTCAATCTTAATGGAAGCAGATCACCAGGGTTTTCTTACATGGCACCACTGGGTGGATTTGAACCACCAACTGTTAGGTTAGCAGTCGAGCGCAAATGATTTGTATCACCCAGGGAACTTTCACATATATATTTGCCACAATAAAAATTGTTTTTCTTTAAACTAGATATATGTTATCCACACTCATTTGTATGTATGGAATATTTCACCATTTCAAAATAAAAGCATTCGTAAGTGAGCTGACACTGTGGCAGTCCTAAAGGGATCATCATAAGCAGCCATGGCCAGGGACCTGAGTTTTAGCACCCATACAGGGACACACAATAAGGTCCTGGGCCCCATGGATCACAGAGTTGAAAATGAAGCATAAGGATATTTCATCTAATTGTCATCACTGCCCAGTACCCAAGTTAAAGAACACCAGTTCTTCTGAAGTCCACATGGAACACTTAAAAAAAATTGACTGTATATTAGGCCACAAGTAAATTCTCAACAAACACAAAAAAACCAGCACCATATAAATAATGACTTCTGACAACAATTCACAAATTAGAAATAAATTAAATCAGTGTAATTAAGTACCTGGAATGTATAGGAGAGGACATTTCCACTCAGTCTGTAGAAATCTTTTTCATCTCCACTAAACACCTTTCTGCACTGACCACCAAAACTTTTAGTGTTGATGACTTTGTTCCTAAACGCGCCAGTGAGTGCATTGTAACTGTTAAAAAAAAAAAAAGAAGAAGAAGAAGAAGAAAGGAAGAAAAGGCAGTTAGAAACCAGAAATAGCACTTGCTGGAAAAGACATCGTTAGAGAACATTAGAAATTCTTGAAATGCATTATGGTTAAGCACTTTATTTGAGAGAGCTTGAATAAAGAAAACAGCGTCCTAATGCACACTATACATTATCCAACTTCGCCTGCTTGGTTTAATAGCTAGTACTAATAGCTGGGGAAATCCAACAGTTCTTTCAGCCTAAGAACATATTTAGGAAGCACACAGCCCCGTTGTATCTATGACAACAGCTGGTTTTGAACTGAATCTACAGATAAAACCATACAAATAAGGTTACTCTTGAGGAGAAAAAGCGCCCTGCAACGAATTTCAACTAATTGCTTCTTGGCATACTGACTGGTGCATTTTTAGAGTAATTTTATCCTGTGTCTCTGTTAATAAATTTTAAGATATTACAGAAAAAATTGCATCTAACCAGTGCTTTAAAACGGATTCTTTTAAAGCCTTGGAAACTTTCCTTGGGTCAGATGACCCCTAAATGTTCCTCAGAATTCTTTTTGAAAAGACAAACACAGGATTTTCCCAACTTCACTTGGAAATGAAAGTTTCCAGGTGGTTTGGGCAATCGCTTTTCAGTCTATTACAACACACAATTTCTTTTTTCTCTCTCTCTCTGCTCTCAGTCTCTCTTGTCTCTTCATTAGTGAGAAGCCCTATATTAGTGAATCAGTCTCTTCACTCTCTCCCTCTTTCTCTCTCTCTCTTTCCCTTTACCCCCTGTTACCGATTGAATTGTGTCCCAGAACATGTGTTGGACAAATCCTAACCCCTATATCTGTAGATATAATCCTGTTTGGGAATAGGGTTTTCTTTATTATGTTAATGAGGCTGTATCAGTGTAGCCAAACAAAATCAAACCTGATGTGATTCCGACTCATAGCGACCCTATAGAACAGAGTAGAATTGCCCCATAGGGTTTCCAAGGAGGGGCTGGTAGATTTGAACTGCTGATCTTTTGGTTAGCAGCAGAGCTCTTAACCATTGCACCATCAGGGCTCCATATCAGTGTAGGATGTGTCCTAAACCTAATCACTCCTGAGTTATAAAAAAGAGCAAATTAGGTAGAGGAGTAAGCCCAAATGGGGGAAGATAGGTGCCACATGTAGGTCACCAAGGAACCAAGGAACACCAGGGCTCCAGAAGCTGAGACGAGGATCTTCCCGTAGAAGCAACAGAGAGAGGTCTTCCCCTGTAGCTGGTGCCTTGAATTCAGACTTCTAGCCTCCTAAACTTGGGATAGTGTATTTCTCTTTTTTAAAGATACCCACTTGTGGTATTACAGTTACAACAGCACTAGAAAACTAAGGTACCCCACCAATCCCAAGAGTGACCAAGAGTCCAGGTTTGCCCAGGACTAAGGGGTTTACTGGGATAGGGGACTTTCAGTGCTAAAACCAGGTCAATCCTGGACAACTGGTCAGTCTACATCTTACCACATATGTTTATGTGTGTACATGTTAACATATTAAAAAATTGTATCAGGATGTGGCAAAGAGCTCTGAGCCAATGAAAAGTCTTGGCTATTAGGTGATTTGCTTTCAGACTTACCAAGCCATAATATAAAACAAAGTAAAATGAAAGGCTACATTTTTTAGTGTGTGTAGGAGGCTGTCCAGAACCTTACCCATTTCCAGTTAATTCTACATTTGGAGGAGGTTTATCAATGTCACAGGAAGGTCTGTTTTCTGAGTGGTCACATCTGTCTTCATCAGAACTATCTTCCTCACAGTCAGAATCCCCATTGCAAACCAAAGATCTGCTGATGCACTGACCTGAACACAAGAAAATGAAACAGGGAAGAAGGGAAATACTACAAGGATTAAGAAGGTTCCCCTCCTACCCCCCACCACTGCCCGGTTAGTCTAATTGAACACCTCAGGGTGGCTGGGTGAGGCAGCACACAGAATTGATTCTGACCTTGGTCAGATACAAAATTGAAAATAGAACCTGAATTCAAAATTCCAGGTTCTTCACCCATAATCATCAAGCAGTTTTTCTGAATCCTCCAAAATTGTGCAATGCCACCCACTGGGAAGATGGATTGACCTCCTGCTCTTCAGCTTTCAATTTTTTTCTGTAATCGCTGACTGAGATGCCAAATGACTGCTTTTCTTGGTGATTTAGATTTGTAAGCTTTGAGAGCATGGGAACTGGACCAAAATGTTAAAACTCAACACTTATTTAGCATCTACTCAGTGTAAGGCTTGGCTGCTAACCAAAAAGTCTGCAGTTCGAATACACCAGCCGCTCCTTGGTAACCCTATGGGGCAGTTCTATGGTCACTATGAGTCGGAATCAACTCAACAGCAACGGGTTTGTTTTTTGTTTGTCTGTGTAAGGAACTCTTCTGGATGTCTGGGTAGAAATATGAATAAACATGGTCTCTGTGAGGCTTTTCATTTAATTTACAATCTAGTAGGAAAGACTATGAAGACATAAAACCTGTTGTTGTTGAGTCGGACTCATAGCGACCCTATGGGACAGAGTAGAACTGCCCCCATAGGGTTTCCAAGGCTGTGAATCTTTATAGAAGCAGACTGCTACAACTTTCTCCCATGAAGAAGCTGGTGGATTTGAACCTTTTCGTTAGAAGCCAACTGCTTTAGCCACTATACCACCGGGGCTTCTATGAAGACATACCAAAAACCAAATCAAATCTGTTGCCATTGAGTTGATTCCAATTCATAGCAACCCTATGTGACAGAGCAGAACTGCCCCATCGCATTTCCAAGGAGCAGCTAATGGGTTCAAACCACCAACCTTTTGGTTAGCAGCCGAGTTCTTAACCACTGCGCCACAAGTGCTCCCTATGAAGACATAGACCACTGTAATTCAGCACCATGATTGTTATGATATCCGTAAGCCCAGGGTACCAAGGAAGAACAGAAGGAGGGCACTAGATGATTTGGCCCCTGTCTACCTCCTCAGCAACATCCCCAGCCATTTTCCTCTAAAATCCTATGCCTTAGTCATACTGGGCCACTGGCAGGCTTTCTGTTTTCCCCCTGTGACCTACACTTACAGTTCTTTCTGGTGGAAGGGTTTTCTTTCCATATCTCCTACTTGTCCCTCAAGAATCAAATTAAACATTATCTTCTCACAGTAACCATCCCTACCCCACAGACTAGGGTGCATGTCCTTCTTCTCTGTCTTTATAATACGCTCTGCACATAACAATCATAGCATTCAACCCACTGTACTGTCACTCAATCCAATGCAGCAAACATTTATTAAGAGTCTGCTATGTACCAGGAACTCCAGATTCAAAAATAAAAGAAATATAATCTATGTCTTCAAGGAGTGCATAGTCTACCAGTAGAGACATCCAGGCGAACAAATAGTCCAGATTACATGGTGGTAGAAGGTTCATAAGGAACACAGAGAAGTGAAATGTTAATTAGCTCTTTCAGTTGGGGGTTTAGGGAAGGCTTCCCATAGGAGGCATCATCTGATTTGGATTTGAAAGTAAAGTAGGAGTTTGACAGATATTGATGAGGAGTAGTTCCAACATAGAGATTATTTATTTATATACAATTCTGCCCATAAAACTGTAATATTTTTGAGGGAAGGGACTATGTGTTTCATTTCTATATCCACAACTGTCATCACTGTATCTGGAATATAACAAGGATAATAAATGTTTGCTCGGGTTTGTTGAATTAATCTGACTACATAAATGCAACAGACAATAGATTAAACAATATTCATGCCAAAACTATGTTTCAAACACACTGTAGATAGAGATGACCTGCACTGTTCCTTGATGAGCTAATGATTTGTTTTTCTTGTAAACATAATAATAATTTAAGCAGTGACATTGCTTTTGTTCAATCTCGGTGTTCATACCAAACTCACTCTACATCTTCACCAAAAATGTGACATCAGAAACTGCTGGGTCTGTCAATAATCACAGTTCGATTTAAAGAGGCAAAGCGTAGTCCCACCTCTATTACAAGGTGCCTCTCTCTGCATTTGAATGAATGATAGCTGAATGTGTGATTATTATGCCAACAAAAATCCTGCTGATACCTGGAGAAATTATAGGCCAATATAGCTTAAGTAAAATTCAACAAGTATATATTGAACAAGTTATCAAATAGAATTTGAATTTACAGTCTGCATCCTAAAATTGTGGGAACAAATTACCTGAAAAACACCTGAAACGCTCTCCACATCCCTCTTCTATTGGGCATCCTCGTGTAGGTTCACAGGATTGTGTTTCAAAGGCACTTCCGACGCAAGGTAGGCCCCCATACTGACCATAAACAGCAATTGACCGCCTTCGAGTCTACACACAAAACAGATAGTGCTTTTAGATATTTCCAGTTTCCTTTATCTGAGAGAAATTAATGCAATTGGAGAGACAATGTCTGGGAAATTGTTCTGGTGTTCTGCAGAAATAAAACCTCCAAAATCAATGAACCCACAGACCCACTTGTCCTTGAGTTCAGTGACAGTTGGGTGATTATTTATAGAGAGTTTCCAGCTATATATTTACTTTCAGGGTTGAGTGCAAAAAAAAAAAAAAATTAGAGAATCTTTAAGAAAGTGACCTGAAAGAGTCAAGCTTACCTAGGTAGATATATAAGCCAATAGATTACCATGTAGAACGATTAATATTTTTGCCAAAACTCTGTACCAAGAGCCAATCAGAAAGGTAAAATAAATTATGCCAGAGGGAGGGTAAGAGTCCTGGAAAGTGGGATAGAGATGAAGTGGAGTTAGGGAAATCTGTAGAAATATGATAGCATTTGATTTGAGCTGAACTTTAAGCCTTCTTCACAAAGACAAGACAAGGAAGAGTACTCAGAGGAAATATGCTACTATGGAGATCAAGTTTACAAAACAGAAACCTAAGTAGTCCAAAGATGAAGCTACGAAGCTACATCTACAGTGGAATTTTACCAGACAATCAAAAACATTGAACTGTGAAATGGAATATTAAACAACAACAGTACTGAACTCTGAAATGGGAAATACGCGAAAAACAAGCTTCTGAGGGAAATAGTCGTATTGGAAAACAGAGGAAATGATCAGACCAAGTGAGAAACTTAGAACTAAAATTCATTTAATTTTCATTCAGTATGAAGGCATGTATATAATTAAACAAAAAGAAAAATCTGCCAAATCCTTTTCCTCCCCAAGGCAATCAAAGGTGAGGCTTTTAGGCCTCAGCCTATACTCACCTTTCCCCAACTAATACAAATGAACCAAATCTGAGATTCCAGAGGATTTAAACCTTGAGCGGAAACCAAGGGGAGAGTACATGGTGGCTTTCTTTGTGTGTAAGCAGAGGAGTCATGGAGGAGTGAGTGGGAATGGAACAAAGTACAGTTTCTTGATAAATTTCCAGTTTCTGTTTTTGATTGATGAAGACATCTCTCATATGTGCTTATTAATTTGTCCTTTTCTGAGGTTCAATGTCCTAATACAACAGATTGTGTTGTTTATATAAGTAATGTTTTCCCTTCCCATATTGCCAATGCCCTTGATGGCTGCCCACTCTCAGTAGTTTTATTCCCACCTGTCAAATTCTCATCTCACGACCCTTTTTCATTTTCACTTGTTTCTTTCTGCATAAGAATTTTGTTTTTATAATCTAGGGAGGTGACCATTGTGTCATGACCTTCCACTCAAAGGAAAAAAATAAGAAGAAGAATATAGAAAATGCCCTCTAGCTGTTTCTAGTTAGAGTTCTTTCTTAACTTGTTTTTGAATTATAAAAATTTCTATGTGCTTGGTGTTTGCTTGACTTTCACCTTGTTATTCATGTACCTGTTTGCCTATAATCAGAGTTGTTATCTATTGTATTTGCTAGAAGCCAAATTCTGCATTTGTGTAACTTACTTTGTGAATACCACCTGTGTAGGTACTAAATAAATGCTTGATGAAAATGATGATTATGATGATGCTTCAAAACAGAAATTGTCTTCTACAGTATGGGTCTGTGATTTTAATGATTAAAAGTGATTTTTAACTACACATTTTTATCTGAATTAAACCACTTAAAAAATATTTAACCATTAATAATGTTTGCAATCTTTAAAACAAACATTGTATTTTTAGGAATTTACCCTAGGAAAATTATCAGGAAAAAGGACAGATATCTATGTTCAAAAATGTTCATTAAAGTTTTATTTATAATAATACAAAATGAAAACAACTTAAAATACCCAACAATAGGAAAGTAGATAATAAGTTTGGTCTATTCATATAATAGAATATTATACAGCTGTTAAAATTCATGCTTATCGTATAATGTTAGATTAAAATAGTAGGATAGAAAACTATAAACAAATAATCCTACTTTTAGAAACTGTAGACACACAGAGAGAAAATAAGCTAAAATAATATATACCAAAATGCTGGTATATTGTTTTTTTCTGAATGGTGGCATTATGAGCAGTATTTTCTTACTTAATACTTTTCTATATATTCTCCAGTAAACATTTTATATACAATGATTTAAAAACAGACACTTTTAGAAATACCTAAAATCTCTAGTCAGGTCTGCTATTTCATTTGTATCACTTAGGAACTAAACTTTAAAACATTAAAAAAGTTTAATTTTTCATGGCCATTCACTACTGGTGAAGTAAAGTAAAGCAGCCCATTTAAGCAGCTACTGGTTAGAGTTTGTTTCAAATGAAATGAAAAGTTGAATCCAGCGAGTATGAAACAGATTTTAAATTACCTACTGATTTCATTTCATGCCATTCCTATTTCTTTATTAATTAAAAAGTTATCAAATTGACTTTAACTTTTATCTTATGTACATTTCCAAGCCAAAGATAAGACTTAGAAAAGACTTCAAGAAAAATGAGAATACAGAAATTACTATAATTGCTGTTGTTGTCAGGTGTCGTCGTGTGGGTTCCGACTCACAGAGACCCTACGTACAACAGAAATGAAACACCATCTGATTCTGTGCCACCCTCACAATCATTGCTATAATATATTACATAATATTAATTATTATAATATTTTGTATTATAGTCTATATTATAATATTAACTATTAAACAAGTCATACTTTTCTCCCTTCAAAATTACTAGTACAATTTTTAAGAAACATAAAAATAGCATTCAAAGTCAGTGCTATTTTGGTCATATGTAAGCTAATTCTGTGTATAAATAATCAAATGCAAAGATTTTTCATGGTCTTACCTGAGTCTTGGTACAGCCATTGCATTCTGACCAAGGAGCATAGGAATCCCACTGGCAATTGACTGGAGAGGAGGCACTGTCACAGTGTCAAATCGTCCATCATAAAACAGGCAGAAAGGTAAGAGAAAGGACACCCAAAGAAGAGTCAAAATGGAAGAACATAACCCCCACAATTCTTTCTCTAACAGATACTAAAAGTATCCCAAAATGTGTAAAAATGTAGCAAGCTTACTCATTTTTTTTTGAGATTAATTAACTCAACCAACATTTATTAATAATCTGCCAGGCTATTTAGACACTGGAGTTATAGAAATAAAAAAGAGATAGGTCACTGACTATTGATGGAGACGGAGGACAGGGACACAGATGTGTAAACAAATAACCATAATATAATATATCTAATTTAATAGATTTCACAACAGGAATGTGTACAGTATAAAGTGTTAAGGAAATACAGCTAAGGGAGGGATCGGTAGTCCAGGGGAAAGATGAGAACATATAGGAGGAAGATATTAAGGCCTTTGAAGGGATTCTGTATGATGAGTTGAAGAGTTATCCAGAACTCTCAAGTGAGAAAGAAGAGGCTCTAATTAAAATCCTATGAGGAGATTTCATGGGACATCACAGTTAATTGGCCTAATAACAAGTTCGGTGCTTCTGTTCTACCTCCTAGTTCATTGTGTAGTGCCTGGGGTCTTAAAGCTTGCAAGTGGCCATTCAAGGCATGACAAGTGGTCTCTATTCACCTGGAGCAACAGAGGAAGAAGGAGAATCAGGAATAGGAGAAGGAAATGGAATGTGTGGCTAATTGTCTCCATGAACAACTGCCTCCTTTGCCATGAGACCAGAAGATGGTGCTCAGCTACCATCAGTGAACATTTTGATCAAAGATTCTATAGGAGAATCCTGATCAAAAAGGGGGAAATGCAGAACAGAATTTCAAACTCTAGGGACTCCAGACTTGCTGGATCCATGGAGGCTAGATGAACCCCTGAAACAATTGTCCTGAGATAATCTTTAAACCTCAAAACAAAAATATCCCTTGAAGTCTTCTTAAAATCAAACAATAGTTTAGCTTAACTAGCAAAGAATGTCTGCCTTGAGTATTATGCAATTTTTTTTTATTCTTTTCTTTTTTTTGATTTTTTTTTTTTTAATTGTACTTCAGGTGAAGGCTTACAGAACAAATAGTTTCTCATGAAACAGAAGTACACATGTTGTTTTAGGACATTAGTTAACAACCCCACAACATATCAACCTCTAACTTCTCAACCTTTTTTTTTTTTGGTGAAAATACACATAGCCAAAGATTCACCATATCAAACATTTCTACATACACAGTTCAGTGACATTGACTATGCTCTTCCAATTATGCTGTTATTCTCACTTAAGATGAAGGCTTACAGAACATAATAGTTTCTCATTTAACAGTTACTACAAATGTTGCCCTATGACAATGGTTAACAATCTCACAACACATCAACAATATCCTT
>NW_004444148.1:79802-96517 GCF_000243295.1 Trichechus manatus latirostris | reverse complement strand
GAAGGGGAGTCTCCCTGCCTCGCAGCTCAGCCTGGCCAGAAAGGGCTCCCAACTCAAGAAAACGAAAAGAAATCAAACAAACAATTCAAAACAAACAAACGAACAAAAGCCCTGGGATCCTACCAGCGCAGCAGCCCAAACCGGGAAGCAGCTCCACACTCAAACAGAGCTCCACAGCCCCTCAGGAAGAAGCAAAGATGGCGCATGGAGCCAGGTACTTGAGCAAAGGGAGGGGGAGGTGACGAGAGTCAAGTAAGACATCAAAAGAAGCAGAAAAAAAAAAAAAGCAACACTAGCAGCCAACAAATGGCACTCAGAGAGCCAGCTAGTGTGGGCTGGTGTTTCTGGACAAGAGACTGTGTCCGTGGGAAGCAGAGGGGGCCAAGTGTGGGTGAAGAAGGGTAGAGTGTGGGAAAGCGTATATCACAAATTACCAGAGCTCTGCAGCCCCTCAGGAAGAAGCAAAGATGACGCACAGAGCGAGGTACTCGAGCGAAAGGAGGGGGAAGTGGGGAGAGGCAAGGAAGAAATAAAAAGAAGTGGAAAAAAAGCAACACCAGCAGCCAACAAATGGCTCTCAGAGAGCCACCCATTCCGGTGTGTGGAATCCAAGCAGCCGCTCTTTCCTAGTCAAGAGACTGTGGCCACGGGAAGCAGAGGAGGCCAAGTCGGGGTGAAGAAGGGTGGGGGGTGGGAAAGCGTATATCACCAATTACTGGTTGTTTTGTCTCTCTCTGGAAGCTCCGTGAGGCTTCTTTCTCGTACCCCCTGTTTGCTGGTCTCCGATTGGAGTCCAAGATGGCAGATCCACACTGCGTTAGCTGGTAGGGGACCTCTGCATGAATCTCTCCTCGCTCTCCATTCTCTGTCAGTTTTCTCACTCCATTTGGTGCTTGGCTGAGTTCTTTATCTCTTCATTGGATGTTTTAGGGTTTCAGGATTGTTGTATTCTCTGTTTGGCTTAGTTTCTCAGATCTTTTCTGTGGAGGGACAGCGTGGTGCTTCTGCCTAGAGCGCCATTTTGCCGGAACTATTATTATGCTCTTTTAAGGCTTATCTATATGGGATCAAATTGACAACAGCAACTCAAAAGATTAGATAGGAACCTTAAGGGGCAGTGAGTTTACATAAATGGGGGAGGAACATCTTGAAAAAGGAGGATGAGAATAATTGCACAACTGGAAGAATGTAATTGATGTCACTGAATTGTGCATGTAGAAACTGTTGAATTGGTGTATATTTTGCTGTGCATATTCTGAACAACAACAAACACAAAAATAAAGTAAATTATATACATATTTTTAAAAAGACCCTATGAAGAGTGGAAAACTAAAAAATGGCAGAGACTAAATGGACAGGAAATTATTTTTAAATGCCCTTCCTCCACTCCCCTAACCCCCACCCACTTTTCAAGTACACACCCAAGCAGGAGGCAACTTGAGTTTAAACAACTGCACACAAATCAAGTACATGTAGAAAATAGAGTTGACTTAAATTGGAAAATAAAGAGTAAAGCAGGTTTCTGACTTCTCATACAATGCTCAGCTCTGGCCCTCTGGGGAAAGCTACCTGGGTTAGTCCTAAGAGATTCAGGAAGTCTTGCCTAAAACCATGCTCTTCCAAGGATAAAGGAACCAGGATTTCTGCTCTCTGGGTTTTGAGCACATTCTTAGACTTAGAGACAGTCAAGGTGATTCTCACCTTCCTTAAGCCTGTCAAGTTACCCTGAAAATACTGAGTCCCATTCCAGAATCGCGTGTGTCTCAGGTGTTTCTCTGCCACCAATCTTGCTAGCCTGTAGATTTTAACATTACCTCTGCCATATCTCTAATATGGCACCAATCATCCAAATACCTTAGGATTTTCGACGCTTAAACAATCTCAACTTACTCTTGTCTATTTTATGTCCAAGAGAAAGCCAAAGTCTTCCCCAAACCTCGAGGCTTAGCAAGGGAAGCTGGCTTAGTCTCATCTACCATGGCACCCTGTGCAGGCCTCTCTCAAACCCTTATCACATTCGTATTGAAATGAGCTCTTTCAAACTCTGAATCACCCAGTAGCCTCTCAGTGAAGTCTTATTCCTCTTTGTCTCCCTAGAACCTAGCACAGTGCCGGACACATGGTCCAAGAGTTGGATAAAATGAACTGAACTGGCTCTGTCCCATCAAACTGAGAATGAAAGCAAAACAAGGCCATGGGTGAATGATGATAGCTTTTCTTCCAGGACTCATGAGAGGATAAAACTATTTCCTTTAAAAACTCTCAGCCTTTGATGTCCAAATGATGTTTTGCAAAGATTATATTCAAAGACCAAATTCTGCTCTAGGGTTTGTGGGTCTGCTAGAATTCTCTGACTTTCAGGTTAACACAATGGTACTGGGCCAAGCAAAGACACTGATGTGTTTTTAATCTTCAAGTTTCTTCTTTATAGGGAAAAAAATTAAAGTAAAATAACAATAATAATAAAATACTCTTTTGTTATCCTTGCCTTTTCCAAAAATGTAGAAAGAGAAAAACTCTTGGAGGTATAAACAGACTCAGGATGCAATGGAAAAATCAAATCTTAATAAAGAATGGCCTAAGAATAAAAACATAATTTTTTAATTGTGGTAAATATATATGTAACAAAACATTAGCCATTTTAACATTTTTTTACATGTACAATTCAGAAAAACATAATTTTTGATAATTTCCACATACAACCAAAAAAAAAAAAAGAACCTCACCTTAAAAAAACTTGGAACTCGCCTATAAATCCCACCAAAATGAATAAGCTTAATGCCTGGTGAACAAAAAACAATAAAGCATTATTTTAGCTTGCAATTATTGAGTCGAAAATCAATGCATTTGTTAAGTCAAGATTCGTGAATTGGGAGCAGAAGAGAGTAAAGGAACCACAGGGAAGGCTACATGATTCTGTTTTCTTTTCAGTTTCTATTTTAAATAAAAGTTTAATACCATTTTGTTGGTCCCACGTCTTACTGTTCATTTCTGGAAAAACAACTAGGGGTTGGGCCAAGTCGTGGACTTCTCTCTAGTGCTGCGGATATGCAGCCTCAAACATTTCCTTAGCGAACCACCATCTTTGAATCTGTCTCCACTCCCCTTCTCTGCAATTTCAGCACCCATGTGGACACCCACAGGGGAGAAAGCCTGGAAGAAGTCCCAGTGCTGATTGCTGAGAAGCTAAAAGGGAAATGAGCTTCAAAGATGAGTAATCAAAAGGTGAGATACAGCCCAAGGCACGTCCTTAGTACTTAGCTCAGTGTTTAATACACCTCTGAGGCCTTTTGTGATCATCCTTATGTGATAGCATAAGCCTGAATATCAAGCTCTTAACTACTGAGCCACCAGGGCTCCAGACAGGTTGCGAAGCAGTGGTTAAGAGGTTGGCTGCTGACCCAAAGGTCGGCAGTTTGAATTCACCAGCCACTCCTTGGAAACCCTACGGGGCAGCTCTACTCTATCCTATAGGGTTGCTACGGTTGGAATCGACTCGAAGACAATGGGTTTGTTTTTTTGAGACAGGTTACAAAATGAATTTGTTTTCTTCTAGATCCTTCCACTAGCCTTCCTAGATCATCAGTTCTCCTATTAGGTATCTTCCTTTCAATTGTAAAATCCTACTTGCCTATTTCTGGTTCTTGTAGGGCCCTACAGATCTTTAAGCTTATTATGGTTATCCAAAGGGACAGAGAGGCGCCGAGGAGCTAAGTAGCCTGGAAATAGGTAACAAAAGTGGGGGAGGCTATGAATACATTAAGCACATAATTTTTATGTTCTTTTTAATTATAAACTACAGTTCATTATTTTGCCTTTTCACCATCATGCCTTTCCTCTGAGCCATGTTAACTCATTTTTATTCCTGTCCCTGGGAAAGCCTGTCTCCTAGCTTTACCAGTCACTCTCAGGCATTAACAAATAGCCACATTTTGCAGACAACAAAAATTCTAGAACAGTCTACTATTCAAACTACAATTTCTCATTCAGTGTAAAATTTTTCTCCTATTTCCAATTCCTGGGTGCCTATAATGTGAGAGGGGTGGGATCCACATCAATATTCCTCCACCTTGTTCTTCTCCTCCTCTTCCCCCAAAGTCAGAGCAGCAGGAGTGAGAGGGGCAAGAGTCAAAAACGCTCTTGCTTGGCTGAGCCAGTTGGAGTCAGCTGGTGGTGAATCAGGGTGTGTCGGGTGTTTGAGTGCAGTGCTGATTCTTTCCCTCGAGGAGTTTCTGTTCTTTGGATGATCCCCTAGTGGGGATCTATAACCTCTGTTCTCCCGCACAAACGATTCATGGCTTTGTTCCTCACATATGGCTCTCACTGGAGCCTACTTCCTGGAGGTCCTTTCCATACTGCTGATGTCTGTTGGGGTTGCTTTATCCTGCAAGCAGTCTCTCAGGAAGAGTCCGTGACAGCCAAAGTCTGGTTCCTCCCCACAGGGCCACATCCGGTCCATACCTGCACATGTCCTCGACCTGCCAAATTCTGGAAGCCCAGGCTGTTACTGGTACTACTAGGCTGATTTACTCTGCTACAAGGCAGGCCAGGCAGCCTGTGCCTTTAGATTTTCTCAAGCGTGAGTGTGTATCAGTCCCTATAACACCCATACTCCAAGGCACACAATTTTTAAGTATCTACTTTCATGCCCTGAGAACAGGGATAGCCTAAACATCACTAGACAGATTGGGGGCTACTTTGTTTATAATAATGCATAGACTATCCAGTATCTCATTTTAAAATGTGAGAGTACTGAGAACTTATTGTTCTTGGCCTTTGTGCCTCAGCCAAAACTAAGGCATTATGAAAATAAAAATGTTAACATCCCGTTAAATTTTTAACATTCTGTTACAAGCTTGTTAATGAAATTTTAGGGACTATGCTTTTAAGCAGAAGTATCTTTGCCACTATCTTATTTTGCTATATACATTCTCTTCCATACATGAATTCCTTACTCTAACCCATCAAAATCTGCTTATTACAGGCCAATTCAGGTCATGAGTTATACAGGCAGAAGCTGCTAAACCAAACTCAACCAAAGCCATTGCCACTGAGTTGATTCCAACTCACAGAGACCATACAGGACAGGGTAGAACTGCCCCTCAGGGTTTCCAAGTCTTTACGGAAGCAGACTGCCACATCTTTCTCCCGCAGCTGGTAAGTTTGAAACGCCAACCTTTCGGTTAACAGCTGAGCACTTAACCACTGCGCCACCAGGAAGCCTTCTGAATCTATTAGCCAGGAGAATTTCTTGAAAATTTGCTAGCTGGGTAGCTGAAAAGGAAGCCATTAGCATTCCTGCCTTTGGGGAGCTTATTTTCAAATGGACAAGCTAGAACAATCACAGATACATACACGTTACATGAATGACAGAAATAGACAAATATCTGAGCTGATTCTAAAAAAGGATTGCTTAGTGGTGAATGTATGGTAGATTTCCTCTGAGTCAATTTAACCAAACTGGAACTACATTTTCCAGAATTCCCTTCTCTTCTTTCTTATCATGGAATGAGCACTACCTTCTACCTCCTTCCTGTAGTGTGTTCCTGCTACAACCATTACCTCTAATCTTGTGATTCTCCCAGCGTTTCAAGTATGGTCACTTGTGTTTGTTTGTTGAACCATGAGCCCATTTTGGGTCCAAAATAAATGCACAAATTCCAGAAAAGTATGGAAAATCAAATCTAATTCATCAGCTTGTCCTAATTAATACCTTGATCAATAAATTCAGAACGTGCGGCACTGTATAGATGAATAAGAGGACAGATCTTTAAATCTCTTTACTTACATCTTTATTAGAAATAAATATGTACTTGCAAGTTCTCTAACAATAAAGAAATGTGAAGCAGCACAATAATGTGATGGAGTATTTACACAGCCATCATAAGCATGTTTTTATAGATTGTCCAAAAACAGGACAACATGCTTATGATATTAATGAGTAAAGAGATGCAGATACAGTTTGACAGCAATTTAATAAAATGTATTGTGTACATATTCACATAAAAGTCTGGAAAGAAATAGATTAAAACTTTAACAATTTTTATCTCTGGCTGGAGAAATAATAGATATTATTGCCTTCTTTAAATTTTAAAGTTATTTTTGCCATTAAGGTAGCATTATAGTCAGGAAAAGGAAATTGGTTTAAAGGCACAACCACCACCACAGTATAAGTGGTAGAAGACAGCTGACAACATCACATCAGCCCTGGATGTAGCACGGAAGCAGAGAGGCCCCAACCCACAAGGTCACTGTGCCTGGCCGTATACAAGCCCCATGTGAGGGAATGATGTCCTGTACCACAAACCCTAGGTTCAACACTGGGAGGATGGAGTAAGAGGCTGGGCCACAGCTTTTCTGCGACACCATAGAAGCAAGCGATCTCCCATCCAAGGGACACAGAGACAACCAAGGTGATTCTGGGACCACCTCTATGGTTTAGTTCACATGGATGCAAAGGCAAACCAGTCCTACCACCACCTCTAGCTTCACTCCCTCTTAAAAGGCCAGTCTTGGAAACCACTACTGGTTTCAGCATAAAAACCAGTTGCCATTGAGTTGACCCTGACTCATGGAGACCCCAAATCATGTCATCCCCATGTGTGTCAGAGTAGAACTGTGCTCCATAGGGTTTTCAATAGTTGATTTTTCCAAAGTAGATCACCAGGTCTTTTTTCCAAGGCAACCCTGGATGGACTCGAACCTCCAACCTTCTAGTTAGCAGCTGAGTGCATTAATCATTTGCACCACCTAGGAACTACATTTTCAGGATAGGATAGCCAAGGCTTCCCCAAGTTTTCCTTTTCTGAAGACTGTCACAGAAGCATGTCCTTTAGTTTTACTATAAAACTATAAATATCTACTTTCAAATGTAGATAGCAACTCTGCCTGCAACTTGGAGAGAAAGAATTGCTTTATTTGTTGATCTTCTATCATCAATTGAAAGATAAAAACAAATATATATTTTTTCTATTGTGCTTTAGGTGAAAGTCAAAGAGCAAATAAGTTTCTCATTCAGCAATTTATACACAAATTGTTTTGTGACATTGGTTGCAATCCCCACAACATGTCAACATTCTCCCCGTCTCCACCCCGGTTCCCCATTTCCATTGTTTCTGTTTTCCTATCCCTTCCTGCCTTCTCGTCTTTGCTTTTGGGCAGGTGCTAGCCATTTGGTCTCATTTACATGATTGCTCTAAGAAGCATGTTCTTTATATGTGTTATTGTTTGTTTTATAGACCTATATAATCTTTGGCTGAAGGGTAAACTTTGGGAGATAAAAGTATATTTATTATTGTAGCAGTAAAATACTACAACAATAAATGATTGAGTGCCGTTTTTAAATACAAAACAATTACTAAGATGTCTCATCATAAAACAAACAAGGAAACAGACTGACAGTTAATACAACTATCAGGAAAGAGTATGACTTTAGAAAGAACTTTATATTCTTTTAGAGCTAACAATTCCTCAATTTAAATAAAAATACAAGGCAGAGTATTAGAAATTAGATTATATCATAGTTCTAACTTTGTAGCATTACTTGCTGTTCTAGTATCATAACATTATACAAATTAACTTTGCCAGTTGTGTTTAATTTTGAATTATTTAACTCCACATAAGCCATGAGTTATTCAAAACTGGTATCTCACCCCTCGTCCAACCCCAGGGGAAAGTGAGCGTGGATTCAGTATTACAAATAGACAGCGTACTAACTGTGGGAGCAGTCTAAAGCTGACAGTGCTGAGAAATTGTTGTTCAAGCAATATAATTAAAAAATTTTTTAGTTTAAATACCAAAATTTGTAATAATAAAATTGCAATAATAATTTCAACTTTCTTTACATCCTAGAAACCCAGTCTATGATGGTGATGTCTGTCTTTGGCCTTGTCTTTCATTTAATAGCATTTTTTTTTTTTTTTAAGCATTGGCCATTTTGTATGACCAACATGAGTATTTGGTAAACCACTAGTTTCATTCTATCTACCTGTATCTTCTGTTCTCACAATCCTGGTCCTCTTATCCCGGATTCCAAATTCTAAAGTCTCAAGTCCTCAAATCCACTTTTATATGAGGTTCTTAGCCAGATAGATCAAATCATGGGGCCCCATTGCATGGCTCCATTTCAAGCACAAAAATACACAGATGGAATTTTCTCCTGAAGAAATAACAACAGTATTATTGTATTTCTTTGTGGCTGTCTTGGGATTTTCATAAACACTGTCTCCAATTCTTGATTCCCAGCCTTCTAAACCAGCAATTTAAATCCAAGATAAGAAAAAGCAATTCACTTTGGCTGAACTCCTAAATATATTCGAATAAGGTTTTTAAAAATCACCACTGCCTTTTGAGATAGCTTCATTTGCAAAAGGAATGAAATTATTATCTTACCTTCATGTTTGGGAAAATATTTGGGGCAGAAAAGAGGAGAAAATTTTCCTCTGTAGGCTCTGGGTGAGTTTTTCAAAAGCAGGATAAGCCCAGCAGTCAGCCTCCCTGTGTCTCTCCCTGATGTGGATTAACTTGGCACTCACATACAGAACAAGTCATCTTGTGACTTAGCTCCTACCCCAACCAGATTCTCCAGGGACACAAAGAGCCTGCCCCTGTACTTAGCCTATGTCTTAAAGCCAAATGCATTTTATCAATGACTTAGGCCTTAGTTAGAGCCAGCTGGGACTGTTTGGAACTATAATTCTGAGAATCATATCTGTAAATCAGAAAAGGCAGCAGCAAATGTTCTCAGATCAGTGTTTAAGTGATTTTCAACCAAAGGACATTCTGTATGTAAGGCAAGAGATAAGCCTCCTTCCTGTCTCAACTTCTGAACTAAGCAGATGTTTTCATGATTCTCTTAAACGGTGCTATACATCAGACTTTGAGATTAGTGGGAAAAAGATCTAAATGCAGTTCTTTCACTCAAAATTTAAGTGGAACATTCTGGAATGGAATTTTTTTTTCTTAAAAAATATAGCATAACAATACAATATGCAGCTCTTCATGCTTCCACTTTCATACCATGATCATAAAGACCATCATTTTTGCAAACACATTTGAGGGAATCACCAAATTTTCCCAAGAGCCTCCCTTAGTTTTTTGATATTTAGATCATTCTGTTGTATAGTTTTTATCATGGATCATCATCTTCACTTGTTACCTCATCTTATTCCGCCAGATCCTCATTTGTCCATGACTTTGCATTAATTCTAGCAGTTCTCCAACAACATTTTCATGATTTCATGAAATTTGCATCTTTTGCAAAATTTCAGATTTCCTGTTGAATTGAGCTATTGTTTTATTTGCATTGTTTGACAATCACTGCGAAGACATTATGGCTAGGATAAATATAAGTGTGAAGTAGGAAAGGAAATTTGAGCTGAGACTAATTTTATAAGTAAACAATCCATTAGTGGATATTTTCCAGGTTTAATGACTTTTTCTTCCTGTATCCAAGAACTTGGATAATTTTCCTTCCAAAGACCACTCTTCCACATCATTTGGTCAAAGTGTTAGTAATTTGTGTGTGAGAAACTTTTGCCACAGAGGACAACCCTTGATTCCTGAAAGAAATAATTTTTTTATTCAAATTCCACTGCAGGAATTCCAGATGTCATGGACTCTTCTTGGGTACTCAGTGGGCAATTCTTCCTTCAGTGGCTGTCGTCATATGGGTTCTCCTAGAAGCAGATTCTAAAGACAAAGATTCAATTGCAAGTAGTTTTTTTTTTTTCCTGAGGGGTGGGGAAGTGAGTCTAGGAAGGGAAGGAAGTCAATAAAGGGTGCTTTATCAAGCAAGTTACTATGTGGGCAAGGAGAGCTCAGTCCCAATGAAGAGCTTTGGGAAACAGTGCAAAGCAGGTGTCATTATTCCAACTAAGGGATAATGTTAAGAATAATTAAAACTCACCAAAATTTCAAGGTAAGTTTTATTCTGAGCAATTATTCTATATGCATATAAGGAGACCATTTTGATGCCAGAAAAAGCAAATGGCTCAAAGAAACTGGATACAATGCGGCTTATAAAGAGAAAAGAGGAAGAATAGAAGATCAATCATTATCTAATCTTAACATGGTTGATTGAACCCTGTCTTCCCTCTTTTGGAGCCCTGGTGGTGCAGTGGTTAAGAGCTTGGCTGCTAACCAAAACGTTGGCAGTTCAAATCCACCAGCTCCTCCTTGGAAACCCTATGGGGCAGTTCTACTCTGTCCTATAGGGTCACTATAAGTCGGAATTGGATAAGATAAAACAGGATAAGACAAGTTTACATTGCTGCAGAACAGGCTCTGGCAGGCTTTTGAAATTTGGGTCAGGCTTTTTATGGTTAATATTTGGTTTTGTGGATAAGAAAAACCTAAAAATCAAAGTAAGAGGTCTGTTATTAATTTTCCTATTCAACAGTAAGCATACTGGAGCATTTATTCACCAATACCCTGTCCATCATTGGTTAAGCAGCTTCTGGAGGCATTGACTTTCTGGCACTTTCAGCTTGCCCTGTGAGCAGGCTGAGCATAAACCTACAGCCACAAAAAAAGTCCTTATGTAGAGAGTTGCAGATATTTGCAGTTTTTTCAGTATTTCCCTTTCTCATGTAGAGGTAAATGCTGAGGGGGTATGAGCAGGATAGAAATAACATTTGCTACAATAGCTTTCCATTCATTCACTTATGAATTAATTTGTTCATTTTAAATTCAACAAATATTTCCTGAGGATATATAAGTGTGATGGGCTGTGAGCTTTGACAAGCAGAAGGGATGGTAGACGTCTTCTAGCCTTCTTTTTTCTTCATCCCTTATAAGCTGTAAGAAACATATCAGCCCGTTTATAGAGTATACTCAACCTAAGGGGTGATTCACAGGCATGTAAATGTAGCTACAAGCATTTAGAGCTTGAAGTGTTCAGCTCAGTTAGCCCATAGATTTTATAACTTTAAAAATTTTTTAAAAAACTACCTTTCTCCAAGTGTCTTGCACTCTCCCATCTCCACATCTTTGCTCTCACATAAACAGTGTGTCTTCTGTTTGGATTTTCAATGAAGGAGCCATTGGAACAAAGGCTTTAAATAGAGATGGAAGCCAGACTGTGTGAAGTCTGATCACCAACATAAGTTGTGTGGATTTTACTCAGCGTGCAGTAGGAACTCACCGGAAGTTTTTTAAAAGGATATGACAAGATCGAAGTGGTGTTTTAAGATGAGTGACACAGGAGTCGTGTGCAGATTACATGCAAGGGGTAAAGTGGGAAAGCAGGAAGAGTGAGTTGGAATCTATTTCAGTAGTTCAGACAAAGCACACTCAGGACCTCATTTAGGAAGGGATAGGCAAAAGAACTGGAAGAATTCACAAGTCTTTGTATCTGATTGAACACGGTTTCAAGTCTGATTGACTGAGAGAACTGGAAGAATTTAAGAACAAATTAAAGGAGCAGATAAGTAGGAAGTCAAAGAAGAAGAGATGTTTTGGAGAGGGGACTGTTTTTTTCTTTTTTGATTTTGGAGAAAACATCCAACATGTAACTTGAAATGTAGATCTCTTTGGGAAGAACTATGTGGATAGGAATATAGTTGGAGTCACTGGCATGAAGATATATTACTGAAATCATGGGAATATATGAGATCTTACAGAGACTGATCACAATGAAGTAAAACACTGAAAGAAATGCCCCTAATCAGGAAGCAGGAAGAAGAAGGAGTCAAAAGGAAGAGAGAGGTTACAGAAGGAGCAGGAAAACAAAAACAATGCAGTGTCAAGCCATTTCATGAGAATTTCAAGAAGAAAAGGTCAGTCAACAATGACAAATGCCATATGGAGGGCAAAGAAAATCAGTATTGAGGGAAGACCATGCCATTTGGCAATTAGGATATGGTTGATAAACTTAGAGCAGCATTTTCCAACATATTTGCTGCAGAACTCTCATGCTGCAAGACACTTCAAGAAAGAAAAAAATAACATTTGGGTAAAGTAAGTGTAAGAAACTGTATACTATAGAGCAGGATTTCTCAACCTCCAAACTATTGTTATTTTGGCCTAGATAATTTTTTGCTGTAGAGGGTCAATGAAAAAGAGGAAGACCCTCAATGAAATGTATTGACCCAGTGGCTGCAACAACGAGCTCAAACATAGCAACAATTATGAGGATAGCACAGGACTGGGCAGTGTTTCTTTCTGTTGTACATCACTATGAGTCGGAACCAACTCGATGGCACCTAACAACAAGAACAATTCTTTGCTGTGGAGGGGAGGGAACCATCCCATGTCCTCTGTCCTGTTTTGCTACATCCTGGTTACTGCCCCCAGTTATGATAACCAAAATGTCTCCAGGTATTGCCAAATGTCCCTTGGTTGAGAACCACTGTTACAGAGTCTACCTCTAGCAAATGCCTGACCTTGGAGATTCACAAAGCACAGTGCTTTGTATATTAAATGTTCTGAAAAGCTCTACACTGAATAAAATTTTTTTAACTTTGTTCAACCCAGAGTTTCCCAAATTTACCTGACTCCAGAATTTATATTTCTAATAACCCCCAAAACCTGTATTCCAGGGGTCATGCTTTGGCAAATGGTGCCTGAGCCAACAGTGGATCATAGAGGGAGAAGCAGATTTCTGCCTGACAGGGGGAGGATCAGCAAGGGCACAGACTTCTCCCCATCTCCTGCTACAACATACTCCCTACTCCCCATTTGTCCTCATTTGCTTTGGTGGCACCTCAAAAACTGTTAACATCCTTGGGCTCTGATGAAACTACAAGGTCACCGAGGGTATCAGGAAACTGTTCTGGTCCACCTCGGAGAGCTATTTGAAAACATTTTTCATTCACTAGCCATTTTATTATGTTCTGAATTGTCCCAACATATTCAGCTGGGGACGACTCTAGGGGCTTAAGACAACAAACTCACTGGAGAAGAGGAAAGCTTCCTTTTCTCTCTGACGTTGAACTGATCTGATCGGAATCAAACCGTCGGAAATTGGAGCAAAGAAGCAACAGTACCCCCTAGTGGCAGGCATGAGTAAAAGACTATTGAACTCAGCTTTAGGTTCTGGAGTTAAAACACCCAGGAGGGAGGGGGATGCATTGACCCTTCTTAAGCTCCCAGTCAAGGGCTCACAAAGCTAATAAGTACACCAGGTGGTACCTCTTGTTCTATTAAACAGTGTTCAAACACTGTCTGAACAGTTTGAGAATGAAAGGGGGCTGTCAGGAAAAGCCTTATTTAAAGGAAGAATTCAAATAATGATTGTTAAATGCTTTAGCATTACATTTAATGAGATGCTGCCTATTTCGGCTGGTAGCACTGCATTAACTGCTGTGATCTGTGCACTAATATAAAGTGAGGTTAGTAGAGTAATACTCCCTGTTGGCATCTAGTCCTTCATTAAAATGTTGTTTAAGATTTAAATAGATGAAGAAATATTTACATGACTTCACACTTTCCTTTTGGACAGATGTCATTGCCTGTTACAACACTGGACAAACCTCTGCACTGGTGGCCCTGATGGTTGCAGATGACAAGGATCAAATTACAATGATGAGGAGATAAGACATTTTGTCGTGATGGTTTTCCACAATGGTAAGTACTTGCTAAATTTAGAAGAAGTCCTGGATCTGTTAGGGTTTTGGAATGTCATCTGGGTTTTCATTTATCTATATTGTAGCAGTAGCCTGCAAGTCCAAAATAGATTTTATTTGGTTTAAATTTGAATTTAGTTAAACAGCTCTAAGAAGGAAGATATAGAATGCACAAACTTCAGTGGTTCTGCAACTGCATTATGAAAAATCCTGCAGAGGAAGAACGACTATCAAAGGATCAAATCATTTATTTGAGCTACACTTTAAACTTGGGGTGCCTGAACAGGGGGAAAAACGTCCGTCAAGAGCTCAGCATACAAAAGCCCTAAAGTAAAAATCAACCACTTTCAGAAAATATCAGGCTGTCCCATAAATCTCAAGCTTTACCCCCATAGACTATCTTTAAACAAGTATGTTTTACTATCAGATTCACCATTACGTATTCCACAGGGCAAGAAAGAAGTCGAAGTCTTGAATCCTGAAAACTCTTCAAATGTATGTTTAAAAATCTGGTGATGGAATAATTTGGAAAAGGATAGTGAGAATAGCAGCACAACCGGAAGAATGTAATTGATGTCACTGAATTGTACATGTCGAAACTTTTGAAATGGTACAACTTTGGCTATGTATATTTTCACCAAAAAAAAGTCCTCCAAGGTCAAGAAGGGAGAGTGTTGACATGTCGTGGGGTTGTTAACCAATGTCATAAAACAACATGTGTACTGACTGTTTAATGAGAAACTATTTGCTCTGTAAACCTTCATCTAAAGTACAATAAAAAAAAAATTTTTTTTTAAATCTTAGAAACCAGTGGAGGGCAGTCACAAACTCATAGTAGGAATTTTCCTGAGGGATGGTGAGAGACAGGTATCAGGCATTAATTTGCATTTCACTGGTACAGATATGTGCTCCAAGGCGGTCTGGGTTCAAATGTTGTGCAAGGTACTTGGTCTCACTGACCCTGTTTCCTTATCTGAAAAATGGAAATAATTGCTGTTGTTTCTGTTAGTTAGCATTTCGTCAGCTTTGACTCACGGCAACTTATATAAAACAGAATGAAATATTGCCAGTCCTGTTAGGATTGTTATATTAAATGAGAAAATTCAAATAAAGCAATTAGCACTATGCCTGACTTATAGTAAGCCTAGTCCAACAAATATGAGCCAATATGCAAAAGATTCGAAACAACACAAATATTCATTTATAGTGCATTGGTTACATAAATTTTGGCACACACATTAAGTAGACTATTATATAGCTATTAAAAAAAATGAACAGCTGGTCCGGCAAAATGGCGCTCTAGGCAGAAGCACCACACCATCCCTCCACAGCGAAGATCCGAAAAACTAAGCCGAACAGAGAATACAACAATCCTGAAACCCTAAAACATCAAATGAAGAGATAAAGAACTCAGCCAAGCACCAAATGGAGTGAGAAAACTGAGAGAGAACAGAGAGGGAGGAGAGATTCATGCAGAGGTCCCCTACCAGCTAACGCAGCGGGGATCCGCCATCTTGGACTCCAATCGGAGACCAGCAAACAGGGTACGAGAAAGCAGCCTCATGGAGCTTCCAGAGGGAGACAAAACAACCGGTAATTGGCGATATACGCTTTCCCACTCCCCACCATTCTTCACCCCGACTCGGCCTCCTCTGCTTCCTGTGGCCACAGTCTCTTGACTAGGAAACAGCTGCTACTTGGATTCCACACACCCGCACGGGTGGCTCTCTGAGTGCCATTTGTTGGCTGCTGGTGTTGCTTTTTTTCCGCTTCTTTTTATTTCTTCCTTGCCTCTCCCCACCTCCCCCTCCTTTCGCTCAAGCACCTCGCTCCGTGCGCCATCTTTGTGTCTTCCTGAGGGGCTGTGGAGCTCCATTCGAGTGTGGAGCTGCTTCCCAGTTTGGGCTGCCACGCTGGTGAGACCCCAGGGCTTTTGTTCGTTTGTTTGTTTTGAATTGTTTGTTTGATTTCTTTTCGTTTTCTTGAGTTGGGAGCCCTTTCTGGCCAAGCTGAGCTCCGTGACAGGGAGACTCCCCTTCGGCTTCCACAGATGTGCAGAGGGATCCCTGAGAGCATTTCTTTTTATGTTGGGTTTTTTTTTTTTCCTGTTTCCTTGGGGGCCTGTCTTGTTTTTTGTTTTTTTTTTAATTTGTTTTCTTTTCTTTTTCCTCTTTTTCCCTTTTTGTCTTTCTTCATTGCTCAGTTTCTTATCTCTCTATATCTTCCTTCTCTTTCTGTTCCCTGAATACCTGGAATTGTATACTTCTGCGCCTTCTGGCCAGGCTGTGCTGCAACACCTGAGAGCGACTTCCCCAGACCTCATAGCTACACCGGTGGGATCCCTGGGAACTTTACAGTTCTTTAACCTTTCTGATTCTTATTTATTCATTCTTTTCTTTTCTTCTTCCTTCTCTTTCTGTTTTTCTCCATTTCATAGTCTCTCGTCTCTCCACTCCAATGGCAAGCTCCCCTAGCATTCTTTTTTGTTTGTTTGTATGTTTTTGGCTCCTGTTCCTCTCTCCTCTCTACCACATCCATCTTGGCTCCACACATAACGGTCTCCCTGCTGCATCCTGCCTGCCTGCACTGTGCATTTGACATCACACAACCAAGCAGCACAGGCACGGCCTACTGGAACCTGCCCTGCACGGATTGCCGACCCGCTCTGGTGGCTGTAGTGGGCGCCACAGAAAACCTGTCCAGTGGCTCCTCTTCAGCTGGACCTGCCCTGACGTACCATATCTGAGTGATTGACCCTCCTAATTGAAGAAGGAGGCGAGAAGTATTGTGCCCACAGACGAACAGACAACAAAGAACACACAGTCTGCCTGCTCAGACATAGTCAAATTTTTTTTAAAAAAGGGATGAAACAAATAAATCTACAATCAATAATCAAGAAAAATAAATACTGAATGCCCCGAAGACAGCAGACAATATTAAAACATTTACAAAAACAGGACAGGATGGTTCCAGTAAGCGTCCAAAATAAAACACCAGATGACTTTCCTCTGGAAGAAAATGCACTAGAACTACATGATAGGGAATTCAAATCTCTAATACTCAGAATTCTCCAAGAACTGAGGCAAGCAGACAAACATGAGGAAAAAATAGACAAATTCATGGAAAATATGGACAAAAAATTGGAAGAAT
>NW_004444148.1:62470-73919 GCF_000243295.1 Trichechus manatus latirostris | reverse complement strand
TAACCAATGTCATAAAACAACATGTGTACTACTGTTTCATGAGAAACTATTTGTTCTGTAAGCCTTCACCTGAAGTACAATAAAATATAAAAAAAAATTAAAAAATAATCACCAACTATGTAACATTAGATTCTTACGGGTCTGTGAAGATAGTCATAGGGGTACATAGAGCTATTTTAAAATTTAAATTATCTAAAACAAGAATGTACAAGTTTATTGAAGTATCCAGATTCTTTTCTTTAGATTGAAATTATATCAGCTGGCACTTCTACAGTGATTGTGCCGTTCATACCAATCATAAGCTTCAGTTGACAGTAGCATGTATTATACCTTTGATTAACCAAAAAGTGAAATCAGATTATTTTAATAAATACTATCTTTTATCAAAAAATCTTTCAAAACATGTTGCACATTGCAGGGTGAAATGGAGAGGGCACCTCATTTGTTAAAAAGTCAGAAAGAACTCTGCAAAACATCTAGCACGGAATGTAGAGCAACAAAGTTTAGTGACTTCCCCTTCTTTCTTCAAGACTAAAATGGAGAAACATCAGAAAGGAAAGCTGACTTTCAAAACTGTTCAAACACAGGAAGTAACCTCTCTGCTCACAGGGGAAATTGAACAACACTCTTAGATCGTATAAAACAGACCCATGAAAATGAACAATCTTACTGATATTTTACCTGAACTGTGTCTAAAACTGCTACTTAAAATTAGATCCCCTGGTAATTTCACTAATGAGCAATTATAAACTTTGTTTGTAGCCAGTGAAATATATATACACACACACAGATGTATAAATTTCTGCACATTGTAGCATGTAGGTATTAATATATTAAAATTTTGAACTATGTATTCAACAATAATTTGCCTTAAAATTCCTCTTTGAAATCTCACATTGATTTATTTATTCACCTAACAAACATATATTGAGTGCCTTCTGTGTGACATTATGCAGCTGTGAATACAAAGATGAGAATGGAAAATTATGGCTGAGGAACTTGTATCTTAATGGGAGAGGCGTATACATAAATAAATCAACAGAATGCAACGTCATGAGGCACCTCTGAATCATTCTTGAATTTTCCCTCCTCCTCGCTGCCCCCCATACCTAATCAGTCAACAAGCCCTGTAGAATATACTTTTGATTTATACACCCTTTCATTCTGCCCTATTTCCATTGCCCCAGCCAGGCCCTCCTTATCTTTTGCTCTCTTAACTCCTATCTGGTGTATTTTTTTTTAATTGAGATATAATTGAAATACTGTAAAATTCACCTTTTTTAAGTGTACTCTTCAGTGTTTTTTTAGTATATTCACAAGGTTGCGCAGCCATCACTACTAATTCCAGAATATTTCCATTACATATATGTAAATTATGTGAGGGTACGTGCGGGAAGAGAGAGAGAGAATGTGCTGAAGATATAAGAAGAGAGAAGAGACAGGCAATAGTTATCCACAAAGCCAAAAGTCTTTCAATGTAAGAATAAAGAACACTTGGATCCTTTCAGTCTAAGTTACACTTGCCAAATCTTCTTGAGATATATATATATATACACACACAAACATATATGTCTGTATATATATATACCAAACCCACTGCCATCGTGTCTATTCCGACTCATAGTGACCCCATAGGGTTTCCAAGGCTGTAAATCTCTATGGAAGCAGACTGCCACATCTTTCTCCCATGGAGCCACTTTTGGTTAGCAGTCGAGCACTTTAACCACTGTGCCACCAGGGTTCCATGTATATATATATCAAGAGAATTTGTGATTGTAATTTGAATCTATACTGGGCAAATATGTATATTTATATTTATTATTATATAGATATATTTGCCCAGCATAGACTCAGATCACAAATCCTAGTCAAATCAAAATCCTAGTTAAATCCAGTTCACCTATTCTGTGCCTGTACCCTATGACTAGATTTACTTTAAATTCATAACTATGAACCTCAAGTGGGCCTCTAAGTGGTAATCACACTACTCTGCCTAGTCCATTCATTTTTTCACTATGGCATTTCACACTTTGTCTTCTAAACCTCCTCCCACAGCCTCATTCTCAGGTGATAACCATGTTCTCTAGTTCACTGAGCAAGCAAACTGAACCAAGAGAGAGAATGTCTACATACCCCCACTGAACCAATGCACTCGGCCTTCCCTCCTGTTACAGTGGATTGTCTCTCTATGCTCCTAACTCAGTAGCTAGAAATTCTACTTCATGTTTTTATAATAGAGCCCTGCAGTGAAGAGAGATAACTCTGGACTCATCCTGAATCACTTTAATCTCCAGGATCCCTGTGATGCCTATCAGAAGAAATTGGTTCAGAACAATCTCAGGCAGGCATTCTAGAAAGGAAAGGAGACTCTGCCCCAACCTCTGCCCCCGGAACTAAGCTAATGCCTTTTGTGTCACTTGAATGAACACAAAGATGAATGAGTTGATGCTGTCAAGATTTTAAGTGACACAAACAGAGCTCCCTCTCAGCCCCATGGGACTTAGTAGAATCTGTACTGGGCTTAACCACTGTTTGTCTTGCATGTCCGTCCCCTATGACATCCCTCCTCACTCATCTTGTCATGAATTTTTCTTCACTGGTTTTTTTTTTAATATTGATAACTGGAGTGCAGGAGTAGGTGAGGCGTGTGATTGAAAAAATGGAATCCCTTGCAAGAGAACTACCATATAGTCCCATCATCCATCCACCCATATACCAGCATCTATGTTCAAATACTCTACCTTGTTGTTGTTGTTAGGTGCCGACAAGTCAGTTCCAACTCATAGTAACCCTAAGTACAACTGAACGAAACACTGCCCAGTCCTGTGCCATCCTCACAATCGTTGTTATGCTTGAGCCCATTGTTGCAGCCACTGTATCAATCCACCTGGCTGAGGGTTTTCCTCTTTTTCACTGATCCTCTACTTTACCATGCATGTTGTCCTTCTCCAGGGACTGGTCCCTCCTGATAATTTGTCCAAAGTATGTGAGACATAGTCTTGCCATCCTTATTTCTAAGGAGCATTCTGGTTGTACTTCTTCCAAGACAGATTTGTTTGTTCTTCTGGTTGTCCATGGTGTATTCAATATTCTTCACCAACACCACAATTCAAAGACGTCAATTCTTCTTTGGTCTTCCTTATTCATTGTCCAGCTTTTGCATGCATAATAGGCAATTGAAAACGCCATGGACTGGGTCAGGTGCACCTTAGTCTTCAAGGCAACATCTTTGCTTTTTAACACTTTAAAGAGGTCTTTTGCAGCAGATTTGCCCAGTGCAATATCTCTTTTGATTTTTTGACTGCTGCTTCCATCGGTGTTGATTGTAGAACCAAGTAAAACTAAATCCTTGACAACTTCAATCTTTTCTCGGTTTATCATGTTGCTTATTGGTCCAGTTGTGAGGATTTTTGTTTTCTTTAGGTTGAGGTGTAATCCATACTGAAGGCTGTGGTCTTTGATCTTCATCAGTAAGTGCTTCAAGGCCTCTTGGCTTTCAGCAAGCAAGGCTGCAACCTGCATAATGCAAGTTGTTAATGAGTTTTCCTCTAATCCTGATCAGCAGTGATATCCCTGGTCCCACTTCCTCTTCTGAGTACATCTTGAATTTCTGGCAGTTTTTTGGAGGTAGATCACTGGGTCTTTCTTCTGAGGTGCCTCTGGATGGACTCAAAACTCCAACCATTCAGTTAGCAGTTGCAAGTGTGTTATCCATTTGCACCACTCAGGGATTACTTTTCTTACCATAGGTGAACTCCATGTGCTCCTAGCCAAGGCCAACTCCTCCTTTGTCTACAAGACCCCATACTGGCCACTCACAATTAGAACCCAAGAAGCCAGCCTTCTTTCTCCTTGTCTCTTTAAGAGTTAGAACTGTGCTTAGGAACAACCCTGCACTCAGTGAGCTCGAATGCCGACTCCCTTTGTAATTCAGTATTGCATGAGAGAGTGATTGGCACTTGTTTAAGCAGAGATATTTAAGTGTTTTCCCAAACAAGTTACATTTACAAAGCTCAATGACATTATGCTTGGCATTTCTCAACCTGAAAAAACTGAAGAAAAATTCAAGCTTCAAGTTGTAATACTGAAGGATTCTACGGGGAAAATATTAAACGACACAGGAAGCATCAAAAGAAGATGGAAGGAATACACACAGTCACTATACCAAAAAGAACTGGCAGACGTTCAACCATTTCAGGAGGCAGCATATGATCAGGAACCAATGGTAATGAAGGAAGAAGACAAAGCTGCACTGAAGGCACTGGCAAAAAATAAGGCTTCAAGAATTGACAGAATAATAATTGAGATGTTTCAACAAACAGATGCAGCACTGGAGGTGCTCACTCATCTATGCCAAGAAATTTGGAAGACAACTATCTGGCCAACTGACTGGAAGAGATCCATATTTATGCCTATTTCAAAGGAAGGTGATCCAACTGAATGCGGGAATTATCAAACAATATCATTAATATCACACACAAGTAAAATTTTGCTGAAAATCATTCAAAAGAGGTTGCAGAAGTATATCAACAGGTAACTGCCAGAAATTCAAGCTGGATTCAGAAGAGGAAGTGGGACCAGGGATATCATTGCTGATGTCAAATGGATACTGGCTGAGAAAGATGTTTACCTGTGTTTTATTGACTATGCAAAGGATCATGTGTGGATCATAACAAGTTATGGATAACATTGCGAAGAATGGGAATTCCAGAACACTTAATTATGCTCATGAGGAACCTGTACATAGATCAAGAGGCAGTCGTTCAAACAGAACAAGGGGATGTTGCATGGTTTAAAGTCAAGAAAGGTGTGCGTCAGCGTTGTATACTTTCACCATATTTATTCAATCTGTATGCTAAGCAAATAATCCAAGAAGCTGGACTATATGAAGAAGAATGGGATATCAGGATTGGAGGAAGACTCATTAACAACCTGTGTTATGCAGATGACACAACCCTGCCTGCTGAAAGTGAAGAGGATTTGAAGCACTTACTGGTGAAGATCAAAGACCACGGCCTTCACTATGGATTACACCTCAACATAAAGAAAACAAAAATCCTTACAACTGGACCAATAAGCAACATCAAGATGAATGGAGAAAAGATTGAAGTTGTCAAGGATTTCATTTTTCTTGGATCTACAATCAACACCCACGGAAGTCAGAAATCAAATGACGCATTACATTGGGCAAATCTGCTACAAAGGACCTCTTTAAAGCGTTAAAAAGCAAAGGTGTCACCTTGAAAAAGAAGGCGCACCTGACCCAAGCCACAGTGTTTTCAGTCACCTAATTTGCACACGAAAGCTGGACAATGGATAAAGAAGACCAAAGAAGAACTGACGCCTTTGAACTGTGGTGTTGGCAAAGAATATTTCACATACAATGGACTGCCAAAAGAACAAATAAATCTGTCTTGGAAAAGTACAACCAGAATGTTCCTTAGAGGAAAAAATGGCAAGAATACGTCTCATATACTTTGGACACATTATCAGGAAGGATCAGTCCCTGGAGAAAGACATCATGCTTGGTAAAATAGAGGGTCAGCGAAAAAGAGGAAGATCCTCAACAAGATGAATTGACACAGATGGCTGCAACAATGGGCTCAAACATAACAACAATTGTAAGGATGGCACAAGACTGGGCAGTGTTTCATTCTATTGTACATAGGGTCATTAGGAGTTGGAACCAACCTGATGGCACCTAACACCTAAGTGTCTTAGACTGGGTTCTCTAGAGAAACAAAACCAGTAAAGCATTTAAATTTATAGAGAGAACTATATCAAGGAAATGGCTCACACATTTGTAGAGGCTGGAACGTCCCAAGTTCGTGGGTCAGGCTGGAGGCTTCTCCTGATTCATGTAGCCGCTGGGGCTGGCGAACCCAAGATGGATCGGCAGTCAGACAGCAGGGCTCTGGCTCACGGGCTGCGAAGACCGATGAATCCCAAGATCAGCAGGCAAGACAGCATCTAGCTCAAGTCCCAAGAACCATAGGTCACACAAACAGGAGGCAGTTGCAGGATCCAGAGCGAGCAAAAGTCCACGAGCTTTGCCAGAAAGTCCACCTATATTGGATGCAGACCACATTCCCAAGGAAACTCCCTTTCAACTTATTGGCTATTCATAGCAGATCCCATCATGGAGGTGATCACATTGCATCAAATCTCATCATGGAGGTGATCACACCATTATGTGACTGCCAAACTACATCATAACTGCCAAACGACTGAGGATCATGGTCCAGCCAAGTTGACACACCTTAATTTTCACAGAAAGGAGCCACGTCCTTTTCCTTTCTTTTTCTCCTTGCTGATTAAATTGTTGACAAGATGGCCAATGTTGGAGCAGCTATGTTGAATAATGAGGTACAAGCCTTTAAAGGGATACATTATGTTCAAAGTTTAATATATCAGCCCTAGATTAGAAAGAGTTGGACAGACCTGGTTTTAAATATCTAGATTGTCATTGTTGTGTAAACATTCAAAAGATCCAGAAGAGGGCAGTATAATGATGTCTTTTCTCAATTTCGGAGCTGAAAAACAAGTAGGAAAATCTGAAAATATTTATTTTTTTCTATATTCTTAAAATGATTCAAGATCAAAAGATGCAGGCAGTAATAAAAGAGTAGAGGAGACCTCACTGTACAGAAAGAGGAACTATTACAGGGTGGAAAAACTGGGAATCAGAGGACTGGCTTCAAATGCAGCCTATTGGGCAATTCTCTTAATCTCCAAGTTTATGTTTCATTGTAGGTGAAATCATCTATGAACGTCCACCCCACAAAGTCATTGTGAAGGCTAAATGAGATAAAATATATTTATGTGTGTAGCACACTGAAGCACTAAGAATGTAACACACATTCAGTCAATACTGTTTGACGCAACTGTATCTGGAACTACTCAAAGACTTAAAAATGAAATTCTCATTTACCACTTCCTAATCACACATCGGAGCCCTAGTGGCAAAGTGGTTAAGAGCTACGGCTGTTAACCTAAAGGTCGGCAGCTCGAATCCACCAGCCGCTCCTTGGAAACCCTACGGGGCAGTTCTACTGTGTCCTATAGGCTCACTGAGTTGGAATCGACTCAAAGACAACAGGTTTCATGACACATCAACCCTCTTTGACCTGGTTTCTTCGCCCTTTTCTCCCTTAAACTGTGTTGACTATCACCACACAGTTGACCAGTGTTTTAAGAAACCCTGTGCTGTTTGTTAGGCACCATCAAGTTGGTTCCTCCTCTTAACAACCCTAAGTACAACAGAACAAAACACTGCCTGGTCCTACATCATCCTCAAAATCGTTGCTAAGCTTGAATCCATAGTTGCAGCCACTGTATCAATCCATCTCGTTGAGGGTCTTCCTCTTTTTTGCTGGCGCTCTACTTTCTCAAGCATGATGTCCTACTCCAGGGACTGGGCCCTCCTGATAACATGTCCAAAGTACGTAAGATGAAGTCTCATCATCTTCTCTTCTAAGAAGCACTCTTGCTGACGCTAGGGATCCTTATAAAGGATCCCCAGTAGTGCAGTGGTTAAGTGCTCGGCTGCTAACCGAAAGGTCAGTGGTTTGAACCCACCAGCCGCTCCTTGGGAGAACGATGTGGCAATCTGCTTCCGTAAAGATTTACGGCCTCAGCTGTGGGGATCATGGTCTATGGGAACATCTAGGTCAATTTGTATAATAGAGGTCATAAAGAAAATGTTATACATTCTACTTTGTTGAGTAGCATCTGGGATCTTAAAAGCTTGTGAGCGGCCATCTAAGATACTCCACTGGTGTCACCTCATCTGGAGCAAGGAAGAATGAAGAATATCAAAGACACAAGGGAAAGATTAGTCCAAAGGACTCATGGACCACAACTACCACAGCCTCCACCAGACTGAGTCCAGCACAACTAGATGGTGCCCTGCTACCACCACCAACTGCTCTGACAGGGATCACAATAGAGAGTCCTGGCCAGAACTGGAGAAAAATGTAGAACAAAATTCTAACTCAAAAAAAAAGACCACATATCGTGGGGTTGTTAACCAGTGTCATAAAACAATATGTGTACTGACTGTTTAATGAGAAACTATTTCTTCTGTAAACCTTCACCTAAAGTATAATTTAAAAAAAAAAAATCCTAAAAAAAAAAAAAGACCAGACGTACTGGTCTGATAGAGACTGGAGAAACTCTGAGAGTATGGCCCCAGGACACCCTTTTAACTCAGTAATGAAGTCACTCCTGAGGTTCACCCTTCAGCCAAAGATTAGACAGGCCCATAAAACAAAACGAGACTAAATGGGCATACCAGTCCAGGGGCAAGGACAAGAAGGCAGGAGGGGACAGGAAATGTGGCAATGGGGAACCTAAGGTCAAGAAGGAAGAGTGTTGACATGTCGTGGGGTTGGCAACCAATGTCTCAAAACAATATGTGTATTGTTTACTGAGAAGCTAGTTTGCTCTGTAAATCTTCATCTAAAGTACAATAAGAAAAACTATCTTATTAATTTAAAAAAAAAGAGTGAGCAGGCAATACTAAAAAAAATAAAAAGAGTTACAGCCTTGGAAACCCTATGGGGCAATTCTACTCTGTCCTATAGAGTTGCTAAGAGTTGTAATCGACTCAACTGCAAGGAGTTTGGAGGTTTTTTTTGAGGAACTAGGGAACTACAGCAATGTCCTGGCACTCACTATACAATTAATATTTTTTCTCTTTTCTTACGGGAAACAAATGAGAATAGCAAATTGTGACTAATACTCACAAGGAATTGTGTTTAATGACACATTGCATTAAGTGAAATGTGCAATGCATGCAAAATTCTTGTGAGAAATCTCTCCACGTCCAAAATTGTGTTTCTTTAATGTTTACTATTGGTACCAAAGGAAAGAAACTTTCCCATTGATGCATCTCAAATCAATTAATGAACTTTATGCTGAATTTACTTATTTCTGCCACCTTATGAAAGACTATGGGGGCAGTGGTGATTCAGTGGTAGAATTCTTGCCTTCCATGCAGAAGATTCGGGTTCAATTCCCAGTCAATGCGCTTCATGCGCGGCCACTACCTGTCTGTCAGTGGACACTTGTGTGTTGCTAGTTCTGATCATCTCCTATTCACCCCATTGGTAAGTTTACCACCCTAAATAGTTAGAGATGTCCACATACATGATACCCAACCACTGGACCTATGAGATGGGCAGAAGTTTATCAGCCACGTATACATGTAGTCTTGGAGAGGAGACCACCACATTCTCTGCAGGGCCACGTGAGGGTTGTACTCCATAATAAATGAAACAAGAAGGGGGTGTGGGAGGCAGGCTTTGTAGTAACAAGAAGGTGAGGTGCCCCTGGTTCCCACAGGAGAATGTGATTGTCTTGTTTGAATAATTTCACAGGCTGGTAGGTCAGTAAAACCCATTACATTAAGTACCCTGTGGAGTGCAGTTCGTCTGCTGATAGGGGAATTATCCAGGTGGGAGCCTTTCCTGCTGGGTGGAAGGCATATATGGCAAGAATACAAGAATGTACAGTTAGGGCTTTGGGGCCCTGTGAGGCTCAAAGGTGTCAAGACAGCTCATGAAATTTTAGTCTTACAATATACAAGTGCATTGGGCTTATGACCAAGTTTGGGCCAATAGGCTGAAAGCGGAAGAAATGTGTGTAATTTCCAAATCATCTCTAACTTAAAGTCAGGCTGGTTTCTGTGGATTTTGGCTTTTCTCACCTTTCTGTAGACTGAACCAAGGAAATGAGAGTGACAATATATTGGAGCATTCTTTGAGACATATGTTCCCCACAAAATAGGGCACCATATTTTGGTGCATTCTTTGGGACATATGTTCCCCACAAAACATGTATCAAAATCCATATTTCATAACATAAATTCAGAAAGACTCCTTGATACATCATGCCTTCTATTACTGAAAACACATAGTATCAAAGAAAAAAAAATTTTTTTTAAGAGAAAGTAATAGGGTCTTGAAAGGGTTAAGTAATGTCACCATACATTACTGATAATAGTATTTGTGAAATTTTTTGGAAATGTTAATATATTTTCAACTACTGTCTTAAAAAAAGGAATGGAAATTGTCTAAATTAAAGTGCTGATGTTAGTGATAAGAAGCCTCACAAACTAAACACTTGTAAGTGGTGAATCAATTCACCTCATTTGGATTCTTGTTTAGATTTTGAACTGCATTTTTTAGTGTGAAAAAAAGCATATAATTAAGGAACATGTACAACAAAAGTATATTATCAAAAAGTATATATAAAAAAAATTAAGCTGAAATCAATTATTTTATACTTTCCTTTATTCTCTACACTCTCTGGGGGTAAAATTTTCTTTGCAAGATGTAAATCTACAGTTTGTCTTGGCTACCTTCAACCCTAGTACAGACTCAAAATTGTAGTTGGGTACTGCTTCTAAACATATATTCTTAGAAAAAAATACATGAAAATGTTATTAGTGATTTATAGGATTACATTACTAGTTACTCTGAGTTATCATGGAGCCCTGGTGGTGTAGTGGTCAAGACTTGGCTGCTAACTAAAGGTTGGCAGTTCAAATCCACCAGTCACTCCTTGGAAACCCCATGGGGCAGTTCTACTTTATATAGAAAGCCTCTGTGAGTCAGAATCAACTCAACAGCAACGGGTTTCGTTTATTTGGGTTTGAGTTATGATATTACAAATTATTTCTATGTTCTTTTCTACTTTGTATATTTCTGCATTTTCAACACTATCTAATGAATGAACACAGAGATTTATAGTATCTCACAATTACAGGAGGATTTCTCATTCTGTTACCACGTCTTCTTAGTTCGTAGTCCAATGCCTTGCATATAACAGATGCTCAATAAATAAATGTGAGAGAAAGAAGAAAAAAAAAGAGAAAAGGAGGGAAGAATGAAATGGAAAGGGAGCAATCTGTGTTGGGTACCCTTTATTTGCCCTTCTGCATCCACTCTCCACCCTGCTCTGAACCCTAAGAGGCTGACCTGCATGAGCTGCCTGGAAGGGTCCACTTGCCCTCTTGCTTTCTGGTTGATTTGACCAAGGGAATGCACTGGCAGTAGATCAGTGGTGAGGAGGAGATATTTATTCCTTGTGCTACTTTCCTGTGGGTCACTGCGGGCTGCTGTGTAACCCTCAACCAACCAGACCTAAGACACTTTCTACACAGGTCTTCTGATTAGGGGAACCATCCCTTTCCCTCTCCCTCAGCTTATGGGAACGATGCCTTCCTTTTACCAGATCCAGGGTACTACACTCTTCTTTGTGTTTTCTTTTCACACCTTGCCCAGTCCCTTATAAATAATGTCTTTACCATAAAGCCATAAAAGTAGAAATCAACAACAGAAAAAGCAAGGAAAAAAATCAAACACATGGAAACTGAACAACACCTTGCTCAAAAACTACTGGGTTATAGAAGAAATTAAGGGTGGAATAAAGAAATTCATAGACT
>NW_004444148.1:59659-61164 GCF_000243295.1 Trichechus manatus latirostris | reverse complement strand
AGTTTCAGGATACAAGATAAACATACAAAAATCAGTTGGATTCCTATACACCAACAAACAGAACCTTGAAGAGGAAATTACCAAATCAATACCATTTACAATAGCCCCCAAGAAGATAAAATACTTAGGATTAAGTCTAACCAGAGATGCAAAAGATCTGTACAATGAAAACTACAAGACACTACTGCAAGAAACCAAAAGAGACCTGCATAAGTGGAAAAACACACCTTGCTCATGGATAGGTAGACTCAACATTGTGAAAATGTCAATTCTACCCAAAACGATCTACAGATACAATGCAATCCTGATCCAAATTCCACTGTCATTTTTTAACGAGATGGAAAAATAAATCACCAACTTCATATGGAAAGGTGAGAGGCCCCGAATAAGTAAAGCATTACTCAAGAAGAATAAGGTGGGAGGCCTGACACTACCTGATTTTAGAACCTATTATATCTCCACAGTAGTCAAAACAGCCTGGTACTAGTACAACAACAGATACATAGACCAATGGAACAGAATTGAGAATCCAGACATAAATTCATCCACCTATGAGCAGCTGATATTTGAAAAGACCCAAAGTCCATTAATTGGGGAAAAGACAGTCTCTTTAACAAATGGTGAAGGCATAACTGGATATCCATCTACAAAAAACTGAAACAAGACTCATACCTCACACCATGCACAAAAACTACCTCAAAATAGATCAAAGACTTAAGTATAAAATCAAAAATGATAAAGATCATGGAAGAAAAAATAGGGTCAACACTAGGAGCCCTAATACATGGCATAAACAGAATACAAACCATAAGTAACAATGCACAAGCACCAGAATAGAGACTAGATAATTGGGAGCTCCTAAAAATCAAACACTTATGCTCATCAAAAGGCTTCACCAAAAGAGTGAAAAGGCAACCTACAGACTGGGAAAAAATTTTGGGCTACGACAAATCTGGTCAGCATCTCTAAAATCTACAAGATACTGCAAAACCTCAACAACAAAAAGACAACCCAATTAAAAAATGGGCAAAGGATATGAACAGGCACTTCACCAAAGAAGATATTCAAGCTGCTAACAGACACATGAAGAAATGCTCATGCTCATTAGCCATTAGAGAAATGCAGATCAAAACTACAACAAGATATCATCTCACCCCAACAAGGCTCGCATTAATCTAAAAAACACAAAATAATAAATGCTGGAGAGCTTATGGACAGACTGGAACACTTATACACTTTTGGTGGGAATTTAAAATGGTACAACCACTTTGGAAATGGATTTGTCACTTCCTTAAAAAGCTAGAAATAGAAGTACCATACGATCCAGCTATCCTGCTCCTTGGAATATATCCTAGAGAAATAAAAGCTGTCACACAAATAGATACACACACACCCATGTTCACTGCAGCACTGTTCACAATAGCAAAAACTTGGAAACAACCAAGGTGCCCATCAACGGAAGAATGGATAAACTAATTATGGTATATCCACACAATGGAATACTA
>NW_004444148.1:25470-59495 GCF_000243295.1 Trichechus manatus latirostris | reverse complement strand
AGGGTGGGGAGGGAGGGTGAGAGTTATTTATTAACTAGATAGTAGATAAGAATTATCTTAGGTGAAGGGAAGGACAGCACACACTCCAGGGGAAGTCAGCACAACTGGACTAAACCAAAGCTAAGAAGTTTCCTCAATACAATCAAACACTCTGAGGGACAGAGTAGCAGGGGTAGGGGTCTGGGGACCATGCTTTCAGGCGACATCTAGGTCAACTGGCATAACAAAGCTTATTAAGAAAATGTTCGGCATCCCACTTCGGTGAGTGGCATCTGGGGTCTTAAAAGCTTACAAGCAGCCATCTAAGATGCATCAATTGGTCCCAACCACCTGGAGTAACAGAGAATGAAGAACACCAAAGACACAAGGAAAGTATTAGCACAAGAGACAGAAAGGACCACATAAACCAGAGAATTCATCAGCCTGAAACCAGCAGAACTAGATGGTGCCCTGCTACCACCAACGACCGCCCTGACAGGAAACACAAGAGAGTCCCTGATGAAGCAGGAGAAAAGTAGGGTGCAGAGCTCAAATTCTAGTAAGAAGACCAGACTTGATGGTCTGACTGAGACTGGAGGAACCCCAGAAACCATGGCCTCTGGATTCTCTATCAGCCCAGAACTAAAATAATTTGAGGCCAACTCTTCAGACAGGGATTGGACTGGACTGTGGGACATAAAGTGATACTCATGAAGAGTGTGCCTCTTAGCTCAAGTAGATACAAGTGACTAAATGGACAGCTTCTGTCCAGAGGTGAGATGGGAAGGCAGAGAGGGTTAGGAGCTGGTTGAATAGACATGGGGAATCAAGGGTGGAAAGGAGAAGTGTGCTATCACAGTATGGGGAGAGCAATTAGAGTCACAATTAGAGTCACATAACAATGTATGTATAAATTTTTGTATGGGATAAATTTTTTTTAAAATAGTGTCTTTATTAAATTCTTCTTAAATTACCTAATTTGAAGGGTCCACATATTTATTGCCTAGATTGACATAGAATTTATTGGTGATAAGAACCCAGTAGCTTCTATCCTCCAGGAACTAATCTTGGAGAAGGATTCAGAGAAACGTTAAAAAAAACAATCACAACCATTGCTCGTTTCAAGAATGAGCAATTGAACAAGTTTAAATAAAGAAATTATTTTCAGTTGAGAAACTCCACTTTTACATCAAAGATTTTGTAGTTATGAATTAGTTATTATACTTTTTCTCCTGCCCAAAGATAAAGATAACATTTCACATGCATACTCTTCTATTTCTTTCTTCACCCTTTCAACCTTCAGAGATTTAGCACCGTTAATGCTCAATATTGATTATTTAATACATGAAAAAACAAATGAAGGATACCTATGTAGTATGAGAATGTTCTTAAAGATTAATTCTTTTCAAAGTCATTTCTCATGCATTTGTCAGTATGATTTTTCTTGGGTGTGCTTGAAAGTATTTTTTTAACCCAGAAAATGATGTTTTTCAACCCAGAAAAAAAAAATTCAAACGTTTTAACATTTGAAATTAATAGTAATTTTATTAAAGGTTCAAATTCAAAAGCTAGTATTCTTAAATTCAAGTAACAAATCCTCTTATTTAATTTATAAATCTAGTGAATTTTAACATCTACGTTTAAAGGGATCTTTTATTAATATTTGGTGTCATTTACAAGCTTAAAAAAAAAAAACCCCATTGCTGTCGAGCTGATTCCGACTCATAAACTTAGTTAACTAAATTTTACATCTGCGGATTCAACCAACCTCAGAACAAAAATATTTAAAAAAAGAAAAGACTTTTTTTCTTGTCATTATTCTCTAAACAATACAGTATAACAACTATTTACATAGCATTTACACTGTATTAGGTATTATAAGTGATCGAGAGATGATTTAAAGTATACTGGAGGATGTACGTAGGTTATATGCAAATACTGTGTTGTTGGGTCGGTTCTGACTTATAGTGACCCTATGTACAACAGAAAGAAACACTGCCCGGTCCTGCACCATCCTCACAATCATTGTTATGCTTGAGCCCATTGTTGCAGCCACTGTGTGAATCCACCTTGTTGAGGGTCTTCCTCTTTTTCGCTGACCCTCTACTTTGCCAAGCATGATGTCCTTCTCCAGGGACTGATCCCTTCTGATAATATGTTCAAAGTATATGAGACGTAGTCTCGTCATCCTTGCTTCTAAGGAGCATTTTGGTTGTAGTTCTACCAAGACAGATTTGTTCATTCTTTTGGCAGTCCATGATATATTCAATAGTCTTTGCCAACACCACAATTCAAAGGTGTCAATTCTTCTGTCATCCTTATTCATCGTCCAGCTTTCTTGCATGCGGATAAGCTGACTGAAAGCACCATGGCTTGGGTCAGGCACACCTTAGTCTTCTAGGTGACATCTTTGCTTTTTAACACTTTAAAGAGGTCTTTTGCAGCAGATTTGCCCAATGCAATGCATCTTCTGATTTCTTGACAGCTGTTTCCATGGGCGTTGATTGTGGATCCAAGTAAAATGAAATCCTCGACAACTTCAGTCTTTTCTCCATTTATCATTAAGTTGCTTATTTGTCCAGTTGTGAGGATTTCTGTTTTCTTTAGGTTGAGGTGTAATCCATACTGAAGGCTGTGGTCTTTGATCTTCATCAGTAAGTGCTTCAAGTCCTCTTCACTTTAAGCACACAAGGTTATGTTATCTGCATAACGCAGGTTAATGAATCTTCCTCCAATCCTACTGCCCCATTCTACTTCAAATACTATGCCATCTTATACAAGGGACTTGAGCATCTGAGGATTTTGGTATCTGCAGGGATTCCTAGAACCAGTCCCCCATGTTCACCGAGAAACCAATGTATTTTAAATGGTGTTTACAAATTTAATATAGTCATATAACTTAATGCTTCCAATTATCAGAACTTAATCAAATACTTAGAATAATGAATATAATAAGTTAACATTACAAATTCAGTGAATCTTAAATTATCTTAAACATTTCAATACTTTTTCAAATTTTGTAAACTTATCTTAATCCTTTCAACTTAAAAAATTGCAACTCTAAAGTTTAAAACTCAATTATATATTTTAAATTTGAATCATAAGACTAATATATTTGGTCGTCTAATAAGCTAAATTTCTTAAATATTACAAATATTTTAATACAAATGAATTAATTTTATTGGTTTTTAGTTCATTACTTTTATATGTAAGAGAGTTTTATCATCTCAACAAATTGAGGTTACTATACCAAGAAAGTTGATATAACTACCCAAGATAAACAGGGTTATCTATTCAGCAGGCTGATGTTGGACCAGAAACTTTTGACCAAGGTGCCTCTGGAATAGCAAATATCTAGGGCAATTTTTCTTGCAATGCTGTGGCCATTTGAGCCCGATTTTATGGTCACTGTGCAACTATTGGAAACCCTGGTGGTGTAGCGGTTAAGAGCTATGGCTGCTAACCAAAAGGTTGGTGGTTTGAATCACCAGGCGCTCCTTGGAAACTCTACGAGGCAGTTCTACTGTGTCCTATAGGGTCGCTATGAGTCAGAATTGACTCGACGGCCGAGGTATTTTTTGTTTCTGCAACTATTGTTATTGTCGTTAGTTGCTGTCAAGTCGATTACAACTCATGGCAACCCCATATGTGCAGAGTAGAACTGCTCCAAAGGGTTTGCAAGGCTCTTCATCTTTCAGAAGCAGATTGCCAGATCTGTTTTCCAAGGCGCCACTGGCTGGGTTTGAAGTGCCAACACCTTTACACTACTAGTTGAGCACATAACCATTTGTGCCACCCAGGGACTCCTCACTCAGCAACTACACCAAAAATAAACCAAACCCGTTGCCACTGAGTCGATTCCAACTCATAGTGACCCTACAGGACAGAGTAGAAACGCCGCATAGAGTTTCCAAGGGGCAGCTGGTGGATTTGAACTGCCAACATTTGGTTTAACAGCAAAGCTCTTAACCACTGCGCCACCAGAGCTCCTTTAAATCCATTCTCCTTCAAATGAGGTTGTCTCACAGCCCCCATCCCTGGATTCAACCTACACATTACCTAATACTCAAGGTTGGATTGAACTAACTTATTTACTGCTTGATTCTATTCTTAATTTCTTCATATTATCCCTGTCAGTTACAGGTATTTTAATGATATCCAATCAAGCTTTGCGTATCTTTCTTTCTGTGTCATGCTAAAGACAGCAGTCTTTTACCATCACTGAAATTCTTTCGGTTACTACATGATAGGAATGACCCAGGTAAAGGCTACGCTTCATAGGTCCCTGGCGTAAACACTTTAATGCTTCCCTGCTCTTTTGGAACCTGCTCTTGGGTAGTATATCTTGGCCTGTGAAGGACTGGCCCAGGATGACTTAGGTTGAGAGCGCTTAGGCTGAGTGGGTTTGGACTGGGAAGCGTTAGGTTGGGAAGGCTTGGGCTGACTGGGTTTGGAATGGGGGGCTTTAGGTTGGGAGGGCTGGGGCTGAGTGGGTTTTATTTGAGTAGGCTTGGGTTGAGAGAACACATGTTGGAAGGGCTGAGGCTCTGAGTGCTTGGGCTGATTGGATTTGGACTGAGAGCTGGGTAAAAGCTTGCTGTTGGACATAGGATGGGGTCGTGTTTGGAAAGCTGGATTTGAAGGCCTACTCTGCATCTTCTGCTGGGCTGCTTTCTGAGAGGCAGGTCTTATGGGCTTTTGCATAGTTCCTGTTGGTTGAAAGCCTTGATGATAAGGATCTTCTATATGGGAAGTTGTTCTCATTAGTTTTCCAGTTCCTGCAGCTAGCTGTATTCCCTGAGCACAGGCTGGCCCAGGTTGTGGCCTTCCAAGTCTTTCTGCTGGCTGTGAGCCCAGGGGATAGAAGTAACCTACCTGGGAGACCACTGCCCCAGACTTTTCAAAAGCTCCAATTGTTTTTGGTCTTTTAGGCCAGGCCTGTGCATGCTGAGAGATAGGTCTTGGTGGCCTCCCAAACCTTCCATTCCAGTGAAATCCCTGAGCAGTTCTCGAAAATTTCATGAATCTTTCACCTGAATAAAATCTCTGGGGTTGGAAGTATTGGAGACCAAAACTCTTACCTTGACTATGGGCCCTTGTATTATGTAAGGCCAAAGGATGCAACCACTTACACCTCTGCTCTGGCCAAAAGGGGGAGCCCATAAGCCAGGGGGGTTTCGAGGAAGCCTGGTTAAAGTTACCTCCAATGCTAGATGGTAAAGGCCAGGAGTTTTGTGGAGGAGACATGAAAACTGGGGTGGAGTAGATATTCTCAGGATTCTGGCTGACCCCACATATAACCCCAGAATCTCTTGTAGGCATCTGAGCTGGGGTTTTTGGCTTACTATGTCTTTGTTGTCCCACACTTTCAGCTGTTCCAGCCATGTTTTCACTAGAAGAAACTTGAATTCCTTGAGTGTTCTCACACTCTTTGTCTACCTGGATCCCCAACTCCCCGGCCAGAGAGGCCATGTCCTCCATGGACACACATTTGAGTGAAGAGCACATCACTTCCTGGAGGGCAGCTTGAAGGCACTCCGTGTCCTTCCTTCTATCCCCAGCTTCCTCTCCTTCTAAATACAGTAGCTGTGATGGCTTCAATTCCATGATCCTCTGAAAAATCTGAGCCTCTTCATTCTCCCTGGCCTGGGGACTGAGGGCAAAGTAGCATCTTTTAATGGCAGCTTCTCCTAAAAACCTCAGCAGGCTCCATTCCTTCTCACCTAGGTAGTCAGTGAAAATAAACACAGCTGAGGAAACTTCCATCAAAAAACCAAACTGTATCCAAAGATATTCTAGGTCTCCATGAAGGTTAGCCACAGCAACAGGCTTTTGAAAAAAATTAAGATTTTCCTTTAGATCATCGCCATCAGGAAAACACCAAGTTATCTCAACCAGGCCATCAGAGATTTGCCGGGGAAGCACCAGATCAGGTGAATCCTGATGAAGAAAGATTTTGTGTGATTTCATTTGGGCAGGCCTGAGCAGTTTGTTGAGGATTTTGGACTTGGAGAAGCTACAGCATCCTAAACGAACAAAAGAGATGACAGGCATCTTGATGTGAGCCAGAAAGTCTTCTGTATCTTCGGCAGGGCCTCCTGAGGACTGGGCTGACTGCTTCTTCACAATGTTCTTCATAGCCCCCAGCATGAAGATGCTTTTGTTGTTTTCTACATCTGGCAGTAGCAGGGGAAGAGCAAACTGGCACTGATACATGTTAGACATGACTTCACATTGCAAAGAGCTATCTGAACAAAGCATGGTGGCACAAAGGACATCAAGGGGATTAATGGTCTGTACGTCTCTAAGTTCCAAATTCTTCATTTCGGTTAGCAATTCCCCTTTTCTGTCCTCACTCGGAACCTTGTACCCAAGAATCAAATCTCTGGCCGTCACATCCAGCGCTTGAACTTTCATCAGGAAATCCCAAGCTAAATCTCCAGGAGTCTCAGGTGTCCATGCGTATCCTCGGTCTAAGGAGAATTGTTTAACAAAATCTGGTAGAAGCTTTCTGCTCCTATCCATGTTCAGACATGACAGGACATCTTTAAAAACTTTTTTTCTTTCTGTTGGAGAAAAGATACTCAGTGAATGCCATGTTTGCAGTCTAAGCTTTCCTCAAAAACTTTTAAAATTAGATAAGTAACTGATCTTCTCATTGCAAAAAGACCCAGCAATACAAATAAAGTGAAAGTCCAAGAACTTTCATCACCCTGCCAATCCCACTTCACTTCTGAGATATGTCAATATGGTATGTTTGCTTCCCATCCTTTTTTCTACAAAAGTACAAGTATATACATATATAATGAATGTTATTTTTACATAAATGATATCATACTAAACAAATGACTCTTCAACCTCTTTTTACTAAATGGTATTTCTTGCAAATTCTTCTAAGTCTCTCTATATAATTTTATCCATTGCATGGTATTCCATGGTTTGTATGGGCCATTATTTATTTAACTATCACCTACTGATGATCATTTAGGTTCTTCCTTTTATTTTGCTAATCTGATGTCAGCTGGGTCTTGGTTGAAAGCAGAGAATACCAGAAAGTTGTTTACCTGTGTTTTATTGACTATGCAAAGGATCATAACAAATTATGGATAACATTGTGAAGTACAGGAATTCAGGAACACTTACTTGTGCTCATGAGGAACCCATACATAGAACAAGAGGCTACCCTTCGAACAGAACAAGAGGATATTTCGTGGTTTAAAGTCAGAAAAGGTGTGCATCAGGGTTGTACCCTTTCGCCATAGTTATTCAATCTGTATGCTGAGCAAATAATCCGAGAAGCTGGACTATATGAAGAAGAACAGTGCATCAAGATTGGAGGAAGACTCATTAACAGCCTGCGATATGCAGATGACACAACCTTGCTTGCTGAAAGTGAACAGAACTTAAAGCACTTACTGATGAAGATCATAGACTACAGCCTTCAGTATGGATTACATCTCAACATAAAGAAAATAAAAATCCTCCTAACTGGACCAATATGCAGGATTATGATAAACGGAGAAAACACTGAAGTTGTCAAGGATTTCATTTTACTTGGATCTACAATCAATGCCCATGGAAGCATCAGTCAAAAAATCAAATGACGTATTGCACTGGGAAAATCTGCAGCAAAAGACCTCCTTCAAGTGTTAAAGAGCAAAGATGTCACTTTGAGGACTAATGTGCACCTAACCCAAGCTCATATGCCTCACATGCATGCGAAAGGTGGACAATGAATAAGGAAGACTGAAGAAGAATTGATGCCTTTGAATTACAGTGTTGACAAAAAATATTGAATATACCATGGACTGCCAGAAGAACGAATAAACCTGTCTTCGAAGAAGTACAGTCAGACTGCTCTTTAGAAGAGAGCATGGCGAGACTTCATCTCACGTACTTTGGACATGTTATCAGCAGGGATGGGAATAGGAGGTGGTAATTAGTGAAGAAGGAAAATGACAATGGATCATGATTGTGGCAAGCTACCAGGAGCTGCTTGGATCCCCTTGTAAAAATGGGCCTAGAAGAATCTATAGAAGTGAGAGTTGTTGTTGTTGTTAAATGGATTTCAGGAATTAACAAAAGTAACTATAAGAAACTCTTGGGTAGTAGAAAAGGTATTTAAACTGAAATATGTGCTAGAGCAAGAAGGTGAAGGGGAATTGGCTGCTAACATGAAGGGTTCCCAGGTGAGGCAGTGAGAGAATAAGTTGCAGGAAAACTTTTAAGTCCTCCTCTTTCCCATCTCCTACTTTGTTTTAGGATGACCATCCCCTGCTCCTTCAGCACAGAAATAAGCACCCACACAGCCCAGGCCAGATGTCAGTGTTGCCAAGATAATGGAATTCCCTGGTGGTGCAAATAGTTAATGTGCTTAACTGCTAATTGAAAGACTGGAGATTCAGGTCCACCCAAAATTGCCTTAGAAGAAAACTTTGGTAGTCTAATTCTGAAAAACTAGTCCTTAAAAATCCTATAAAGTACAGTTCTAATGTAACACATGTGGGGTCACCATGAGCTGGAGTCAACTCAATGTCAACCTTTTTTTTCTTTAACTATTCTCAAGAATGTAAAAGAAAATAGATCTATAATAAGTGACTAAATAGGAATTCATGGAAGAGAAATAGAAAGTATAAAAAAAGAATAAAATAGAAAGTCTATAATTTAAAACACAATACCTGAATTTTTTAAAAATTACTAGATGGCCTTAACAGCATATTGGAGATGACAGAAGAGTCACTTTACTTAAATGTAGAGCAATAGAAATGATCCAACCTGAAGAACAGAGAGAAAACTTTTTGAATAAAAAAATGAACATAGGCTCAGGAACCTGTGGAACAATATCAAGAAGTCTAGCACACAGGTAATTGAGGTTTCAGAAAGAGAGGCGAGAGCAAATGGGCAGAAAAAAAAATATTTGACTAAAATAAGGGCTGAAAAATTTCCAAATTTGATTTTTAAAAATTACAGATTCAAGAAGCTCTGCAAACCCTAAACAGGATAAAAACAAAGAAAATCACACCTAGACACATGAGTCAAACTGCTGAAAAAAATCAACAACAACAAAAAAATCTTGAAAACAACCTGAGAAAAATGACGATACTTACAGGGGAAGAATGATAATATGACTGAAGACTTATCACCAGAAACAATGGAAGCCAACAGACAGAGGAATGGCATCCATAAAGTGCTGAAGGCAAAAAAATGTCAATCCAGAATTCTACATTCAGGAAAAATATTCTTCTAGAATGAAGACACAATAAAGATATTTTCAATAAACAAAATCTAAGAGGATTTACCACCAGCATATTTGCACTACAAAAAATAATAAAGTTCTTCAGATGGAAGGTAAATGACATCAAATGGAAACTTGGATCTTCAGAAAGAAATCGTAATATATGGGTAAATATAAATAGTAAATACATGTAGTTGGCTGAACCCAACTACAAGCTGGAGGGGAAGGGAGTTGACTGATACAGTTTATACAAGTTGGCCTTCTGCAGCAAAGAATACAGAAGGCAATGTTGTAAGTCTTCCTGAGACTTTGATTGGACACTGTGGTTATTTTATGGAATGAAATTTAACAGGACAAAAAGCATGAAGACCCTTCTCCTTCAAGTCAGATGCATTTAGATTTTTTTTTTTCAGTTACCATTGCGAAGAACGGAAATTCCAGAACACTTAATTGTGCTCATGAGGAACCTATATATGTATCAAGAGGCAGTTGTTCGAACAGAACAAGGGGATACTGCGTGGTTTGAAGTCAGGAAAGGCGCGTGTCAGGGTTGTATCCTTTCACCATACTTCTTCAATCTGTATGCTCAGCAAACAATCCAAGAAACTGGACTATATGAAGAAGAACGCAGCATCAGGATTAGTGGGAGACTCATTAACAACCTGCATTATGCAGATGACGACGTAACCTTACTTGCTGAAAGTGAAGAGGACTTGAAGCACTTACTGATGAAGATCAAAGACTACAGCCTTCAGTATGGATTACACCTTAACTTCAAGAAAACAAAAATCCCCACAACTGGACCAATAAGCAACATCGTGCTAAATGGAGAAAAGACTGAAGTTGTCAAGGATTTCACTTTACTTGGATCTACAATCAACACCCATGGAAGTCAGAAATCAAAAGACGCACTGCACTGGACAAATCTGCTGCAAAAGACCTCTTTAAAGTTTTAAAAGCAAAGATGTCACTTTAAGGACTAAGGTGCGCCTGACGCAAGCCATGGTGTTTTCAATCGCCTCATATGAATGCAAAAGCTGGACAGTGAATAAGGAAAACCCAAGAAGAATCGTCACCTTTGAATTATGGTGTTGGCAAAGAATATTGACTATACCATAGACTGCCAAAAGAACGAATAAATCTGTCTTGGAAGTACAGCCAGAATGTTCCTTAGAAGTGAGGATGGCAAGACTTCATCTCATGTACTTTGGACATGTTATTAAGAAGGATCAGTCCCCTGAGAAGGACATCATGCTTGATAAAGTGGAGAGTCATTGAAAAAGAGGAGGACCCCCAACGAGATAGAAGGACACAGTGGCTGCAACAATGGGCTCAAGCATAACGATTGTGATGATGGCGCAGGACTGGGCAGTGTTTCGTTCTCTTGCACCTAGGGTCGCTATGAGTTGGAACTGACTTGACGGCACCTAACAACAATAACCTGCAGACAAACATCACTCAGGAAAGAGACAGAGGTCAGCCACATGTCTCCAGTCAACTAGAGGGGATTGGTAGCCATCAGATTTAGATTACAGGCCATAACTTATTATTGAGACTTTCCTTGACCTCTTTCACTAAAGGTATTAGATTGATTGCAATAATAGCCCCAATTAATGGCCTCTCAGTATCCATATCCTTTGCAATGTTACTTTGCAAGAGGTGGAGTATATTCCCCCAAGCGTTGAATCTAGGTTGGCTTTGTGACGTACTTTGGCCAACAGAATGTGACAGAAGTGATAGCATGATAGTCCCAAGCTTTAGCTTCAAGAGGCCTTGACTATTTCCTTTCTCTTCTCTCCCTCTCTCTTACTCCTTTGCTCTTGCCATAAGAACACACCTCATCTAGGCTGAGAACAAGCCCTGTCTAGCCCACTAGAAGATAAGCGACTAGCCTACAGTCCCCAAACGTGTGAGAGAGCCCAGTCAATATCAGCAGAGCTTCCGACCCAACTAGCGGCTGCCCACGGATACGTGAAGTGAGCCCAGAGAAGACCAGAACTAACCATCAAACCACAGACACATAAACAATAATAAGCTCTCACTGTTTCAAGCAACAGAATTTTGAGGTGGTTTGTTATGCAGCATTCTGGTGGCAACAAACAACTGAGACATAAAAAATTCAGGCAAACAAAACAACACCATTTAAGTATACATAATAATATTAGAATGTTACATATGGGGTAAAGTGAGTAGGAATGGGGGGTGGAGAAAAAAAAAGGAATAGATAAATAAAAGGGGCTCTCTGAACACCAATGATGATACTATGCAGTGAACTAATTAATCTAACCCTACACAACCACTAGCATCCCTATGTTGTGTAAATGGTTAAGCACTTGGCAGCTAACTGAATGGTTGGTAGTTTGAGTCCACTCAGAGATGCCTCAGAAGAAAGACCTGGCAATCTACTTCAGAAAAATCAGCCATTAAAAAAGTATGGAACACAATTCTACTCTGACACACATGGGATTGCCATGAGTTGGAATCAACTCAATAGTAACTCGTTTGGTTTTGGTTTGTGCAATGACTAAAATATATAAATAAATAAAAATTAATGAGACCTAAAAGCAACCATATGTTGGGAAGGTATATAGAAATGGGGAAGAGGAGGAAACTACTCTTTTCCAACAGAAGGAGAACTGGATTGTGAGCCCCCAAGACTGAACATGAGCTGGTAGCTATCTTCCCATTCCCATTCTCTATTGAGAACTGGATGATGTTTACTTTCTCAGACAATATCTCCTCAAGTGAAATATTTCTCATATTTTGAATTTTGACTAAGAAATATTCAAATTCATATATCCTAGAGAAATAAGAGCCGTCACATGAATAGATGGATATATGCACGCTCATGTTCATTGCAGCACTGTTCACGATAGCAAAAAGGTGGAAACAACCTAGGTGTCCATCAACAGATGAATGGATAAACAAATTATGGTATATTCACACAGGGGGATATGTCATGGATTGAATTATGTCCCCCAAAAAATGTGTGTATCAATTTAGCTGGGCCATGATTCCTGCTATTGTGTGATTCTCCTGTATGTTGTAAATCCTGCCTCTATGATGTTAATGAGGGAGGATGGGTGGCAGTTGTGTTAGTAAGGCAGGACTCAATCTATAAGATTGGATTGTGTCCTGAGGCAATATCTTGAGATATAAAAGAGAGAAGTGAGCAGAGAGACAGCAGGACCTCATACCACCAAGAAAGCAGTGCCAGGAGCAGAGCACATCCTTTGGACCTGGAGTCCCTGCGTGGAGAAGCTCCTAGTCCAGGGGAACACTGACGAGAAGGCTGACAGAGGGAGAAAGCCTTTCCCTGGAGCTGACACCCTGAATTTGGACTTTTAGCCTATTTTACTGTAAGAAAATAAACTTCTCTTTGTTTAAAACCACCCACTCGTGGTACTTCTGTTATAGCAACACTAGATGACTAAGACAGGATACTATGCAACAATAAAGTACAACGATGAATCCGTGAAACATCTTATAACATGGAGGAATCTGGAAGTCATTATGCTAAGTGAATTTAGTCAGTCACAAAAGGACGAATATTGTATAAGACCACTATTATAAGAACTCAAGAAAAGGTTTAAACACAGAAGAAAACATTCTTTGATGGTTACGAGGGTGGAGAGGGAGGGAGAGGATTATTCACTAACTAGACAGCAGACAAGAATTATCTTAGGTAAAGGGAAGGACAGCACACACTACAGGGGAAGTCAGCACAACTGGACTAACCAAAGCCAAGAAGTTTCCTCAATACAACCAAACACTTCAAGGGACAGAATAGCAGGGGTGGGGGTCTGGGGACGATGCTTTCAGGGGACATCTAGGTCAACTGGCATAACAAAGCTGATTAAGAAAATGTTCTCCATCCTACTTTGGTGAGTGGCATCTGGGGTCTTAAAAGCTAGCGAGCAGCCATCTCAGATGCATCAATTGGTCCCAACTCACCTGCAGTAAAGGAGAATAAAGAACACCAAAGTCACTAGGAAAGTATTAGCCCAAGAGACAGAAAGGGCCACATAAACCAGAGACTGCGTCAGCCTGAGACTAGAAGAACTAGATGGAGCCCGGCTACCACCAATGACCGCCCTGACAGGGAACACAACAGCGTCCCTGATGGAGCAGGAGAAAAGTGGGGTGCAGAACTCAAATTCTAGTAAAAAGACCAGACTTAATGGTCTGACAGAGACTGAAGGAACCCCAGAAAGCATGGCCCCTAGACTCTCTGTCAAGCCAGAACTAAAACCATTCCTGAGGCCAACTCTTCAGACAAAGATTAGACTGGACTATGGGACATAAAATGATACTCGTGAAGAGTGTGCTTCTTAGCTCAAGTAGATACATGAGACTAAATGGGCAGCTTCTGTCCGGAGGTGAGATGAGAAGGCAGAGAGGGTCAGGAGCTGGTTGAACGGACATGGGAAATCAGGAGTGGAAAGGAGGAGTGTGCTGTCATAGTATAGGGAGAGTAATTAGGGTCACATAACAACGTCTGTATAAATTTTTGTATGAGAGACTAACTTGAACTGTAAACTTTCACTTAAAGTACAAAAATAAAATAGAAATATTCAAATTCAATGGCAAAAGTTGTGTGACCGTTATTTACAGCAACGACAGAAAAAAAAAAAGAGAAAGCGTAGCTGCTGATGCTGCTTATGTACAACCAAACACCATATGGGATTTGGTTCCTTGGTTTGGAGGTTCAGGATCATGGTTTCATAGGACATCCCAGTTAACTGGCCTAATAACTTGTTTAGTGCTTCTGTTCTACCTCCTAGTTCTCTGCATAGTGCCTGGGGTCTTAAAAGCTTAAAAGCCAACCAAGGCACAACAATTAGTCTCTATTCACCTGGAGCAATAGAAGAAGAAGGAGAGTCAGGAATAGGAGGAGGAAATGGAATGTGTGGCTAATTGCCTCCATGAACAACTGCTTCCTTTGCCATGAGACCAGAAGAACTGGATGGTGCCCAGCTACCATTACTGAACACTTTGAGCAAAGATTCTATAGACGAATCCTGATAGAAAGCGGGGGGAAATGCAGAGCAGAATTTCAACTTCTCATGGACTCCAGACTTTCTGGAGCCTTGGAGGCTGGATGAACCCCTGAAACTATTACCCTGAGATAATCTTTAAACCTTAAACCAAAAATATCCGTTGAAGTCTTCTTAAAACCAAACAATAATTTAGCTTAACTAGTAAAGAATAGCTGCCTTGAGTATTATGCTTTTTTAAGAACTATCTATATGGGATCAAATTGACAACAGAAACTTGAAAGATTGGATAGGAACCTTAGGGGCTAGTGAGTTAATGTTAATGGAGGAAGAACAACTCAGACAAGGAGGGTGAAAATCATTGCACAACTCAAAGAATGTAATCAATGTCATTGAATTGTACATGTAGAAATTACTGAATTGGTGTTATGTTCTACTGTGCATATTCTCAACGACAACAGAAATAAATTATTTTTAAAAGTACATTTTCCATATGACCCAGCAATCCCATTTATAGGTATTTACCCAAGAGAAATGAAATAATATGTTCACACAGACTTGTACAAAGAAGACTAGTGTTTGCCTGGAACCCAGGTTTGTATATTGGGGGAGTTGCGGGGGAGGGGGTAGTCTGGGATAGGACACAGGGAACTTTTTGGGAGATGGAAATGCTCTGTATCTTGATCATGTTAGTTGTGCATTTGTAAAAACTCAGCAAAATACCCACTTAAAATGGGTGCATTTTATTACATGTAACTATTCCTCAATAAAGTTGTTTTTAAAATTAAAATATATATATATTCTAATTCAAGATACTGATATAATTTTCCTCATCAAGGCAATATATGGACTGGATCAGGCCTAGTAACAATATTTGGGGATCTTACCCATTCACTACAAATTCTACTGATTGTCTCTACTTCAAGAGTTAGGCCCAATTTCCCCATATTCCATGGGTAACAAAAGTGCTAAAATTAATAAAGTAGTTTTACTCTGAGGAATAGAGGTAACCCTAAAATGATCTGCATGATGGAAGATGACTGTAGAAGTCTGTAAGCTAACAATCAATACTTACGTTTGGTTGTATTATCCATCATGTCCTAGGTCCTGGGTGCTCCTCCCTACCAATACCCACCTCTGAGCAGTAGCCAGGTTCAAGAGACACAAGAAATTTCTGAGTAGCTGCTCTTCTGCTGGCATCTGGTGTCCTCCCTCATCCCTTCTCCCTATTATGTCGTGGCAACCTAAAAATAAGTTGTTGCCTAACTAAACTATACACATCAAATGTTGGCATCATTCCCATACCTTCCATACTTTTTTCCTCCTCCTCCTCCGATAACATGCCAGTTTCTGATTCCTCATAACTCTGCTCATCATCAGAGAACTCCATGTATTCTGAATACTCAGAGTCCTCTTCGCCATAATATACAATGTGCTCTGGGTCATCATAGTTCTTCTCTTCTACAGTGGTTTCTGCGTCTTCAAAGTATCCAACAGATTCTAGATATTCTTTTTTTCCCAAGTATAAAGAATCATCTGGTTCCTCGTATCTCTCTCCATCCCTTAAATATGTAATAGTTGATGGAACTTCATATTCAACGTCCTCAACTGAATGTGAGAATGTGTTTTTTGGTGTGTTGTATTCCTTCTCATTCTTCTCCTTTGAGGACAAAGCAGTTTCCCTGTTACTAATTTTCTTGTCCCCAAAAGAGTCAGAGGTTTGCAAATCCAATTGCCCTTTCTTTTTGAAGGACGCTGTGATCTCAGGGTTCTCAGGCTGTTTCTTCCCAGAGAAAAAAGCATCTTCTGAATTCTTGCTTACCCCCGTAGATGGAGAAGGTTCTGTAGTCTCATGTTTTAAAAAATCTGAAAAGGACAAGAAGGTTTTTGTTTTGTTTTTCCAAATTAACAAAAGAAATTTGATAACTTGAGTTTCCAAGGCCTCAAAGCATCATCCCCCGTCTTCATTTCACTACAGGATAGGAATACCCACCCCTTCCTATATAACTTGCATGGTACCAAACCAACTGTCAGAACTTTCTTCCACTAAAGAAAATCGGATCACACTTTGCCTTGCTCACTAGTTTGGGTCTTCCATAAAACCAAACCAAAACCCAACTCATTGCCATCGAGTCGATTCTGACTCATGGCAACCCTACAGGACAGAGTAGAACTGCCCTGTAGGATTTCCAAGCAGCGGCTGGTAGATTAGAAATGCCGACGTTTAGCAGCCAAGCTCTTAACCACTATGCCACCAGGGCTCCCAGCAACCCCAAAAGGTAAACAAGTAAACCATAAAATTTTAACCCTATGAACAGTGTTTACTTTTGGATTTACTGTGACCCACAACCTATTCAACCTTTCTGCAGCTATTGCTGATGGACTCTGACCTCAATTTCTCTAATTTGGAATAGTAGGTCCTAGAAATAATAAAATCTATTTTTCTAAGCAAGTAAGTCTTGTCCTACATTAAAGTCCATCAACATTCACCTTTTTATTGAGTTCCTACCTCTCTAATGTCTTCTCTTAAACTAATCCTGAATATAATTTAGATTCCTAGAAAAGGAGCTGTATCAACCTCTAGGGGTAATCTACAGAAGTGCTAAACAATCCTTTCTGGGAGAGCTGTTCTCTTATTGCCTAAAACCAAAAAATAAGTAAATAAACAAAACAAAACCCATTGCCACTGAGTAGATTCTGACTCATAGTGACCCTATAGGACAGAGGAGAACTGCCCCTTAGGGTTTCCAATCTGTATGGAAGCTTACTGCCACATCTTTCTCCCATGGAGCAGCTGGTGGATTCAAACAGGTGACCTTTTGGTTAGCAGCCTAGTACTTAACCACTGTGTCACCAGGGCTCCCCTTATCCCCTACCCAAACCAGATCAAACCCGTTGCCTTCGCGTCGATTCCGACTCAAAGTGACCTTATAGAACAGAGTAGAACTGCCCCACAGGGTTTCCAAGGAGCGCCTGGTGGATTTGAACTGCCCACCTATGGTTAGTAGCCAAGCTCTTAACCACTGCGCCACCACAGCTCCCCTTATCCCCTAGGCCACTAATTATCTTTGAACATTTAAGAATTAGCATCTGCATTGCTCTAGAAAACTGAGGTTCTGCTGGCATTCTTATCACAAAAGAAAATGAAGTTACTGATCCATCATCTATGTGTGCTAACGATTATTTTTCCTCTATTTTCAAAACGGCTATTTTCAAGATGCAGCATGTGGTCTTGGGGCTGTTAATGTCCGTGAGTTCACTTCGTTGATAAAGAAACCCCTGACTGTGTCATCATTAACAATATTCTCTTTCCAACCATCAGTATTTCAGGATGCAGCTGTCAGAATAACGAGCAGTCTGCACTAGGACTAAAACAACTGCCAGGTTTTGAGTATATACGAACAAGTTATCAGTTCGCTAAATCAGTGAGATAGATATGTTGTTGCCAGCTTTTTAAAATTTGGACGCTTTTCCCTGATACCGTATTTCATTGAAGATTATCTTCCAGGGAAAAACAAACAAAAACAAGAGTCGATAATTGTCTTTTTTCAGAAAATCTGTCCCTTCATCCCCCCAAAGAGTGAAAAAATTCAACTTACCGTGCCTTAAACTTAAGTCCCAAATGGCAGCTGACTCTGGAAAAGTACTAACTAAACATTTGAGAAAATGCAAACAGCTCACTTCTCCCTTTTCCTGTACCAGAATTAGCAGCTTTCGACTTTTCTTCAGGGGGTCTGGAATTTTCTCCAGAATTTCGTACTCTTTCTCAGAAATCAGTCTCCGAGAGGTTAACGTATCTAAGACAGAATCAGGATCTTGCTGGAGGATTTCAAGCAACTTTTTTCGTTCTCTGTCTATGATCTTTAAGTGAACAGCGTCCGTAGCCATTGTTTCAGTTTTCTCCAGACCAGGAAGCGGATTAGGAAATCGTTCCGCTACAGAGGAGGAGCCTTGGTGGCGCCGTGGTTAAGCGATCGGCGGCTAACTGAAAGGTTCACTGTTTCGATTTCAGCAGCCCCTCCCTGGGAGAAAAATGAGGGAGGCGGCTTCAGGCAAGGGTGTCCAGGCAAGGTTTACAGACTTGGAAATCCTATGGAGCAGTTCTACTCTGTCCTATACGATCACTACATGAGTTGGAATTCACTCGACAGCGACGGGTTCCCCCCTGCTAGATAAATACAAGTTTTTTAAAAAAAAAAAAAAAAGCACGGAATAATTCTTTTGACAAAGATTTCAAATGTCAATGAGGCCGGTGTTGGAGAGGGTGGATACAAATGAGCCCAGTGGGGAAATTCAACCCTGGCTTCTCTGCAGATTATTTCCTCTTTTGATGACTGAGTTTCATCATGACTCAGTCCCGGGATCACCTCCTCCAGGAAGCCTCTCTTCAACTTCAGGTTGGACGAGATGCTCCCTGCTCTGGACTCAACATGGTGATAAGAACGTAGGTTAATTAACTCTCTTTGGAGAGCAATCTGGCAATAAATAATAAACTGACAGATAAAAATAAAAATTAATGCCCTTTAATCCGGCAATTCCACTTTTTGGAAATTATTTTAAGGAAATAATCAGACTAATGCCGAAAAATCTGTATCGCAAGGTTGTTTGTAATAGCAGAAAATTGAACATAACTAAAATATCTATCAACTGGGGATTTGTGGAATAAATTATGAAACACAATAGTGAACAGCTACAAAAAAAAATGAAGTAGATCTATATGTAATGACAAGTAACAATATCCATGATAAATTGTTACAGTAAATAAATGAGTTATGGACCTTTTTGTTAAAAATATTAATATGTATGTATTATATGTATATATGTATTTAGATATACATTATATTTAAAAAAAAAAGAAAAAGAAATCTAGAAAAAGATACCCCAAACCTTAACACTGGTTATCCCCGGGGGATATGATTACAGAGGGATTTACACTTTCTATTTTAAATGTTACTCTTTATTTTAATATCTTACTTTTTTTTATCGTACTTCAGAGGAAGATTTACAGAGTAAATTAGCTCCTCATTAAACAATTAATACACATATTGTTTTGTAACATTGATTGCCAACCCCACAACACGTCAACACTCTGCCCTTCTTGACCTTGGGTTCTCTATTAACAGCTTTCCTGTCCCCTTCTGCCTTCTCATCCTTGCCCCTGGCCTGGTGTGCCTATTTAGTCTCGATTTGTTTTATGGGCCTGTCCAATCTTTGGCTAAAGGGTGAACCTCAGGAGGGACTTCATTACCAAGCTAAAAGGGTGTCCGGGGGCCATACTCTTGGGGTTTCTCCAGTCTCTGTCAGGCCAGTAAGTCTGGTCTTTTTTTGTTAGAATTTTTTCTACATTTTTCTCCAGCTCTGTCCAGGACCCTCGATTGTGATCCCTGTCAGAGCAGTCAGTGTTGGTAGCTGGGCACCATCTAGCTGTGCTGGACTCAGTCTGGTGGAGGCTGTGGTATTTGTGGTCCATGAGTCCTTTGGACTAATCTTTCCCTTGTGTCTTTGGTTTTCTTCATTCTCCCTTGCTCCAGATGGGGTGGGACCAGTGGAGTATCTTAGATGGCCACTCACAAGCTTTTAAGACCTCAGATAATATCTTACATTTTTTATTTCTTTTATTTTTATTATTCACTTATTTCTATAAGCAGGATTTTTCCATTTTGATTTAAAAAAAAAAAAACTATCTAGTTGGCCTTTACTTACAGTTGCACAGTTTTCAATAACCTGAAAACAACCTAAATCACTATCAACAAGACACTGAATGAATAAATTATAGTATATTCACATAATACTATCCAGCATTCAAAAAGAATAAACTTCAGTGACCTACAACAATATAAAGAAATCATAACATTATTAGGGGAAAACTATAAGTCCCAAAAGATCGTCTGCAGCATGACACCCTTTTTAAAAGTTGAAACTAACTTAAATGCACACACACACATATATTTTGAGAATATACAGGAAGTCATTAAAACTACATAAAATGAAAAGCAAGGAAATGATATGAGATTCAGAATGATGGTCATCTCAGATGGGGGGTAAAAAAGGCAGCATGGAGAGACTAAGGGGTTAGATGTAGGCTGTTGTTGGGTGATGGGTTTATAGGTGCTTATTACATTATAGAAGCCCTGGTGGCACAGTGGTTAAGAGCTTGGCTGCTAACCAAAAGGTGGGCAGTTGGAATCAACCAGCTGCTCCTTGGAAATCCTATGGGGCAGTTCTACTCTGTCCTAGAGGGTCATTATGAGTCAGAATCAACTCAACGGCAACGAGTTTGGCCTGGTTTTTTGGGGTACTATATTATAGGGCCACTATGAGTCAGAATCAGCTGGAGGGCAATGGGTTTCCAACGCTCATCTGTCAGTTTGTTGAACTGTGATGGCTTGCATGTTGCTATCATGCTAGAAGATATGCCACTGATATTTCAAATACTAGCAGGGTCACCCATGGTGGGCAGATTTCAGTGGCGCTTCCAGACTGAGAAAGACTAAGAAGAAGGACCTGGTGATCTACTTCTGAAAAAAATTTTAAAAATTGACCAGTGAAAACCCTATGGATAGTGCTGGAAGATGAGCCCCTCAGATTGGACAGTGGACTCAAACAAACCTACTATTGTGAGGATGGCACAGGACCAGGTAACATTTCATTCTGTTGTACATAGGATCACTATGAGTAGGAAGTGACTCCACAGCACGTTCCAACAACACCACTATATTATCATAGATAAATGGGTACATATGTTAATAAAAGCAGGCCATTCATGGACCAAAACTAAGTATTGGGAACCAAGGATAATGGTTAAGCTAATTCTGGTGTCCCTGAGGTTGAAAAAAGAAGAAAAAGATTCACATATGATATTAAAAATGAATTTTAAGTAAGAATTTTAATATATGTCTACAGAATGGTTTTCAAAAGATGCATCCCACCTTGTGCCCACACTGGCAATATCAACAAGTTTGCTACTCTTTTTTGTTCAAGTTCATTGGTGAGACACTCTAATAACAGGTCTCCCAAAACCCATCTCCCCCAACACTGTTCCCCCCAACCTCCCTAAATATACCCCACTTACACGATAACCTGCCCTTGAGATTTTGAAGTGTGGTGGAAAGAAAAGTATTTATTTGAAGTGGGAAATTTAGCAGTGAAATTTAAACTTACTAGAAGGTTCTGGGGTTGTTGGCCAAAAAACGCAGCTGCCTTCTGTTCCTTGGTCACAGGAAATTTGTGTATCACAGGTTTCTAATGCAAGTGGCAGTGAGTTGGAGGAAGGATGCATGTGGCCAGGATGTTCTCTATTACATAAAATATAGCCAGAGATGTAGATTTGAAAATATACCCCTCAAATCAAAACCAGACATAGCAGCAAAAAATTTTAGTTTGCAGCTAAGGAATTTAAATTATATGATGTTTTTAAGAGAATCATTGTTCCTTGCCTTTGAGTCAGCTCCGACTCATCACAACCCCATATACAACAGAATAGAACATTGCTCAGTCCTGCACCATCTTCATGATTGTTGGTATGCTTGAGTCCATTTCTGCAGCCACTGTGTATTTTGAGCGTCTTCCAACTTAGAGGTCATTTTTCAGCACTAGATAGGGCAATAGTCTGTTGTGATCCATATGGTTTTCATTGGCTTCTTCCTAGTCTTAGTCTGGAAGCTCCACTGAAACCTGTCCACCATGGGTGACCCTGCTGGTATTTGAAATATCGGAGGCATAGCATCCAGCATCAGAGCAACACACAAGCCACCACAGTACAACAAATTGACAGATGGGTGGTGGTTTTAAGAGAATTGGTGCAAATGGCTAACACACTTGGCTGCTAAGGGAAAGGCTGGAGGTTCAAGTCCACCAAGAGGTGCCTCAGAAGAGAGACCTGGAGATCTGTTTCCAAAAAATCTGTCCTTGAAAACCCTATGGAGCAGAATTCTACTCTGCCATGCATGAGATTGCCATGAGTCAGAATCAACTCGACAGCAACTGGTAATTTCATTTCACTTATTGTTTAAAAAAATTCAGGTCTAGAGCCAAGTCCTGGTGGTCAACTTGAATTGTATCAGAACCATGGAAGCAAGAGTTACATAGTCTCTACCATTCTGCCAAAAGGTAAAATGTACAGGTTGAATGCCTAGGCTAATAAACCTCAATCATCTATTTCAGAAGCTGATCCAATCCTGACTCAAACCTCGCTATTGGATAGGAAACTAGAGGTTCTAAACTGGCTTCATGGCCCTTTGCGGAGCCAAGGGTTTGCCTGGCCAGTGCAAAAAATGACATGGTTTCAAGTACACCAGACAGAACCAGCTCACATCAGGGAGAAAAGGAAAAATATCTCCCTTTCTCTGATGTCTACAATTCTGGGATGCATATGATATCTAAAGACACTATCATTGATTGAATTATGTCCCCCCAAAAATGTGTGTATCAACTTGGTTAGGCCATGATTCCCAGTATTGTGTGGTTGTTCTCCATTTTGTGACTGTAATTTTATGTTAAAGAGGATTAGGGTGGAATTGTAACATCAACCTTACCCAGGTCACTCACCGATCCAATGTAAAGGGAGTTTCTCTGGGGTGTGGGCTGCACCACCTTTTATCTCTCAAGAGATAAAAAGAAAAGGGAAGTGAGCAGAGAGGGGACCTCATACCATTAAGGAAGCAGTGCCAGGAGCAGAGCACATCCTTTGGACCCGAGGGTCCTGCACAGAGAAGCTCCTAGTCCAGGGGAAGACTGATGATGACGAAGACCTTCCTCCAGAGCCAACAGAGAAGAAAAGGCTTCCCTTGGAGCTGACACCCTGAATTTGGACTTGTAGCCTACTAGACTGTGAGAAAACAAATTTCTCTTTGTTAAAGCCATCCGCTTGCGGTATTTCTGTTAGAGCAGTACTAGATGACTAAGACAGTCACATAGTAACTGTCACACAACCTGTGACGGTTGGCTCCTCGGGGTTGACACCTCTCCTATCTTTTCTACACCCATCTCATTTCTCACAGCACCTGTGGTTGAAAGAATGTCCCCTCCCCCAAAATGATCCCGTCCTAATCCCCGAAACCCGTGAATATGTGAGGTTACGTGGCGAAGGACAATTAAGGTTGCAGATGGAAAATTAAAGTTGCTAATCACCAACCTTGGAGCCCTGGTGGCACAGTGGTTAAGAGCTACAGCTGCTAACCAAAAGGTTGGCAGTTAAAATCTACCAGCACGTCCTTGGAAACCTTGAGTTGGAATCGACTCGACGGCAATTGGTTTTGCTTTGGTTTAATCACTGAACTTGGGATTAGGACATTATCTGAGTGGTGTCAATGTAACACAAGAGTCCTTATGAGTAGGAGAGGGAGGCAGAGAGAGAGTCAGAGTGATTTGATTCGAGAAAAACTATTGCTGGGTTGAAAGATGGAAGGGGGCAATAAGCCAAGGAATGTGCACAGTCCCTAGAAACTGAAAAAGGTAAAATAGATTCAACAAAGGAACACACCCCTGTCAAAATTAATACCTTAATTTTAGCCTTGTTAGGTGCCATCGAATCAGTTCTAACTCATAGTGACCCTATAGGACAGACCAGAACTGTCCCATAGGGTTTCCAAGGCTGTAATCTTTACGGAAGCAGATTGCCACATCTTTCTCCCTCAGCGTGGAGTGGCTGGTGGGCCTGAACTGCCAGCTTTCGGTTAGCAGCCCAGCTCGCTTAGCCACTGCATCACCAGGGCTCTTTCCACTTTTAGCCTAGGGAGACTTATTTTGGCCTTCTGACCAGCAGAACTGTAAAATCATAATTTGCAGTGTTTTATGCTACTAATTTTATGGTAATTTCTTATAGCAGTGACAGTAGCATTAAGAAACTAATACAGCACCTAAACCAGAAAGTCTCTCCTGAATTGTAGTTTGGCCCAAGCACTCCTTCCTGTGTACAGCATTCATAATGAAGTTAACTATTTATATGCCTACTCTCTTCCTTCCTGTGCCGCCCCCTCTCTCCTGTCCATCAACTACTTCCATGAGGACAGGTACTATGTCCTGTTAATCTTTCTATTCCCAGCTCTAGAAAAGAGTCTAGTTATTTATTAGGCTAAACTGTTAATTAACCTATTGACTGCTAGAAGAACAAACAAATCTGTCTTGGAAAAAGTACAGCTAGAATGCTCCGTAGAGGCAAGGATGGCGAGACTTCGTCTCACATATTCTGGACATATTACTAGGAGGGACCACTCCCCAGAAAATGACATCATGCTTAGTAGAAGGTCATCGAAAAAGAGGAAGACCCTCAAGGAAATGGATTGACACAGAGGCTGCAACAATGGGCTCAAACACAGCAACGACTGTGTGAGGATGGCACAGGACCCGGCAGTGTTTTCCTTCTGTTGTTCATTGGGTCGCTATGAGTCAGAACTGACTCCAAGGGGCCTAACAACAACAATTAACCTGTCAGAATCAAACCTCTGATTCCTGGTGTTCATCTTGTTCTGCTAGTCAGTTGTTTTTGCTAACATTTCCCATGTGACATGCCAGGAATTTCTAATTTGCTCTAGAAAGTAAACAGATTATACAGTTATTTGGGATCAGTTTTCTCTACTAGCTCTTAAATGTTTGAATACTTTCAGGTACTCTTTTGCCAGGGTGGAGGCTTTTTTTTGGGTAAGACGTTACAAATGTATTATCTTATCAAGATGGTCTGTGAATCACCAACTTCAAAACTATAAAGCGTTTTTTAAGTTCTTTCTTCCAGGCTCTATTCCATACATGCTGAATCAGATTGCTAACGGTAGAGTACAGGAAACTAGGAAACAGTTTAACAAATTCCTTGGCACATTCAGGTTTGACATAACTCATTTGCCTCTAAATAACTGGTTGTTGTTGGATGCGGGCAAGTCAATTCCAATTCCTTAAGACAGAGTAGAACTGCTCCATAGGGTTTTCTTGGTATAACCTTTACGCAAGCAGATCACCAGGTCTTGGTGAGTTCAAACCGCAAACCTTTCAGTTAGCCGCCAGACGCTGAACCTTTGCACCACAAAATCAAACCTGTTGCTGCGGAGTCCATTCCATCCCTTAAAAAAAACAAAAAACAAAAAAAAAAACTGTTGCCGTAGAGTCGATTCCGGCTCATAGTGAGCGACCCTATAGGACAGAGTTGAACTGCCCCACAGAGTTTCCAAGGAGCTCCTGGTGGATTCGAAATGCCGACCTTTTTTGGTTAGCAGCAGTATCACTTAACCACTACGCCACCAAGGCTTCCAGCGACCATACAAGACTCCTTGAATAACTGGTAGAGTCCAGCTGCCGATCTTTTTGGTTAGCAGATGAGCTCTTAACCACTGTGCCACCAGGGCTCCTAAATAACTGGTAGGAATAAATAAATGGTAGAAAAAACACTATTTGTCTTTCACAAGGAGTCGCCGTGAGTCGGAATCCACTTTTGGCAACTGGTTAACTGGTTTTACATTCTGAGCTCCAGCTCCTTGGGGGCCGTCCCGTCTCTGTACCCTTAGCCACCCCTCACAGTGAGAAGCTTCTGGGCCCGGAGTGAGGGAGAACTTGGAGAAGGTGGTTTCTCCTGGATCAGGATCCCATTCCCAACCCGGATCACACAAGCCAAGGGCGCTGAGTCGGGGCAGATGCTCCTGGACAGGTCACCCCCGCACTCCAGCTTCTCCATGCGGACTCCGGGAAGCGACAGCAGATCCGATGTAAAATGAGGAGCCAAGCCCGAGAAAAGCAGCGACGAAAAAATTGAAGCACTCCCTAAAGTCAGCTCGCGCCCAGGCCGGTACAGCGGGGACACGCCCATCCAGCCACTAGCAAGCTGGGAGCCCTGCCTGCCCGCCAGCGCTGAAATTCGATTGGTCCCTCCTGGCTCCAGCTCCTCCTCTTGACCTCACCTACACTGCGGCGACGGACGCTTGAGAGCGGTGCACCGCGCTCCGCAGGAAGTACTTCCCTCGGCGGAAGCTTCTGAGTGCAATACAGCGGAAGTGTCTGCTTTTCCGTTCTCTTTGGTCTCGGCCGCAGAAGGGAGATGGTGAGTTGTTTGCATGGGTTGTTTGAATCGTCTTCCATCCTTCTTTTTTGTGCCGCCCTACTTGCTATCCGTAAGGGACTGGCAAAGTCCCGCATAAGGGAAGCGGGTGGAGAGGAAGGGAGCATGCTAGGGTCCCCAAAAGTCGAAGGAATGGCTCCTAGCTGTATCCTGGAGGACCGAACGCGCAGTGGTGGAGTTGGTGCTGGTCTAAGTCCCATGCTCCGATGTGCCTTTTGGGGAGTCCTCAGAGCCAAGCCCTCGGATGAGCGCTGAGGGAAGAAGAGTGGTTTGGAAGTATTTGGCTCGGCGTACGAGCAAAGGACTTCATTGTTGGCCGTGCCTGGCGGGAGCCCTTAAGCTTTGGAGTAGGTGGTAAAATTACGTTTTTTCGCCTTATGTGCCCCTTTCGCTCCAGTATTAACAAATAGCAGATTTCAAAACAGCTACTCCTGCAGAAGTCTTTAGGTAACCTTAAGTGCATTTACGAGAAGTTAAAAACAGTTATTAAATGCATTTAAAGCTTATCAGTAGTTGCTTTTCCTGAAACGACGTGATATGTATAGAAATCTGCGAGATGCAGAATTTTTTGTTTATCCCCTTAATTTGCAGACGAAGGGAACGTCATCGTTTGGAAAGCGTCGCAATAAGACGCACACGTTGTGCCGCCGCTGTGGCTCTAAGGCCTACCACCTTCAGAAGTCGACCTGTGGCAAATGTGGCTATCCTGCCAAGCGCAAGAGAAAGTGTAAGTTGAATGTTTTTCCTGCTGACCGTTATTCTTAATCTTGAGATTAAGAATAATGATTTGCAGTGTATCTGAGTGGGACATGACTTTTTTTGGTGCGTAATAATAAAACTTTTGTATGTGTATGGGATAAATCAAAGCACCTTTAAGTATTTTGAGTATCATAGCATACAAGGTTGTGGGGAAACCACTTGGAATTTTACCTGCATTTATGTTCTAGATAATTGGAGTGCCAAGGCTAAAAGACGAAATACCACTGGTACTGGTCGAATGAGACATCTAAAAATTGTGTATCGCAGATTCAGGTACGGTTTATATGTTTTCGGTAATACTTGGTTCTGTGAGTTTGGGTAAGAATCCTCACATTTACTTGGTGTAAAATAAGGCTATTACCCTGGTGATTAGTGGGGGGTGAGTTATTGGAAGGTAAAAATCTTCTGGTAAACAATACTACGAGTTATGTTAAATGCCTAGAGTATGGTTTGAAGTAGATTTCTGAAAACGTGATGTTTACTAGTAATAATCACATCTCATTTTGATTCATACCAAGGATAATAGCATGTGGATGAGGTCTGGAGTCAGGATTACCTGGTTTGATTTTGTAAAATGGGAATAAAATCCTCATAAGTTGGTTTTGGAGCCCTAGGTGTACAATGGTTAAGAGCTTGGCTGTTAACCAAACGGTAGGCAGTTCGAATCCACCAGCTGCTCTTTGGAAACCATATAGGGTAGTTCTGCTCTGTTCTGTAGGGTTGCTGTGAGTCGGAATTGACTCAGTGGCGATGGGTTTTTTTTGTTTAAGTTGGTTTGGGGATTTTGTAGGATAATTTATATAATGCACATAACAGTAGCTAAAAGCTGTCATAATTGGTATTGCGTTTTTGCAGAAGGACAAACCTGTTACTCAAAGTATGGGGTCTTCAGAGCTTGTTACAAATGAAAAATCTCTGCCCCACCGAAGACTTAAACTGAGAATCTGTATTAAAGTTTTAAACTGCATAGGGATTAATCCATTTGTCATAGCTGAGATTGAAAATGATGCAGACCTCACTTTAAAGCCTGTGCACCTTCCACTATGTTCTATTTCAGTGATTCTAAACCTTCCTGCTCTTCATATTTTGGACCAGATAACTTACCAGGGGCTGCTCTGTGCATTGTAGGATGTTTAGCAAAACTCCTGACCTCTACGCACTAGGTGCCAGAGTTTCTAATTTGAAGAGATGGCAAGGCAATTTGTAGCTTTGTAAACACTCTTGGTTGTGTGTTCGTGTGCTGAGGTGGTGACCTTTTTTTTTATACTTAACCGCCATTGTACAGTAGTGAAGATTTGGTGTTGAGTAATATGCTTATATAGGAGTTCAAAGCATGAACTGAAGCCAGGCTTAACTTATTGAGCCTCAATTCACTAATCTGTAAAAGAGGGATAACAGTAGTTACAAAATTAAAATGTAAAGCTCTTAGTAAGCTACATAGAAAATATCTGTCATTGCACATTGTTACTTTGGTTAAGGGAAAGTAAGGATTTCTCCTTCGTGGCATAGGAAGACATTTTTACAAATACTTTGGGTCTTTCTTGACAAGCAGTGAAGAAACACCCAGTGATCAGTACGACCAAATAAACTGTTGAGCTTTTATTACAATTGTAGTGGACTATATCTCTGAAATGGATGGGTTCAAGCAGGAGGAAGTAAATACAATTATACTAGCGGCTTATCAGTGATGTTGTAAAAATAAATGTCTGAACATATGAATACGATATTGATTTCAGCATTTGACTGAGATAAGCTTATTAAATTCTGTTTAATAACAAAATGGATGTATTAACATTGCTAAAGTAATTGTTGTTTTTAACATGGTGCAGGCATGGATTCCGTGAAGGAACAACACCTAAACCCAAGAGGGCAGCTGTTGCAGCATCCAGTTCATCTTAAGGAGATCAACGCTTAGTTGTGCAATAAATGTTCTGGTATTAAAAATACATCTGGTGTTTTAAGATATTTTTAGTCAGTTAAACTGTAGTATCAGTGAATTACAATTGGTTTGGTGAATGAGGCAACTTAAATTTACTTGAACTCAGTTGTGACGGTTCTTAAGGGAAGACTTCTTCCTAAACACAGTGCTCTGAAATTTTCTATCATGCCTTCCTTAGTACTGGTGGTTTATTGGCAAACAGTTTTTTTGAAATGAGACAAGACCAGTTTAGTTGGACTGCTAAGTAAGGGGACAAGGAAGATTAAAAGGAACACAGATGTTGAAACTGCCACCATAAAAGTAACAGAAAACTGCCCTATCTAACTCATAGCTTTTCGTTGCATTTAGCATAAGATCTGACGACCTTAACCTGAGCACTCCTGATCTCCCGTGCATCACCAACCTTTCTTTACTGTAGCCTAGAATATTTTCCCAAGATACTGGCTAATTCTTGCCCTCATCCTGCTTTTTCTTTTTTACCTCTTAAGTCATCCTTCACATCTAAGCTTTTGTATTTGGCTTACATTTCACTTGCATAGAAGCCCCTGGTGATTTGCAGATCTGTTTTGGGCTTCCTCGTGAGACTTTGTGCTCTCTACTTTAAGGATGTATGGTTAAGGGCATGGATTCTGGAGTCCAGTTGCCTGGGTGCAAATTCCAATTACCATTTGTTAGTGTGATGTTAACTTTTTTGTGCCTGTGTTCACTTGTAAACTGAAGGGGGGCTAATAACTGGCCCATGGGCTTGTGAGAACTAAATGAGCAAAGTCTATAGGTCAGTAAGTGAAGGTGCTTTTACAGTGGCCATACCTAAAGTTAGTAATATTTAGGTTCAAGTTGATGAAATTGCTAGCTTCTAACCTACAAAAACAGCAACTTAATGTTTATCTTGGCCTAACAGAATTGGAAGTCTGACTTGTTAGTAAGATCTTTCTAGCCTAATCTTCCAGTGTTTCTAATAATTAATCCTGAGCGATTGCGGGGCCCAGTATGATAGGTAGCACCCAATACAGGATAAATGTTAGATATTGAGGTAAGTGGGCATTGACCTGAAGACCTTTGGAATTGTTGAATCCTGTGCCAAGAGGAAAAATCAACTGGCACAAGAGGGAGAGATGATGTGATGAGCATTTTAAGTCCAGACTAATGGAGAGTTATAAACTGGATACCTTTTAGGAAAGGGGTCTTGTTCAGCATTTTTCCCTTGCCTATTCCAGGGTAGCCATCAGGAGGAAAAAATCAAGAAGGGCCTGTGTGGGTTAAGAGACCCTGGGTAGTGCTAACAGTTAAGGCCACCAGCTTTCAAGGCCATCCAGAGGTGCCTGGGAAGAAAAAAGCCTTTGACTATCTACTTGTGAAAAATTAGCCATTGAAAACCTTATGGCTTTTTTTTTTTTGTTGTGGGGTAATGGTTTGAGAATAGGTTATGGGCATTTGGAAGGATTGCTCTCTAATCCTAATTTACTTAATGCTCATGTCTTGGCTGTGGTGGTTCTGATGATGTGGCTCTGAGGATCACCGTTGAGGTTTGGGTAATGGTTCCCAATCGCATAAAAGATCTCTAAGGAGTTTGAAGTTTAGCTTGAAGGCAGTGATGAATGATTGGTTTCAAGCACAGGAGTGGAGCTGTTAAAAGTTTAACAAGGTTAATATGGAAGGTGTTGGTGTGGATGTGATGAGAATTGAAACTGGAAAACCAGTCAACAGGTTTTTAATGTAAAAATCATGATGGCCTGGACCAGTAAGGTAATGGCAGTGGGGCTGTAGGAAGGAGGTCTCTACCGGGAACATCTTGTAAAAAATGGCATGGGGGCAGCAACTGACTATAAGGAGGAAGGAGAATCTGGATCAACAGCCCAAGGCTGATTCCTATAGGGCAGACGTCAGACTTACATCCTCTCACCAGCCCTTTTTACCAATTCTGCCGGCAACCGTCCCTTCATGGCACTCTACTTCTCTGTTGAGTTCAGTAATTCATTGCATTGGCCACACACAACTCTTAACGATTATGGGGTTTATTAGGGAAGCAACAGGTTATAATCAGGTGCAGGAATGCTCAGGATACAGTTCTTCCATCAGGAGAGCCTCTTAGCAATGCCTGCAGGCACACCTCTTGACTTCACTCACTCTCACCCCCCATCCAGTCCGTCCGTCAGTCTTGGTGGTGGTGATGAGATAACGGCTCTGGGATGGCTCATTTTAAGCCTACTGGAGTGACAGAACTGACCTTCAGACAATCCCTTCATTACATTTCCATATACCTTATTTGAATAGTCCCACTCAGTCATTGTCTGAGTCACAAAGATTGGCTAGAAGGGCCATATTAAGCAATTCATTGCACCATACATCCAAAACTTGAATCAAAATAGTTTGCAAGCCCCTGTTTACTTCTCTAGGTGGTTATGAGGGTTTGTGTTAGACTCGTGGCAACCCTGTGTACAAAAGAAAATGTTAAATCTGGTCTTAAACACCATCTTCATGATCATTGGTATGCTCGCATCCATTATTGCAGCCAGTGTATTTTGAGTGCCTTCCAACCTCACTATGTATGGATGAGCTGGGGGTCACATTCCAGCACTATATTGGACAATATTCAATTGTAGTCCATAGGGTTTTCATTGGCTAATTTTCAGAAGTAAATCTCCAGGCCTTTCTTCCTAGTCTTGGTCTGGAAGCTCTGCTGAAACATGTCGACCATGGTTGACCTTGCTGGTATTTGAAATACCAGTGGCATAGCTTCTAGTATAGCAACATGCAAACCACCACAGTGCAACAAACTGACCGATGATGAGAGAATTACATGAGACACAGCATCATGTCTATCAGCAAGCGCTAAACATAAATTCACGTAAAGGAGACAGGAGTTTTGAATGACTGGTTTCTGGCTACAGCAAGGAAGTGCTTGATGGCCTTACTGAGAGAATGGAGGCAATGAGGGGCTTTGTTTAGATGCATGTGGGCCGTCAGTTGATGTCTAAGAAACACTTGAGTAAACGGGTATAAAATTGGGACTGGGGATGTATGATTGGGATAAATATGAAACGGAACTGATTTGAAGGGTCACGGGGATGAAGATAATTTAAACATGACATACAAAATAATGGTGAGATCTGGTAGGCGTTTTCATCAGGAGAAAAAGATTCAGTTCATTGACTTGAGTCCTTGGTACCTTAACGGTTGGAACCATCTGAGAATATACAAAACTAAAAAGACAATTTAGAGAGGCTTGAAGAAAGATTTGGGGAGACCAATTAAGAGTGGTTCTATTCATTCCATGTAATAGGTCTAATGTGTCAGACCATGTTAGAGATTCAGTGGGAGCAAAAACACGTGGTTGCTGCTGTCTTGAAGTTGACAGTTAACTGAAGTGGTTGCAGAATTAGCCCAGGAACTAGGATAGATTTGAGTCACAAACCAACAAAAGAGATTTTTTGAGGGGCACTTCGAAATAAGTGGCTGAGACTAAAGAGAATGAAGATATAAAATAGATTTGGCAAAATTAGGTTAGTGTTTACCTTTCAGAGACCTCTTTCAAGTTTCAGTAGAGTACCAAGAAAGAAGCCAGTATGCTAGAGGTTCAGGGGAGATTGGCAATGAGAAATGGAAGGTAGAATTTAAAAAACAAAATGAGACACTTTTGGAAGGTTACCTAGATCTTTTATGCTTCCCAATTTTTATTGACAATAAAGAACCTTTTCATGAAGCAAGTATCTGTTTAGTAACCTATGTACCAAAAATAGTTCTAGGCTCGAGATAGAAGTGGAGAATAAGACAAAAGGACCCTGCTTTGACAGCATGCTGGGGGTGGGGGGGAGCTCAATGAACAAGTAAATGTCACAGTATTAAGTGCTGTGAATTCATATAATGAATGTGATAGACAGTCGGGAAGCCTTTAGAAAGGTGGTTTAGAAAGCTGAAATGATCCACCCAGGCAAAGACTCCAGAGAACAGAAATTCAGCAAACCAACTGTACTCAATTTTTTGAGTTCTAGGTTTCTTACAAAATTTAACTTTGGCTGTAATTGGTGGAAATTTTCGTTCGTAATATCAAATATTCATGTAAGAAAAGCGAAGTAATTGTTACAGGATTGTTTTGCTTAAGAATTGATTTCAGAGAACTTTTTCTTTCACATTAGTAAATGTGGATTATTTAGGAATCCCCCCATCTCCCCAAATAAAAGGTAGTTTGAGTCATCAAAGAGAAGCACAGGGTAGAAATTATCCATAACCTTAGAGACCAAGAATGGAAGTAGTAAAGGAAAAACTTCCTTGTATATTAAGTGTCTTACACTAGGTTCTCTAGAAGAGCAAAACCAGTGAAACATATATATAAATGTAGAGATTTAGTTCAAGAAAATGTATCACGCAGTTGTGGAGGCTGGCAAATCCCAAATCTGTGGGTCATGTATCAGGTTGGAGGCTTCTCCTGACTCAGGAGAGTCAGGTGGCAGGGTCTGGTGAACCCAAAATCGGCAGGTCAGATGGCAGGCTGCTGGCTCACATCCCAAGAACCGGGGGTCAGATGATAAGTCGGATGCAGGATCCAGAGGGAGAGTGAGGCTTGATGGAACATTCATTCATATACTGGCAGCAGGCCACACCCCCAAGGTAACTCCCATTTCAACTGATTGGCTGCTCATAGCAAATATCAGATCTCACCATGGAGGTGATTATATTACATTATGGAAGAGCAGTCAGTCCAGTGTCTGCCAAACCACTGAGAATCATAGCCTAGCCAAGTTGACATTTAACATAAACCATCACAGTCCACCCCTCGTCAACTTGGCATCTGTACACATCTCCTTAAATCATACATAATCTCTATAAATAAAGACAGTTATAAAGTCATACAGATAACATGATATAAATAGTCCATTTACATGTTTTATGAGTAATGGGAAAGGGAGGGAAGAAAACTATATATACACGTATAATAAAACAAGGAAGAAATATCCAACAATTCCAGTCCTTGTTTCTGCAAGTAGTCATGTGGTTGTAACGGGTATTTAGAACTACCTTCTTCCACCCATTCCATATTCCCTTTGCCCTCAGCAAGCACCTCAGCTGGTAGTGGTT
>NW_004444148.1:5259-5721 GCF_000243295.1 Trichechus manatus latirostris | reverse complement strand
CTCAGGTTGTTAATGCATTACAGAAAATACGAACTAAAAGGTTTCTTGGAATTCTCATAGCCTCTATTATCACAGCCACTGCTATTGCCGCTAAGGCAGCTACTGCCGCGGTAGCTCTCTCCCAATCTATTCAGACTGCCCAGCAGTTTAACACTTATATGCAAAATGTTACTTCTGAAATGCAAACAATGGCACATATTGATCAAGAGATCCTCAGGCATCTGGGTGCTTTAGAAGCCTCAGTCCTTTGGCTTGGAGAACGACAAGAAGCCCTATGGGAACATTCTCAATTAACCTGTGATGCTGAATATACTCGCTTCTGTGTTACAGCCCTTCCATATAATGAGTCCTGGAAGGATGTTAAAAATAATCTTCTGGCTAGCTTCACTTCTTCATTGAAAGGTGATATTCAAAAATTACAATTTCAATTACAAGAACAGCTCTTGAGATTACAATCAGAGT
>NW_004444148.1:0-3121 GCF_000243295.1 Trichechus manatus latirostris | reverse complement strand
ACAGGGATTGGACTGGACTGTGGGACATAAAGTGATACTTATGAAGAGTGTGCCTCTTAGCTCAAGTAGATACACGTGACTAAATGGGCAGCTTCTGTCCGGAGGTGAGATGGGAAGGCAGAGAGGGTTAGGAGCTGGTTGAATGGACATGGGGAATCGGGTGGAAAGGAGGAGTATGCTTTCACGGTATGGGGAGAGCAATTAGAGTCACATAACAATGTATGTATAAATTTTTGTATGGGAGACGAACTTAAAATGTAAACTTCATTTAAACTACAACAATAGAAAAAGAAAAAAAGTTACTAGTGTATAGGTCAGTTAATTAGTCTAAGTCCAGTTTCTACATGTACAATTGTAAGAAAAGTTGCTACTACCTCATAATTTTGTTTATTTCTAAGTGTTGCTATGAGAATAAAATGAGATGATACATATAATGTTCTCAGCACAGTGCCTGGCACATAGAGTTCAATAAATGTTAGCAATCTGTTACTATTTAGGTATCATTTCTTGATAATAGGTATCATTTCGATAAGGGCAGCAACCAGACAGCACCTACAAGACAACATGTATCTTGGTGAATTCACCACAGTTGATGGTCTATACTACATGCTACAGACTCACTCTATAGCACTATAGGCTCAGAAATGTGATTTGATCAGACAATGACGGTGTCTTATCTCTCAGGTGAAGCTCATATAAACCAAGTCACTGAGGCTGATAGTCATAAACATTTTTTAAACAACATTCTATCTACAAATATAAATTGAACACTGTCTATGTTCCAGGCACTAATCTAGGCATTGAGGATACATCTATGAAACAGGAGGAAGAAGGAGAAGAAGGGGAACGTGGTCATGAATAAGTCCAAGTTATGTTTAAAACAAAATTACAGTCAACTCTGATTATCTAGGTAGGGTGATGTTTCAGTTACCTAGTGCTGCTGTAACAGAAATACCACACTGAGTAGCTTTAAAGAACAGGAATTTCGTTTCTCACAGTTCAGAAGGCTAGAAGTCCAAACTCAGGGCATGGCTCTGGGGGGTGGTCGTTTTTGGTTGGTAGCCCCTTGAGTTCCTTGGCATTCCTTGGTGTTCCCTGGTATCCTGTCTTCCCCATGTGCATCTCTGTGTCCATTTTGCTCTTTTTATAACTTAGAAGTGATTAGGTTTAGGATCCACACTATTCTGGTATGACTCATTAACACAACAGAAGAAAAATCCTATTTCCAAACAGGGTTACATTTATAGGTACACTGGTTAGGATTTCAATCCTAATTTTGGGGGAACACAATTCAATTCATAATAGATGGGTTAACTACATGTGGCTCCAGGAATTGATGGACTACCAACTGAGATGTTTAACAAATGGATACAACACTGGAAGCACTCACTCATCTATGCCAAAAAATTTGGAAGACAGTTACCTTGTCAACCAACTGGAAGAGATTCATACAAATGCCCATTACTAACAAAAGAAATGTGGAAATTGTTGAACACTATCACTAATATCACTTGCAAATAAAATTTTGCTGAAGATCATTAAAAAATGGTTGCAGCAGTACATTGACAGGGAACTGCCAGAAATTCAAGCCAGATTCAGAAGAGGACATGGAACAAGGGATATCACTGCTGATGTCAGATGGATCTTGGTTGAAAGCAGAGAATACCAGAAAGATGTTTACCTGTGTTTTGTTGACTATGCAAAGGCATCTGACTATGTGCATTGTAACAAATCATGGATAACATTGTGAAGAATGAGAATTTCAGAACATTTAATTGTGCTCATGAGAAATCTGTGCATAGATCAAGAGTCAGTTGTTCGAAAAGAACAAGGTGATATTGTGTGGTTTAAAACCAGTAAAGGTGTATGTTAGGGTTATATCCTTTCACCATACTTATTCAATCTGTATGCTGAGCAGATAATCCCAGAAGCTGGACTATACGAAGAAGAATGTGGCATAAAGATTAGAGGAAGACTCATTAACAACCTGCGATACACAGATGATACAACCTTGCTTGCTGAAAATGAAGAGGACATGAAGCACTTTTGATGAAGATCGAAGACCACAGCCTTCAGTATGGATTATACCTCAATTTAAAGAAACCAAAAATCCTCACAGCTGAACCAGTAAGCAATATCATGATAAACAGAGAAAATAGTGAAGTTCTCAATGATTTCATTTTACTTGGATCCACAATCAACACTGAAGGAAACAGCAGTGCAAAAGATAGGGGTATAAAAGTATACTATTTTCCAACCTCCAGATGGTATTATCCAATTAGATTATAATATTCCTTTGAGAATGTTTTTCTGATTGGTTTCGAGTTAAGCAAGCACTTATATAAATTGAAAATTCCTAAAAGTCCCTAAAATTAAGGAAATTAAACTTCATATATTTTCTGCAGTAAAAAAAAAAAAAAGCCTGTGTGGGACATATAGTTCATAATCACCCACTCCCTGTCAGTTTTCTTGTGAAACAGAACTAAACTAATTTTTAAGAAAGTTATATTTGATAGTGATTGAGACTATACTAAAGAGAAAAAGTTTTAGATAAATACAATCCAATAAAGTACCTAGAAGATCCTTCGTGGTAAAATTTCATATATTTAATCTAATCTAGGTCTATTTCAGGAGCCCTGGTGGCACAGTGGTTAAGGCCCATGACTCCTAACCAAAAGGTCAGCATTTCCAAAACCACAAGCTGCTCCTTGGGAGAAAGATGTGGCAGTCTGCTTCCATAGAGATTTACAGCCCTGAAAACCCGGTGGGGTCGCTATAAATAGGAATCACTCCACAGCATTGGGTTTGGTTTGGTTTGGTAGGCCTATTTCAGTAAAAATAAAATATATTTTACTTAGAACAAATTCCTAAGACAAAAAGTAAAATTCTCATATACAACTCACTTAATTTCTGAAATTAATAGTCCTATACATTTCACAATGTATTTGAATTTAATTGTTTTATTCTATGAATGATAAATAGTACATACAAAGGCTATAATTAAATTAGTAATTTCATGTACTGATTACATATGTAAAGATTAAAACTCCTTAGTGGAAAAAAAATCAGGTCTTTATATATTTTTTTTTTTTATTGTACTTCAGGTGAAGGCTTACAGAAC
>NW_004444147.1:4067180-4069070 GCF_000243295.1 Trichechus manatus latirostris | reverse complement strand
TATCTCATTAAAGTAAAAATTAGTAACAGCAAAAATTAAATAAAATTATAATTAAATCTACATGGGTTCATATTTCCCTTAAAACAAAAAACCTAACCAAACCCATTGCCATTGAGTCAATTCTGACTCATAGTGACCCTAAAGGACAGAGTAGAACTGCCCAACAGGGCTTCCAAGGCTGTAATCTTTACGGAATTAGGCTGCCACATCTTCCTCTCATAGACTGGCTGGCAGGTTTGAACCACTGACCTTTCGGTTAGTGGCTGAGTGCTTAACCACTGTGCCACCAGGGCTCCTTCCATGTTCTCCTTACTCATCCAAAAAAAAAACCATAATAATTATCACAACAATAAGAGTTGACTGATAAATTGCCTCTTTTACCTACAGGTTTATAGAATCAACTAATTAACAGAGTTTGGGGGAATGAAACAAGTAAGTAGAATATCAAAGCATGCCTTTCAACTAGTGAAAAGAACTGTCAAATCTGGACTAAATTTATTTGCTACCAGCCAACATGTATCTTGCTAATTGCCACTTCTGTGGGTTAGAGTATACTCCTTCCTTCTTTCCACCAATCTACAAATAATTAGAGAATTATGGAATCTTAACGTGCTGGGAGAGCTCTCATGTAGTCCCACCTCACCCAAGTCAGGTATGCGTGCATGCATCTGCACACACACACACAAACATCCCAATCCCAGCCATGCAACAATCCTAATAGCACTTAAGACACTAGAAAAACCAGGCTAGGTTCCTGTGCAAATTAGAGCAAAAAAGTATTCACACAGGCAATACCAAAGATACAAAAACTGTCTAGCTATATTAACCCCTGCAGTTAGAGTATACAACTAACAGTCACTTGCATAAATAAAAACATGACTTAGCCAAGAGTTCCCACCACAAAAACTAGGTTTGAATATAAGTATTTTAATACCTTCTAGGGTCACTATGGAAACCCCAGTGGTGTACTGGTTAAGAGCTACATCTGCTAACCAAAAGGTCGGCAGTTTGAATCCACCAGGCGCTCCGTGGAAACTCTATGTGGCAGTTCTACTCTGACCTATAGGGTTGCTATGAGTCAGAATGAACTCAACAGCAATGGGTTTGGTTTGGTTTGAAGATCACTTAAACTTGTTTCTTAGTGGTCACCTAAGTCTAGAATGTAAGCGCAATGTTATGGATTGAACTGTGTCCCCCAAAAATACACGTTGGAATCCTAACACCTGCACCTGAGGACGTAATCCCATTTGGAATAGGGTTTTCTTTGTATAAGCAGTCAACCCCACAGAGGTTTTCAGAGACAGAAAGAAGCAGGAGAGACATAGCAGGAAGAAAGAAGAAAGAAGCAGAGAGAGAGCAGAGGCAAGGAACCTCCTAAAAAAACTGTTAACACTGTCAAGGGCTGTAACACTGAAGACAGTGAGAGGCCCGGAAGGGGCCCAGACCCAGCAGCAGAGCCAGCGGTGAAAGATGGCAGGGCCGAGAGGAGTCTGTCCTCAGGGGAGCCAAGAAGAGCCCAACCTGAGAGGGCTGAGATGAGCCTGTCCTGAGGGGGCTGAGAGGAGGTCTGCGTGGCTGAGAGGAGCTGAGAAAGCTGTCCTGCACTGAAGAAGGGAGACTTTGCCTACATGCTTCCCGATCCTGATCCTGAGTTGTAGCCTGTTGATCCTGATCCCCAGTTGTACCCTGCTCCTTAATAAACCACTTAACTCCAAGTACAGTTCGTGAGTTCTATGAGCCACTGCAATGGATTATCAAACCCAGAAGAGAAGTAGCAAGTGCCGTGGGAGGGACAGCTGCTGTCAGACAGAACTGGTAAAAAGGTTGGAGAGAGGAGGTATGGCTGACTTCTACCCTCATGGGAATCAGCTTTGTGTTGATGGGGATTCT
>NW_004444147.1:4060556-4066387 GCF_000243295.1 Trichechus manatus latirostris | reverse complement strand
CTTCCACAAAAGCACCTGCCCAAAAGTTGTTTAACACATTCTTCCTCTAAGGTACAGAATTTTCTTTGTTTTGAACCTAACTAGGATGAAGGAAACAAAGATGAGTAAAGAGTGTAGAAAAAGAAAACCATGCAAGATCATAAGGTAGTTCCAATCACTGTCTTCTAATTTCACATTTTATATTACACAACTTTTGAAACTCACTGTTGGCTAGACAGAATGAATGAATGCTAATGTAATCTACTTTCAATAAAGCTTTCATTGTTGTGAAAATGAAACAATTTAGTAAGTGCCCAAAAGGTTCACCTAATAGTCCTTGAATTATAACTGAAAATGGAAAATACAGTGTTGGGATGGATGACTAGGAGAGAATTATTATAGGGGTCTCCTGTGCCCCCACCAAGATAACCCCTTGGGCATATCTCAGTAGGGCTGGCTTTCTGTGACATCACCCCCCTTCTTTCTTCCTCCAGTCACAGAAATAGGTGGAAATGCCTCCCCTTCCCACTGCTACAGCAACTATTCTTCAAAGGGTTGATTTCCTTGCTTTCTGTACCACTATGGAAAATACTCTTAACCATACTCTATACTCTGTTTCAAAAAACAGCTTTTTAAAGTGCCTCAAAAGGTCACTGTGCTAACCACCCAACTCAGCTATTCCAGGTGGCCCCAAACTTCCAGAGGATTGAGATAAAAAATGTTTTATCTTACCATCTAAGAACAAGTGAAGTAGGAGTTGACATAACAGTCAAAATTTAAATCAGAGACTCATGGCTCAGTAAACACTAAAACTCTTTTACGTTTAAAAATAAAAATGAAGGGTTCAACCAGCCACCAATATAATAATTTTCCTCCTTTAGCCTAAGTCCCTAACTGCCCAGTGGCCAGAACTTACATAGATTCTAGATTTATACCAATTATCAGTCAGGTCAGTCCACCTCAGGCTGGTGTTTCTACCTCATGACTTCTTCACGTTGCTCCTCTTAACATGTTACTCATCATTCACTTATCTATCTCCTCTTAGAATTCCTACATTTTTAGAGTCCATGTCATGTCATTTATACTCAATTATACTTCATACTGTTCCCTCATATATTCCCACTTTAATACTGCAATTAGATTTTGACCCATTTAAAGGCAAGATACATGCATTAAACTTTATTTTCTATAAACATGCGCAGACTCATTTTCCTCTCAAAACACTATCACTATTAAAATTGAGCACCCATCAATGTATTTTCTTTGGTGGCCCTGAGTACATGATCAGAACAGCTACCATTTAAAACTTCTGCTGAAAATTAGACAAATTTTCTTTAAAGTAAACAAGATCTTTTTGATATTCTCATGTTATTTCTACCAGAACAATGAATATTTTTAAAAATTATTTCAGTGAAAGGGAAAGGTCTAATCTATAAGAAAATTGAAATAATTTTACTTTTAATAAACATATTATACATTACCATAAATATTTCACTCTAAAGATCCTCAATTATTTATTTTAAATAGACATGGGCTAATAGCACAATTAAGGTATTTTTAAGAAGGATAATTAAAAACACATGTGCAAGATGCACAACACAATGGTGCTTGATTTTAATACTGCTTCATGCACACAGAGAAAATGTAACCAAATAAAATTATATCGAAGCACATCAAATGTTTTAGATGAGTTTTTATTTCTCCATTTACTAGGAACAATTCAAGCTTCGAGTTGCAATACTGAAGGATGCTATGGGCAAAAAACTGAAAGACACAGGAAGCATCAAAAGAAGATGGACCCACCTGCAGAAAGAGGTTTGGTTGTGGGTATATCTACATACATGTATGCAGATGCTGCATGTGTAATAATACAGACAATAAACACAGAAGGAACACTATCAAAGCAACTTCTTAGGCACAACCAAACACCTTCTGGGAAGTAGATACTAGGCTTGAAGCCTAAGGACCATAGACTCGGGGGACACCTACGTCAATTAGCATAACATAGTGCATAAAATCAATGTCCTTTCTACATCCTACTTTCGTGAGTAGCGTCTAGGGTCTTAAAAGCTTGTAAGTGGCCATCTAAGATAAAACTAGTGGTCTCTTTCTCTCTGGAGAAAAAGAGAGTGAAGAAACCCAAAGATTTAAGGGAGCAATTAGTCAAAGGGCTAATGGACCACGAGCACCACAGCCCACATGACCTCCAGACCAGAAGAACTAGATGGTGCCCAGCTACTATTACTGACAGCTCTGACAGGGATAACAATTGAGGGTCCCAGACAGAGCGAGAAAAAAATGTATAACAAAAGATCAAATGCATTAAAAAAAAAAAAAAAGACCAGACTTACTGACCTGATAGAGACTAGAGGAACCCCTAAGGCTAAGGCCCTAAGACAACCCTCTGACTTGGAACTGTAGTCATTCCTGGAAGCCATCTTCCAGCCAAGCAATAGACAGGCCTATAAAATAAACAATAACACCCGAAAGGAACGTGCTCTGGAGATCAAACAATTATATGAGACCAAAAGGGCAACACTTGCCCAAAAGCAAATATGAGAAGGAAAGAAGGGGTAGGAAAAACCAGACGAAAGGAAAAGGGAAACCCAGGGCAGAAATGAGGAGAGTACTGACACAGTGTGGGGACTGCAGCCAACATCATGGAACACTTCGTATACAATTTGTTGAATGGGAAACTAATTTGCTCTTTAAACTTTCATCTAAAACACAATACAATATTAAAAAAAAAAAAAAAGATGAAGGAATACATAGTCACTGTACCAGAAAGAATTGGTTGATGTTCAACCATTTCAGAAGGCAGCGTAAGATCAACAACAACATTACTGAAGGAAGAATTCCAAGCTGCACTAAAGGCATTAGGGAAAACAAAGCTCCAGGAACTGACGGAATACCAATTGAGATGTTTCAACAAATGGATGCAGTGCTGGAAGCGCTCACTCGTCTGTGTCAAGAAATTTGGAAGACAGCTACCTCGCCAACTGACTGGAGGAGATCCATATATATGCCTATTCCCAAGAAAGTTGATCCCACAGAATGCAGAAATTATCGAACAATATCATTCACACGCAAGTAAAATTATGCTGAATATAATTCAAAAATGGTTACAGGAGTACATTTACAAGGAACTGCCAGAAATTCAAGCTGGATTCAGAAGAGGACGTGGGATGAGGGATATCATTGCTGATGTCAGATGGATCTTGGCTGCAGCAGAGAATACCAGAGATGTTTACCTGTGTTTTATTGGCTATGCAAAGGCATTCGACTGTGTGGATCATAACAAATTACAGATAACGTTGCGAAGAATGGGAATTCCAGAACACTTAACCATGCTCATGCGGAATCTTTACCAAGAAGCAGTCGTGCGAACAGAACAACAGGATGCTTCATGGTTTAAGGTCATGAAAGGTGTTTGTCAGGATTATATCCTTTCACCATACTTATTCAATCTGTATGCTGAGCAAATAATCCGAAAAGATGGACTATCTGAAGAAGAATGTGGCATCAGGACTGGAGGAAGACTCATTAACAATCTGTGCTATGCAGATGACACAAGCTTGCTTAATGATGAAGATCAAAGTCTACAGCCTTCAGTATGGATTACAACTCAGTATAAAGAAAACAAAAATCCTCACCCTCGGACCAATAAGCAACATCATGATAAATGAAGAAAAGACTGAAGTTGTCAAGGATTTCATTTTACTTGGATCCACAATCCATGTCCATGGAAGCAGCAAGTCAAGAAATGAAACAACGTATTGCACTGGGCAAACTTGCTGCAAAAGACCTCCTTAAACTGTTAAAAAGCAAAGATGTCACCTTTAGGACTAACATGTGCCTGACCCAAGCCATGGTATTTTCAATCACCACATATATATGCGAAAGCTTAACAATGAATAAGGAAGACCAAAGAAGAACAGATGTATTTGAATTAGGGTGTGGGTAAAGAATATTCAATATACCATGGACTGACAAAAGAATGAACAAATCTGTCTTGGAAGAAGTACAACCAGAATGCTCCTTAGAAGCAAGGATGGCAAGACTGCATCTCACTTATTTTAGATATGTTATCAAGAGGGACCAATCCCCGGAGAAGGACATCATGCTTGGTAAAGTAGAGGGTCAGTGGAAAAGAGGAAGACCCTCAATGAGATGAAATGACACTGTGGCTACAACAATGGGCTCAAACATAGCAATGACTGTGAAGATGGCACAGGACCGGACAGTGTTTCATTCTATTTTATATAGGGTCACTATGAGTTGGAACCGACTCAAAAGCACCTAACAATAACAACAACATTTACTAGTAATTAATGCTTAATGGATTAGACTATTAGAAACTAACTGGCTCCTACTAGTCTTTCTTCATTTTCATATAAAAGTACCAGGATAAAGTCTAGGTATACCAACCTCAACAGAAAAATACTAAATACAAGTAGTTAAATACTATTCAGACTACACAAAAATAAACATGATATGGACATATAATATCAAGGCAACTACAAAGGCCAGATCACAGAGTAGTCTCAATGTGCAGTTGCATGAATTTTATAATTATGCAGCAATTTTATTTGTCCTAATTATATACTGTATTCTGTAACTATAGCCAGTAGCTCATATTTTATTAAATTAACATGACACATAAAAGGCTTAAATGTAACTCTAAATAATTGATGACAAGACAAAATTTAGTTCTCTGCCCATGTAGTTATTTACAATACTAAATTTTCTAAATTCAAAATGTTACTAAAATTTGTCCAAGGAAGCTCACCTGTCAGCAAAAATAGCAGCAGCACCATCAACATCAGAGCTGGGCTGAAAGCCAGAGATTCACTGTACTAAGATGGGCTGCCTCTAAAATCATCAAATCAAAATTTAGAATTTAAAAAAGAGTTGTCAAAATTACTGGTTTTCAGTTTACCGAGTTCACAGATACGAATGCTTCTGGGATCCAAACTGCCATCAAACATGCATGATTTAAAAAATGTATGGCTATATTTCTTTCCCAAAAAGAATTAGAACACATATATAAAAATCACGATTCTTCATATACCACAGACAAGTCCAACAACTCTTCTTCTCTATGAACATAAACTTCACTATTAAAACAGAAAAGCTACATTCCAACATCTAGTTTTTTTATTTGACTCCTTTGCTCCCAGCACAAACAACAACAAAAAAACCCACATGGGATAAAAGAGAACCTTCACATTCTTTCACTGTATGAAATTCTAACATAAGAACATCTCAGTTTCCTGAAGCAGACAAAACACTGTTAGGGACTTTAAAATGGCTAAACTGTTTTTTACAAAAACAATTCCAAAATGATACTACAAGGTCATCTACAAATATAATAATCCAAATGCAAGCCACAAAAGACTACGTCAACATTGTCAAAACCGCTATGCTTTTAATGTTGTTGTATACAAGACCTCATTAATCCTTACTAAAGTCTTAATAATCCAAAACTAATATTTTGGGATGTATTAAATGTACAATGCACTAGGTAGCACTAGAATTCTACTGCTTCACAAAGGCAGCCTGAATTAAAGCTGGTCCTCTGCTGCCATCTAGTGAAGTCATAAAATGCCAGAACTAAACCAAAAGTGACTAGGAAATAATTATACTGTGATGAATCTCTTTAATAAATCATTAAAATATACTACTTCAACAGTAGTATATGTTCCTTAAAATATTACCCAAAAATGCTACAAGAATAAGTGCACTGGATTTTTTCAGTTAAAAAAATAATGTGTTTGTGTGTATTCCCACAAGTGTATTCTGGAGCATATAGAACACATTAATAAATGATTATAATGAATTACCAGATGAAT
>NW_004444147.1:4026815-4033392 GCF_000243295.1 Trichechus manatus latirostris | reverse complement strand
TCTGTTTGCAATGGGGGCGTATATGGACCTCTTCTATTCAGCTGGCAGGTAGCTGCTTTCCAAATTTCTTGGCATAGACGAATGAGTGCTTCTAGCGTTGCATTCATTTTTTCAAACATTACAGTTGGTATTCTCTCAATTCCTGGAGTCTCGTTTTCTGCCAATGCCTTTAGTGCAGCTTGGACTTCTTCCTTCAGTACCATCAGTTCTTGATCACTTGCTACACCTCCTGAAACGGCTGAACGTCGACCAATTCTTTTTGGTACAGTGACTCTTTATATTTTTATCTTCTGATGCTTCCAGAGTCATTCAATATTTTGCCTGCAGAATCCCTCAATATTCCAACTCGAGGCTTGAATGCTTTCTTCAGTTCTTTCAGCTTGAGAAATGCCAAGCATGTTCTTCCCTTTTTATTTTCTAACTCCAGGTCTTTGCACATTTCAATTTAATACTTTACTTTGTCTTCACGAACTGTGCTTTGAAATATTTTGTTCAACTCTTTTACTTCATTATTTCTTCTGATGCTTTAGCTACTCTACATTCAGGAGCCCGTTTCAGGGTCCCTTCTTACATCCACTTTGGGCTCTTCTTTCTTTCCCGTCTTTTTAATGACCTTTTGCTTTCTTCAGGTATGATGTCCTTGATGTTATTCCACAACTCCTGTGGTCTTTGTTCATTAGTATTCAGTGCATCAAATCTATTCTTGATATGGTCTCTAAATTTGGGAGGGATATACTCAAGCTCGTACTTTGGCTCTTGAGGATTTAATTTTCTTCAGCTTTAACTTGAATTTGCATATGAGCAATTGATGGTTTGTTTGGCAGATGACCCTTAGCCTTATTCTGACTGATGGCATTGAGCTTCTCCATCGTCTCTTTCCACAGATGTAGTCTATTTGATTCCTGTGTGGTCCGTCCAGCAAGGTCCACGTGTATACTCACCATTTATGCTGTTGACAAAAGCTATTTCAGATAAATAAGTTGTTAACTTTACATCATAGTGTTTAAGTTACAGGATATTAAGGAGAAGAGTGACCATCACCCAAGCACTTTGTATCTTCTCTGGGGAAAGGGGTAGTGTGTTTCTGATTGTACGCAGGTGAGTTATATCATGTTAGGTGGAAGTATTACTTTTTATTGTCTTTACTTGGAGATTAAGTATGCCTTAAGGAGATGTGTATGGGTTCCAAGCTGACAAGCAGTGGACTGAGATCGTTAATTTTATACACCCACTTGGCCAGGCTATGGTACTCATTTATTTGTTCAAACAGTAGTCTAGCTGTTATTATGAAGATACTTACTTGTGATTAGCATTTACATCAGCTGACCTTACGTAAAGCAGATTATCCTCCATAATGTGAGAGGGCTTCATTCAACCAGTTGAAGGATGAAGCAAAAAACAGGTTTCCTGAGGGAGAAAGGTTTTGCCTCAAAATAGACTTCCTGCCGGAATCCTCCCCCACCCACCACCTGTCATATCCATTTAGGGACACATGATTGCTGGAAATTCCAACCTGTCACCTGACCTACAGATTTTGGACTTGCCAGCCCCCACAACTGTATAAGCAACTGTATAAGCCAATTCCTTTCTTAAATCTCTCTCTCCTGTGCTCCCTCAATATCTGTTTCCCTCTCTGTATACACACACACACAAATATCAACTGTAGCTTCAGATCAGTAAACATACACCATTGTTTCTAGTTGACCTCTAATTACTCTTTAGTCTCCCTCCCCCACAATACAAACAGACACTGAAGCCATTTCTTTACTGTGTCCCTCCCAGTTGCAAGAAAACTGGACTGGATTCTTCAGGGTACTTCCAAGGAAACTACTATTAAAAACCAGTGCCATAATCTTTAAAGGATATAATCTGGTCGGGCCTACATTCTCTCTAAAGGTTTTTGATTATTATCACAAAAGTGATTCTAGACATTTAGTTAAGTTCCAAAATTAGTCAACCACAAAATGAAGAAGCTTGGGAAAAACTACCTTAAACATAATTTTAGAAGCCCAAGTACTAGAATACTGAACAATGATGATGAAAAAAGTTGGAAAGCAGAAGACCAGAGTTCTGTTGCTGATTTTGCCACAGTCTACTTGTATGATTTGAAGTAAATATTTCACTTTTCTAAATTCCAGCCCCTCAGACACCTCTACAAAAACTCTAAGTTGAAAAACTAAAAATCCTTTCCAGGTATAACTTTATTTACTAGTTCAGTTTCTAAATATTAGATACGATAACATAGCTACAAATAATACTTATTAGTAAAACACAAACAAAACAGGAGATAAAAATCCTATTAAATGCCAATATCCACCTAGTCTGAAGTTCTTTTGTTATATATCATAAAGAATGACTTCCTTTGCAATGAAAATAAAGTAAAAGTAGAGCCCAATAGAAATTTATATTTGGTTCAATCTCTTCCCTCAAATGGAAATGAAGAAATAGCTAACTGAACATCTAAATGAAAGTAGTATACACATCAATTAATTGACTATAATTTGATTTATTCATTCTGTTCCTAATAGCATAAAATATAGTTTGTTTTTTTGTTTGTAGTCCACTGAAAATTATTTCAGAGATATCTGAAACCTCTTTAATATTCCTCTCAGTATGTAAGACTTTTCTAGCCTAGCATCTCATTACCTTATCCACACTACTCCTGTCTGAACATTCAGTTCCAGTCATTAGAATAAACGTCTGCTACAAACATTATTAATGAGACAAATATCAAGAGATCCAAGCAAACTACTACCACCTGGGGTAACTGCACTGTTCTATACGAAAACCATTATAGCAGCAAATAAAGAAGCTGCCTGACATATTATAATCAGTTTATTCATACAACAGCTATTTCTACAACACAACTACTCACAAGTCACTAAGTACATGTGTCAGGGCACATACAGCATGAACATATTGGTACCCTGTTACAACAAAGCCATCAGGCATAATTTTTATAATAATTCAATTTGCCTTTTGAATTTATACATTTAATGAATTACATAAAAAATATTTTTAAAGTCTCTAAGGGTTAGCAATAACCTATAATTAATGGAGGGGAAGGGGACTATTTCAACCTTTAGACTTCACTGAAGCAAATTTTAAAACAAAAATATCTTTATATTAAACTTAGTTTTCCTGCCTTAAGTTCACTTTTTACACTTTCTTATAAAGAAAAGAAAGAACATTTGAGATCTAAAGATTGTTGTAAGAAGAGTGTTATTTCAATCGTGGGTCGGCAAACTGGCCCAAGGGCCAAATCTGGCCTACTGCCTATTTTAATAAATAGTTTTACTGGAACACAGCCACATTCATTTGTTTATATATGGAATATCGCTGCTTTCGAACTACAATGGCAGAGTTGAGTTGTTGAGACAGAGACCACATGGCTCACAATACCTAAAATATTTACAATCTGGGCTTTTACAGAAAGTATGCCAAACCTTGGATTAGATGAAAAACATAAAGCTGGGGTTCTAACTGAAGCACTTCTGATCCATGCAGCACCCTGGAGGTAAAAGGTTTTCAATACAATTTCTGAAAGAATGAAAGAATGGGATTCCAGAGCAAGTGTAGCAGAATAAAACTGTCTATAATTTCCTCCAAGAAGTATTATACAAATGTACCTCACATTCTTAAACAGATGTGTTATAAAAGTTGTATACAAATTAAATTTCCATGAATGCCTAAGTGGCTTTCTTTTTTAAACTCCTGCAGCAATTCTGCTTGTAAAGTAAGTCTCATATTTAGCTTGTCTATTTATCTTGTAAATATTTTCTTAAAGCAGAGTATTTGTGTGTCAGTATTATACGCATATATGTCAAAAAATAAATACAGGCATGTATGAATCATTAGCTATCTTTTCTTAAGTGTTTACCATATGCTAATTCCTTTAGTTACTTCATTTAATCATTTTACAACTCATCCTCAAGGGTAACAGATATCCCTGTCTTATATAAACCCAGGCAAAAGAGGTGTTTTCTCAGGTATCTTCAGGTTTATTGTTTTCCTTGAAATATGCAATTTTTTTTATTTTACTGAATGGTTTATATTTTTGCTTGGAAATTAAATGGCACACAGAGTTGTGGCTTTGTAAATCTAAAAAAATTCATAACTAGGTAATTTCCCTATCTTTAATGTGAGAGATTCATTATCAACTTTTCTCTAATTCAGTCAATAAATATTTATTGCATGTTGACTATGTGCTGGGCACTATTCTAGGTATGGGGGATATAGTGTTTAAAAGACAAACATATCAGCCCTTGTGGAGCTTTTTCACCGTGATTATCAATTCATTACAAGGCTTTTGCTTTTCTATTACAAGTTATTCCCACATTATGCTTAGCCTTACATTTTTTCCTATGTCAAACGTTGTTGTGTGCTGTCGAGTCAATTCCGACTCAAAGTGACCTTGTATGATAGAGGAGAACTGCCCCACAGAGTTTCCTAGGCTGTAATCTTCACTGGAGCAGACCACCAGGTGTTTTTTCCCAAAGAGCCAATGGTGGGTTCGAAACACCAATCTTTGGGTTTGTTATTTATCTTCTACTTTTCTATTTGCATTTCAAAAAATGTTGATTTGGTTTTTACCTAGATAATGATCGTGAAAAAGTTGATATTAAATTTATTACAGTATTTACTGTCTCAGCACAAACGATTAAAATAAAATGTGAGATTAATACTAAAATTTTTATATACTTCTAAGTCTTCTACACTTTCACATGGATATTGAATTAACTTATTTTGAAGACTGATAGTTTCTTTTTATTGTATTACAAATTCTCCAAACAAAGTACACAGATAAATTCTATCATAAAAGTTCTGATTATTTTTTGCAGAATATTCTATAGAATCTGTGAAAAAGCAGTATTTCACAATTACAAGGCAGTTAAATTCCAACTGTACCTTCCATACCCTTATATAACTTCTACTGCTATTGTATTTCCATCCAAGTAGAGCTTACCCTTCTCCCCGAGGCATTTCCACTATGTCCAGTGCAGACTATCTTTCTACACTCTACCCCTAGAATTCTCCCATGGGTCAAGCTATATGCACTTCCCTGGATGCATCACACTTTGTTTATGCTGTTTGATTAAGTATTGCATTCTTTCACTTAATCACTCACCTTATCAGTCCCTCCCAAACAGTAATTTATTTATTCACTCAGTCATTCATTCAATAATTTATTACATATCCTTTTTCCAAACACCAAACCTAGTACTCAAAAATTCAGGGAATATAAGATGCAGTGCATGTCTGAAAGGAGTGAAGAGACAAAAACAGTAGCAATTTTTTCTGGAAGCATTGGTGGTTCAGTGGTAGAATTCTAGCCTTCCATACAGGAGACCCAGGACCAATGTACCTCATGTGCAGCCACCACCCGTCTATCAGTGGAGGTTTGCATGTTGCTATGATGCTGAGCAGGTTTTAGTAGAGCTTCCACATTAAAACCATTCAGTTGTGCGTGGGATCCCCATGAGTTGATGGCTGATTCAACTGCAGCTAACAACAACATCTTTTACTGAGTGGCTACTATATACTAAGCAGTATGTTAACTGCTTTAAATTAATTATCTCATTTATTCCTTTTACAACTTTAAAAAGGTAACAGATCATCCCTATCTTATATAAATGTTCCAGATAACAAAAAAAGAGAAAATTTTCCAATTTCTTTTTAAGAGATTAGTACAATCTTGACATCAAAACTACACACAGACAGTACAAAAAAAAATAATAATAATAATAAGGAACCAATCTCACTTATAAACATAAATGCCAAAAAAAATCATCAAACCAAATCCAACAACATATGGGAAAAAAAGAAGCAAAGCAAAAGTAGTTTGACTTCGGAAAATCTATCAGTATAACTCACTAGACTTAAGTGAATTAACAGGTTGAAGGTGAAAACCCACATGAGTAATCTCAATAAATGCACAAAATGCATTTGATAAAATTCACCAAAGATGATTAAAAAAAAAAAACAAAAAACTTAGCAAACCAGGAATAGACAAGAATTTCCTTAACTAGATGAAGGATATATAGTAAAACCTATAGCAAACATCATACTTAACAGTAAAACTGGGAATCATTCCCATCAAAGTTAGAAAAATGGCAAGAATACTCAATATCACTAAAGCAGAGCTAAGAAGTTTCCTCAATACAATCAAATACTTTGAGAGACAGAGAAGTAGGGATGCGGGGTTTGGGGACCATGCTTTCAGGGGACATCTATGTCAATTGGCATAACAAACCTTATTAAGTCTGCATCCTACTTTGGTGAGTGGCATCTGGGGTCTTAAAAGCTTGCAAGCGGCCATCTAAGATGCATCAATTGGTCCCAACCACTCAAAGTAAAGGAGAACGAAGAACACCAAAGACACAAGGAAAGTATTGGTCCAAGGGACAGAATGGGCCACATAAACCAGAGACTTCATCAGCCTGAGACCAGAAGAACTAGATAGTGCCCAGCTACCACCAATGAATGTCCTGACAGGGAACACAACAGAGGGTCCCTGATGGAGCAGTAGAATGATGGGATGCAGAACTCAAATACTAGTAAAAAGACCAGACTTAAT
>NW_004444147.1:4024718-4026411 GCF_000243295.1 Trichechus manatus latirostris | reverse complement strand
TATTGTCTGTATCTCCTAGCCAATACCACAAGATTTTTTAAAAAGCTTTTTTTTAAAATTAACAAAAGACATGTCAGATCTCTATATTGAAACTGCAAAACATCGCTGAGAGAAATTAAAGATGATCTAAATAAATATATCTGTGAAAACCAAACCAAACCCATTGCCGTCAAGTCAATTCCGACTCACCGGGGCCCTACAGGACAAAGTAGAACTGCCCCTTAGGGTTTCCAAGGAGCAGCAGATGAATTCAAACCGCCACTAGCAAACTGGTTAGCGCTAAGCTCTTAACTAATGCACCACCAGGTCTCCATATCTGCAAAAGAGCCCCAAAAACTTAGGTGCTTGGCACAAGGGAGACTTCTGCCCACAAAGTAGGCCAAACTCCATTTTTGTTATTTACTGCTCATTCTGAGCTGACTCTCAAAAGTCAGCCAGCCAGAATACTTCAGGAAGCCGGAAGGCTCCTCTGTCCTCCCTTCCTCTCACAGCACCGTCCCAAGAAGGATATTCACTCAGGCTGGCCCCCAAAATATCCACAGATTAACAAGATGTTAACTGCCTCAAACTTTATGATTAACAAAACACTGTTTAAGGGATCTCGTAATTGTCCTGTGTCTGTTAAAGCATGATTTTGTAAATGTCAATCAGTCAAAAATTTTTTTCTTGTAAGTTCCTGGACTGTCTTTCACCAAAATGCCTTCATAAACCCTCATGAGTGCTGCCCAAACTGCACCATTTTATACCTTTAATAAACCTCTTTGCTTTAATTTTAACAGAGACTCAAGTCTGCTCTTTGACATATCCATTAGGAACACAGAAGAATCCCGAAATCACTATGCTGAGATTAAAAAAAGCCAGACACAAAAGAGTATAAACTGTATGATTCCATGTATACAAAACTCCAGAAAATGCAAACTAATCTATAATGACGAAAAAATAAATCACTGGTTGACTAGGGCCCGGGGCAGCAGGAATGGACTGTAAAAAGATAAAACTTTTGGGATGATGGAAATGTTCCGTATCTTAATTGTGGCATGTCTACATCAGTCAAAACTCACCAAACTATACACTGTACATAAATTTTAACTGAAGTTGACTATCAATTAAAGTTGATAACATTGTGAGTTTTGTGGGAAAAATACACATATGCTTTTCGAACAGTGAATAGGTTCAGTCTTTCTAGTAATGAAGCACTGAATAGCAAAACCCTTATTCTCTGAAGCACTAATTTTTTTACAGGGAATTTCAAATCAGAGCATGTTCATAAGGTCCTTAGAAATTTTAAATTTATTTTATAAATGATAAAAATATGAACAAGACAGATTTGGGATCATACCATTATTTGGCAAAAACCAAAACTAGAAGACAGGTTTATTTTAATAATTCCAAAGGGAAAAACTGTAACTTATACAAAATATTCACAAATTAAGAACTTGATAGCAATTGTAAAATACAAATATAATGAAATCAGTACATATAAATATGTACATAAAGTTATGCAGAATAAAAAATACTGGAAGAGAATCTGTTGCTGTTGTTGTTGTTAGGTGCTGTGGAGTCAGCTCTGACTCATAGCAACCCTGTGTACAACTGAACTAAACACTGCATCATCCTCACAATATTTGCTATGCTTAAACCCACTGTTGCAGTCATTGTGTCAATCCATCTCATTGAGGGTCTTCCTTTTTTT
>NW_004444147.1:4011829-4022603 GCF_000243295.1 Trichechus manatus latirostris | reverse complement strand
AAAATTTCTCTTTATGATAGACCTAATTCCACAGGTATGCAGAATTGGGCTTTGTTATATTTACGTTTTCTGCCTCAACCTTCCATATGTAAGCAGTATCTTAAATTCACCCTAAATATATACTTCCTTCAAGCTTCAAACTATTCTAGTATACTAGATTAATAACTACTACTTATTAAAAACCAAATTCTTAAAAATAACTCAGAAAAACCTACTACTTAGAACCTTTCTTTCTCCAAATCCACTCAGAGTATGTTGTATGGACCTTCTCTTTTCTTAAGTACAATACTGAAAATACAGTATTACAAGTGGGGATGTGCCGAAGTTTTATAAAAAGAAAGGGTAGTGTGTTTCACTTCTAAAGTCTACTGTTGGCCTTTTTGGTTATAGAAGCAACCAAATAATAAAACAATCCTTATGGATGGTCTATGCCTTTTGGAATCAAAATCAACCACTGAAAGCCTATCACCCTTAAAAATATAGTAGTTTAAATTATTATTCCTAAATATAGTACCTTGTACGGTCCCATGGTAAAATGTCTACAGTAGTCCCTCCTTATCTGCGCTTCCACATTCCACAGTTTGTTACCAGTGGTCAACTGTGGTTTGAAAATATTACATGGAAAATTCCAGAAATAAACAATTCATAAGTTTTAAATTGTGCGCCACTCTGAGAAGCATGATGACACCTCCCACCTTCCTGCTTGGTTTCACCTGGGATGTGAAGCATCCCTTAGTCCAGCATATCCACGCTGTATACGCTACCCGCCCATTAGTCACTTACTTAGTAGACGTCTCGGTTATCAGATCGACTATCACGGTATCACAGTGCTTATGTTCAAGTAACCCTTATTTACTTAATAATTGTTCTATTTTATTATTAGTTATTGTTGTTAATCTCTTACTGTGCCTAATTTATAAATTCAACTTTATCACAGGTATGTATATATAGGAAAAAACAGTACATATAGGGTTTGGTACTATCAGATTGATCCCTGGAGAAGGACATCATGCTTGGTAAAATAGAGGGTCAGTGAAAAAGAGGAAGACCCTCAGCGAAAAAGAGAAAGACCCTCAATGATATGGACTGACACAGTGGCTGCAACAATGGGCTCAAGCATAACAACAATTGTGAGGATCGTGCAGGACCCGGCAGTGTTTCGTTCTGTTATACAAGGAACCACTCGACGGCACCTAACAACAACAACTATCCACAGTTTCATGCATCCACTGGGGGTCTTAGAACGTATTCTCTGCTATTAAGGGGGGGACTACTGTACCACTTTTTCTGTCTATTAAGTGAGAGGACAGTCTTTCTGTAATTTTATCCCCTTTGCTTATCTTTTCACAAACCAAAATTGGTTATTTTAATCTATATGGTTGTCAGGTGCCATTGGGGTGAGTCCAACTCCTAGCAATCCCATGTGACAGAGTAGAACAGTCCAATAGGGTTTTTCTTGGCTGTAATCTTTACGGAAGCAGATCACCAGGTCTTTCTCCCACAGAGCCTCTGGGTGGGTTCAAACCTCCAATCTTTCAATTAGCAGCTGAACACTTAACTGTTACACCACCAGGGCTCCTTTTGGTCTTAGGTACTCATAGGTAAATAAAATGTTCTTCTCATCAAGCTGCTCTAAAATTAAGGGATTATTTATTTTTTAAATTTACCACAAGAAAAAGAAACAAATAAAACAAAAGGCAGTAAAAAAAAAAAAAGATATTCGGTACCTTGCTTTTTTCAGTTTAAATTTACATTTAATATAAACTTCATTGGAGTAAAATTTGACTATTTCCTTTTGAGACTATCAAGTATGTTTAGCTTGAGAAAAAATATCCAATGCCTTTAGACAACTGGATAATACAACTCTACATTTTAGAGTTATTAATTTTTCATTATCATGATAAACGGAGAAAAGAATGAAATTGACAAGGATTTCATTTTACTTGTATCCGCAGTCAACGACCATGGAAGCAGCAGTCATGAAATCAAAAGATAGATTGCACTGGGCAAATCTGCTGCAAAAGGCCTCTTTACAGTGTTAAAAAGCAAAGATGTCACTTTAAGGACTAAGATGCGCCTGACCCAAGCCATGGTGTTTTCAATCGCTTCATGGTGAATAAGGAAGATCAACGAATTGGCGCCTTTGAATTGTGGTATTGGTGAAGAATACTGAATATACCATGGACTGTCAACAGAACGAACAAATCTGTCTTGGAAGAAGTACAAGCAGAATGCTCCTTAGAAGCAAGGATGGCGAGACTACCTTTCACATACTTTGGACACGTTAATCAGGAGGGATCAGTCCCTGGAGAAAGACATCATGCTTGGTAAAGTAGAGGGTCAGTGAAAAAGAGGAAGACCCTCAATAAGATAGATGGATTGACACAGTGGCCGCAACAATGAGCTCAAGCATAACAACGACTGTGAGGATGGCGCAGGATCTGGCAGTGTTTCGTTATGCTGTAAACAGGGTCGCTATGAATCAGAATTGACGCCACGGCACCTAACAACAGCAACTTTTCACTGGATGACAATGTACAGGTTTTTAAATGGATCCTCAAATTTTAATATATCATTCTTATTTTACAGATAAGGAAACTGAGGCTCTGTAATATTAAAATGATAAAAAGAAAAGTCATAATTCAAAAACACTGTTACTTATCTTCCCATTGAATTATTCGGTCATTGTGACTACTAGATCCAAAAACTAAGATGTCAGTGTCTCTTCTCTCCCCTCCACCTCCCTCCTTCTTCCTTCTCTCTCTCTCTCTCAACAAGTCCTAATTTCTTTCTTGCAGCAAATGTAAAGCAAACAAATCAACAGCAATTTCACGGTCAGTTAAACTTGTCATGTAATTTAGCTAATGCTAAGTATAATTTGTAAATATGTAAAGGTTAGAAATTAGAGGTTTATTTAATCAGCCAAAAGAGAATTAACAATTAGTAAACACCTCCTACATGCCAGGCACCATGCTGGATGCTTTATATACATTATTTCACTTAATACTCAAAAGAAACCTATGGGCTAATTATCATTAACGTCATTGTAAAGATAAGGAAACAGGGTTAAAAAAAAGGTTAAGAAATTCTGTTCAACATTTCACATCAAGAAAATTGCGAAGATATTACATGAACATATTTTTGTGATCTTTCTGATACTACACTGCCTCAAAAACATCCATATGCTGAACAGCAAAATCACTAATTAATATTCAATCTTGAGGTTTTTTGCTTTGTTTTGTTTTGTTTTTTAGCTCTTTGACAACAGACAAAATGTCCTTTTTGGCTTTTCAATTAAATCTCTTTCTTAAAATTTCACTGTAATTATCCATTTTTTAGTTTTAAAAATAAACAAATGTATATTTTGAACTACATGAGACAGAGGATTGTGATTTCAAAACCCTTTAGAATACCGTGTAGATTTCTAGCAACCCTAAGCAGCATGCAAAAATAAATTCTGCCTTTGAAGCATAAGAGGATTGAGATGCGCTCTTTTTCTACTGATTCATCAATTAAAACTTCCTCTCCTACTCTAGTGCACACTGCCATTCAAAGTTGGCTTTTATGTAACATGACAGGTATGGCTAGCATGCCTCTTGTCTGTCTTAAATCTAATCTTATTTTAACTCACCAGATGTATACTGGCTTTTTCCTATGTCTAGAACACCAATGTCCAATAGAACTATAATGTGAGTCACACATGTAATTTAAAATTTTTCTAGTAGCCACGTTAAAAAAAAAAGGTAAAAATAAGTAAAATTAATTTTTAAAATATTTCATTTAACTCAATGTATCTGACATATAATCAATATCAAAAATTGAGGTATTTTACATTCTTGTTTTCACATTGTCTTTAAAATCTGGTGTGTATTTTACACTTATGCCACAATTAAGACTTCCTCATTTCAATTGCTCAATAGCCACATGTAGCTAGTGGGCAGAGTCCTGGACAGTGCAGGTCTATACTAGGGGTCAGCAAACTTCTTTTGTAAAGAATCAATTAGTAAATATTTTAGGCTTTACAGGCCACATACACTCTCTATCACATATTATTATTCTTTTTTTTACAACCCTTTTAAAATACAAAAACCATTTCAGCTCATGAGCCCTATAAAAACAGGCCACAGGCCAGATTTGGCCTGCAGGCCTTAGTTTGCAAGCTGCTGGTCTAGACAAATCCAACAGAGCTACCTACCAAGAAAGAAAGCAGAAACTTCTGTGTGCTGAGGTATATAAGAATACATGTTTGTGTGTGCACATTATTTCATGTGATAACATCACTGCAAATAATCCAGAATTAAAGCTAATCTTTTAAAGATCATTAACTAAGTACAAAATACAGTACCAACAGGAAAAATATCTGATATGTACTACAAATAGATTTTGAAATCAATTAATAAAACACAGAAGCAGGCACTCCATGCTAGAAAAGACTGTGTCATACAAATTCCGTTTGTGAAAAATAAGAGGAACCCATATATTTATTTGCTCCTGTACCTAAATGCAAGGAGCCTAGGTGGTGCAGTGTTTAAAGTGATCAACTGCTAGCCAAAAGGTCAGCAGTTCAAACCACCAGTGGCTCCCAGGGAAAAAGATGTGGCAGTCTGCTTCCATAGAGATTTACAGCCGAAAGCCTACAGGGTCGCTGTAAGTCGGAATCCACTTGATGGCAGAAGGGTGGGTGGATATCTAAATGGACCACCAATGTTTAATACTTGAAACTGACACTACATTTCATTAAACAGTGCTGTGCAATTTAAAAGCTATTTTTGTATACACTATCTCATTTAGTCTTTAAATTAACCCCATGAAGTAGAAAAAGGCATATATTATTACTATGGCCATTTAAAAAACAAACTATGTGCCTTATCCAAACCAGTAAAGGACAGAGAAAGAACAGAAACTAGGTCTTCAACTTCTAACCCTATGTTCCTTCTACTACTCAGTACAACTTTTCTAATAAAGAAAAGGGAGACAGAAAGCTTTCCTTCCTCCCCTCTCAATTCATCCAATGAACCAGAAGATCATACAGTATCTTTCAAGAGGAAGAGTATGGAATATGAAGGTTTAAATATGAAGGTTTCAATCCACAGAAGCTGCAGATTTCTAAAGAACCTAAAACACTGTCATACCATTCATTCAATAGTAATCTGCCCCCCTTACCCTTGGTTTTGCTTTCTGAGGTTTCACTTACCCGTGGTCAGCCGCAGTCTGAAACATTAAATGAGTACATAGTAGGATAAAATCTCGCACCATCCTACTTCATCATTCACATAACTTTAATTACAGTATATTGTTAAAATTGTTCTACTACCAGTTACTGTTGTTAATCTCTTACTGTGCCTAATTTATATATTAAATTTTATCATAGATATGTAAATATAGGACAAAACATAGTATATAAAAGGTTCGGTACTATCTGCAGTTTCAGGCATCCATGGGGGGTCTTGGAACATATTCCCCACAGATGAGGGGGGAATACTGTGTATCTACCAAGTATGATAACTTGCAGAGCACTGGTGATATAAAGGTATATAAGACAGATTTGATCTCTGTTTTTATGAAGCTCACAAGGCAGTGGAAAAGACAGAAACAAAATAATTGCAAAGATAAAATAACTTTGGATAAAGAAAAGTGCTATGAAGGAAATAATATGTTCTGATAGAGGAAGGAGAAAAGTGTAATACTATCTAAAATAGCAATGATCAGTGTCTTAAGTTATCTAGTGCTGCTATAACAGAAATACCACAAGTAGATGGCTTTAACAAAGAGAAATTTATTCTCTCACAGTCTAGGAGGCTGGAAGTCTGAATTCAGGGTGCCAGCTCCAGGGGGAAGGCTCTCTCTCTCTCTACTGGCTCTGGGGGAAGGTCCTTGTCATCAGTCTTCCTCTGATCTAGGAGCTTCTCAGTGCAGGAACCCTGGGTCCAAAGGACAAGCTCTTCTCCAGGTGCTGCTTTCTTGATGGCATGAGTTCCCCATGTCTCTCTCCGCTCCCTTCTCTCTTTTATATCTCCAAAAAGACTGACTTAATTAAGACACACAGTTTAATCTTGTAGATTGAGTCCTGCCTCATTAACATAACTGTCACTAATCCCACCTCATTAACATCATCGAGGTAGGATTTACAATACAAAGGAAAATCACATCAGATCACAAAATGGTGGACAATCACACAATACTGGGAATCACAGCCTAGCCAAGTTGACACACATTTTGGGGGGGGACACAATTCAATCCATGACAATCAGTGAAGGCTTTTCTAATGAGCTGACACTGACACTTAAGCAGTAGTCTGTCTGAAGGATGTCAAGGGGCCAGCCATCAAAAGACTGAAGTAAGGGTATTTAAAACGAAACAAACGAAACAGCAAGTAAGGAAGTGTTGTGCATTTTAGGAACTGTCAGGAGGCCAATGAGCTCCTTTAAAATAACCTGCTCAGTTTGTTGGGCAGCTTTCAACAAAACTGAAGGACAATCTAATCAAGACTACCAAGTGACTCAGTTACACCTGTTAGTCTTTCACCTACTGGAATCTTACTTAACTCAAGAAGTGTGGGAAACAGAAACACTATTAACTTCAACACCCTTTCATTAACATTATAGTCTGATAAAATGTTTTTATCTCATCACATGAATAAATATATTATCATCAAAATGATAGAAGCTGCAGTTTTAGCTTATTTAATTTACAGGAAAGGTTTGCTATAAAACTCATGTGGCTAGTCCTCACTATCAAAACGATCAATAAAATCAATCAGTCCTACCATCTGATAGGAAAAATATGACTTCATTTTTATTACAAATAAATAAGTTAAAAACATTCCTGTGCCAGTAATTTCACAACTGAATTCTGATTCTAAGGCAGACAGACACTGACAGACAAACAGCCCTGCCATAATTGTCACTTGGATGAAATAAGATGTTATCACTACCTCTTACCAACGTTCTCTATGCCCTCTTGGGAATCTACCTCAGTAGAGGCACAAGGGATGAAAATGGGGAAGTCTTTAAAAGAAAAATGTCATCACTTTCAACTCACTTCCATTGCCCAACTCTACCCACACCAAAAAAACCCATTGCCATCGAGTAATTCTGACTCATAATGACCCTATAGGGCAGAGCAGAACTGCCCCCTACAGTTTCCAATGAGCGTCTGGTGGATTTGAACTGCCGATCTCTTGGTTAGCAGCCGTAGGTAGCACTTAACCACTACGCCACCAGGGTTTCCTCCCAACTCTACAGTATATATGAATTCATCATCCCGTCACAATCCAAAATATCTTGCTGCTAAATCCAACATACACTATTTCTCACTCTGTTTTACCTATTCTCTATATTTTACACTGCTGACCTGTCTCCTCTTTGGTGAAATTTTACCTTCCCTCAGCTTCAATGGCAGATCTCTCCTGTTTTTCTCCTACATCCCTTACCACCAGTTCCCGTAGCTTCCTCTACCTAGCAATCTGTCCACAACTCTCTCTGTTATTAACTCTATATTCTTTCCCTGGGTAATCTCATACACTCCCATAGCCTTAATTACCACAAATCTGCTATTGTATCTTAACCTGTATGTTCAACCCAGATTTTCTCCTAGGCCCAAGATCCAAATGCCCAAATATGTGCAGGTGATATATCTGACCTACTTTATTCTGTTTTTATCTTTTTTTTTTTTCTTTCAGAAATTGGTTTTTATTTATACTGACTTAATCAATTGGGAATTTATTTTGCTATGAGGTATGCTGAAGCTCTGAATTAAATTTGTGCCAAACTGTTAAACAATTATCCCCAAACCGCTTACTATTAATTAAATAATAATCTGCAACCTCCATGAAAAAGAGACTGTGTCCATCTTGTTCACTACTAGTTCCTCAGGACATAGCACAGTACCTGACACATAGTGAAAAAACACATTGCTGTCGAATCAATTCCAACTCATAGCAACCCTATAGGACAGAGTAGAACAGCCCCACAGGGTTTCCAAGAAGCGGCTGGTGGATTTGAACTGCCGACGTTTTGGTTAGCAGCCATAGTTTGCCACAGCTCTTAACCACAAAAAATAGGAACTATAATTTGGTAAACAGCTAAAATCTTAAAAGAGTGGGGATGCAAGTAGGTGATAATTTTCAAAGTTCAGGCAAACATGAAAAGGGGAAAGACAACTTTGACTATGTGAAAATTTTAAAACTCTGCAAGTTAAATGTAACTAAGTACCACTAAAAGCCCAGAAACTTCTTCTAAGAAAGCGCTCTGATTTTCCCAAGACATTCCTAAGATTTCATCATCAGGAAAAAACTGTTTCTCTCTCTAGAAAGCAATATGAGAATAGCCGAGGCAGAGAACTGTAATCTTCTGGAGGCTTTACCACTCAGGTACAGATAGAGCTACAGAGGGACAGGAAGGAGTTAAGACTCTTGATGAAAGGAAATATAAAAGTGTATTTGGGAAGTGGATGTACAGCATGCACTACATAAAATATTTGTTGATCCACTGTCCTACTTTCCAAAGTTAAGTTAGAACACTGTGGATCAGAATCAGAAATATTAGATCTTTCTTATGACTAACTCCTACCAAAACCATACATTCTTCATCTCAAGACACTGTAAGACAAAGTAGTATCAGAAAAAACACTACCAAATAATTAGAAAAAATCATTTTGTATATTTAATGTCCAGTACACACGGCAAGATGTTCACTGTCAAAATGACATATTTCCAAGTAAAATGTTATGACTTAGTTCTAGACCAAAGCAGGCACTTGTCTTTCAAAACTGAATTTAAGACACCAATTGTCTACAGCAAAACATTAATAACAAAGAAAGAGATTTTTAAGTGTGTAAAAAGGATAGACTATAAAGTCTTCAAGATCAAAAAATTAAACTATACAAACACTAGAAGGAATATGGGGGCACTAATTCTTCTTTAACTTCAGTAAAAGGCAAGGCTTTCTAAGTATAACTCAAAATCCAGAGGCAATAAAAGATTAATAAATTTAACTTCATAAACATAATAAAATTTTGCTTGGCATAAAAACAGCATGAAGAAAGTCAAAATACAACAAAAAAAAAAGTTCATGTTTATAGTCCTTAAACATACGAAAAGATGTTCAACCTCAATCACCACTAAAATTACTTGGAGATTCCATTTCTCACTTATCAGACTGGTGAAAATTTAAAAATATGATAATGCATTCTGTTTGCGAGGCTGTGGAGGTTCAGGCATTCTCAAACACTGCCAGTGGGAATGCAATCTGGTACAACCCTTTTGGAGCAAAATTTGGCAATATCTAACAAACCTTCATATGCACTTAGCCTTTGATTCAGCAATCCTTCCTTCTAGAAATTTACCCTACAGCTAGACCTCCAACAATATGGGGGGAAAATATATATGCCCAACATTATTCATTGCAGCATCATTTGTAACTCCAAAATATTGGGAACGATCTAAATGTTTATGCATAGGAAAGTGGCTGAATAAATTATAGTACATCCGTACAATGAGTACCACGAAGCTGCAAAAAAAAAGGATGAAAATATCTAGGAACTGACAATATGCAGTGGTTTCTAGAATATATTGTTAAATTAGAAAAAAAAAAAAAAGCAAAGTGCCAAGAAGTACCCAGTTCTAAAGAGTTACTTCCTGTAAGAAAGAAGGGGAAAAAAATAAATATACATGTATCTGCTCATCTGTGCAAAAAGAAATACGGAAAAGATAAACCAGAAAACTAATGATATTGGTTGCTTACAGGGAATGGGTGAGAACTTACAGAGCATTGGTGAGAATAGGATGAAAGAATAGGCAAATGGGAAAGGTTAAAACAGATACAGTGATAGATACAGAAATAGATATAGATGCGTGTGTGTATACACACACACACACACACACACAAACATTCCTAACTCTGTCTTTTGAGAAGGTCTAGAAGCAGTCACATCCCAGTACTAATGAGCACAACTAGTGCCCAGAAATTAGTTTCTAAATATCACTCTCCAATAAAAGAAACCAGTGCTTTGGAGAAACGGCTGATCGCAGGGCTAGGGAGGGAAAGTACAAGAAGAGACTGGAAGATCTTAGTTGTAAGGAAGGGCTCAAAAAGTGATGGGGAAATGTCAAAAGGACGTCGGAGGTACTTGACGGGGCTCCCAATGGCCAGCTTTGAGCAACAAAATTATGACTAAAATAGATTATAACCCATCAAATATAATACAAGTCTGAGTTCATACTAATAACATACATAAATGGTGAAGAAGGGGAAGTTCCTCCTTCCAGTAAAATTCCACTATTCTATTTAGCAAACACTACAGCAGTAACTATTTCAGGTAAGAATAATCAAGAAATATTAAAATTAGTGGGGAACACCATGATAAGAAATGGGATATTTACCCAGTCTCTGAGTATCTCCCCAAAAGGTTTCTTATTTAAGTACAAAATGGAAAATAGTAACTTTTTCATGGAGAAAGCTGGCAGGCACCAACTTAACCAAGTGATCAAAGTTAACATGACCAATATTTATCTCTGTCTTTTTTTGGGGGGGGCTTTAAAGGACAGAAATTTATTTTCTCACAGTTCTGGAGGCTGGAAGTCTGAATTCAGGGCGTGGCTCTAGGGAAAGATCCTTTGTCTCCTTCAGCATCTACTACTGCCATTGTTGGGCCATCAAGTTGATTCTGACTCATACTGACTCTAGATGACAGAGGACTGCCCCATAGGGTTTCCCAGGCTGTAATCTTTACAGAAGCAGAACACCAGGACTTTCTCCTGCATAGGGGCTGGTGG
>NW_004444147.1:4009592-4011268 GCF_000243295.1 Trichechus manatus latirostris | reverse complement strand
TTTAGGAATAATTGTACAAGAAAGACTTCAGCTAGATGCTTCTTAAAACTTATTCTGAAAATCTGCAGAAAGTGGTCTAAATTTTAAGCAAGTGTGACATATTTGAAGTTCTAGCGTCTGGTTCTTGTAAGTACAGAGGTAGATCTGACTGCACTGGACCCATCAATCATAGATCTGTTACAGAGTCCCCAACTCTAGGAAACTCTCCTACCCACTGGCCTGTTCTATGATGAGGAGTGGCCATGTTCTATACTGTATGACCCAGCCCTCAGCTCCAGCTGCTAAGAGCCTGTTGATGACCTAACCCAAGGGCAGCCAACCCATGGCTAGTAATTTAGAAGATTAACAAAGGAGCTCTGCCCAGTCAGACCAAATGGTGATTAGGCAGACTGATCAGATTCCTTCTCTTGAAAATTTTGCTCCTAAAAGTCCATCTAAAAGAGTAATATCTTCATCACTTTGAAGTTCAATTTTCTCTTTCTTGATTCTGCAGCCAGTTAGCCAACACCTCCTGTAATTACTTCTCTTCTTGACCTACTCACAAGGTAAGTCAGATCCCTAGACCAGCATCACCATAAGGTGAGTTTCACTAGTGTTGGTTATAACAGCCTCACCAGAGCCTGACAATGAGAGACTAAGAGCCATATTTGTGAAGCCCTTGCCCCCGCCACTCTTATTCCCTGCATCTTTAAAACATCAAATAAAGTTTCCAACTTACAAGGCATTCAAAAGAGAATGACTGTGGTGTAACATCACCTTATTAAGATAATCCCTCCCAATGTGATGCACTGAGGACAGATTATTACTTCTCTAGTGTTCTTGCCAAAAATGCAAAACCTGAATCAAAAAGAAACATCAAACTAAACCCAATTTGAGGGACAGTCTACAAAACAACTGGCCAATACGATTCGAAACTGTCAAAATCAGAAAAGAAAGGCAAAGGAATTGTCCCAGAATAAAGGAAACCAAGAAACATGACTCCGTGTGTCTGTCAGTTTGTCATACTGTGGGGACTATGTGTTCTATGATGCACCAACTGAAGCTTTTTACCAACTTCTGCAGTTTAAAGTTGATTAAACACGCAATCAGGATGCACTGATAATTACTGGTGACTGGAATGCTAAAGCTGGAAACAAAGAAGAGGGATCAGTAGTTGGAAAATATGGTCTTGGTGATAGAAACAATGCCGGAGATGGCATGATCGAATTTTGCAAAACCAACAACTTCTTCATTGCAAATACTTTTTTCATCAACATAAACAGTGACTATACACATGGACCTTGCCAGATGGGATAGACAGGAATCAAATCGACTACATCTGTAGAAAGAGGAGAAGGAAAAGCTCAATATCATCAGTCAGAACAACGACAGGGGCCAACTGCAGAACAGACCACCAATTACTCCTATGCAAGTTCAAGTTCAAACTGAAGAAAATCAGAACAAGTCCACGAGAGCCAAAGTACAATGCTGAATATATCCCACCTGAATTTACAGACCATCTCAAGAAGAGATCCAATGCATTGAATACTAATGACCAAAGACCAGACAAGTTGTGGAAGGACATCATACAGGATGAAAGCAAGAGGTCATTAAAAAGACAGGAGAGAAAGAAAAGACCTAAATGGACGTCAGAAGTCACTCTAAAACTTGCTCTTCAACATCGAGTAGCTAAAGCA
>NW_004444147.1:3982960-3995858 GCF_000243295.1 Trichechus manatus latirostris | reverse complement strand
AACTGGACTAAAACAAAGCTAAGAAGTTTTCTGAATACAATAAAACATTTTAAGGGACAGAGTAGCAGGGGTAGGGGTTTGGGGACCATGCTTTCAAGGGACATCTAGGTCATTTGGCATAACAAAGCTTATTAACAAAATGTTCAGCATCCTACTTTGGTGAGTGGCACCTGGGGTCTTAAAAGCTTGCAAGCGGCCATCTAAGATGCATCAATTGGTCCCAACCACCTGGAGTAAAGGAGAAGGAAGAACACCAAAGACACAAGGAAAGTATTAGCCCAACAGACAGAAAGGGCCACATAAACCAGAAACTTCATCAGCCTGAGACCAAAAGAACTAGATGGTGCCTGGCTACCACCAATGACCTCCCTGACAGGGATCCTCACAGAGAGTCCCTGATGGATCGGAGAAAGGTGGGGTGCAGAACTCAAATTCTATTAAGAAGACCAGGCTTAATGGTCTGACTGAGACTGGAAGAACCCCAGAAAGCATGGCTCCTGGATTCTCTATCAGCCCAGAACTAAAACAATTTCCGAGGCCAAATCTTCAGACAGGGATTGGACTGGACTATGGGACATAAAGTAATACTCGTGCGGAGTGTGCCTCTTAGCTCAAGCAGATACAAGAGACTAAACAGGCAGCTTCTGTCCATAGGTGAGAAGGAAAGGCAGAGAGCGTTGGGAGCTGGCTGAATGGACGTGGGGGATCAGGGATGGAAAGGAGGAGTGTGCTGTCACAGTATGGGGAGAGCAATTAGAGTCACATACCAATGTATGTATAAATTTTTGTATGGGGGAAAAAAATTTTAAGAAAAAAAAAAAAGAATTTTACAGTGTTGGTTGTACCAAAAATGAAGTGACAGTGCACCAAGGAAGTCCAACTACTAGTGAAAGACTGTACATTATCAGAAGTTCATCACTTACATTATACTTGGGAGTTCAAGGAGGTGATAGGAAACAAAGTCATAATGCTCTTGAAGCCATCTTCTCATCATTAAACTAGGGTCAGTGAGGAGATATGACTCAATTCTTTGTAAGTTAGGGAATGCCCATACTTACTTACGATTACATGACAAGTTTCAGCATACACAAAATTAACATCATATGGCTTTTCAAGAATATTTTTAAATAATGTCTAAGAATCTAGTGTAAATTTTTTAAAAAACTTGTTTATTTTACTCATAATTTAAATTAAAAAGAACACAAAGTAACATGATTTTGTTTGTAAATGTTTTGCTGATGAATGGATCAATATTTTTACTGTCCTGTCTTGGCACAGGTTAGAATAGATGTAAAGAGAAGATATGATGGCAAACATAGTGTTTTTATGTTTGTAAAGCAGTATTGTCTGCACATTGTCTGCTTTGCTTTTGCTGTTGCTGACATTTCCTTTATTGGTTCTCAATATGCCTGTTTCACTATTGCAGATCCCCTTAAAATCAGGCAGGGAACTAAGTGCTGTACCGGAAGTACCCTCTGTTGTAATGTTTGAGTCAAGAGTTGGAATGTAAGTGGTGCCTCACTTTCCCTAAGGACGTCAGCTTTGTTCTTCAAGGAAGCTGTTTCCAGATATTCAGCGACCTCAACTGACTCTGTGAATAAAACTCAGAAATAAAGATGGGCACAACCTATTGCCCTTGATAAATGAAAAAAAAAGAAGACAGAAGGAATACACAGAGTCACTGTACCAAAAATAACTGGTTGACGTTCATCCATTTCAGGAGGTAACATATGATCAGGAACCAATGGTACTGAACATACTGAGTATACTAAGATTCTGAAAATAAGCAGCAATGTTAACTTTCACTTATTCCTTCAAAAAAAGAATCCACTTTGGGAAAAGGTGGCATAGAAGAGGCAAATCACGTATCCATCCTTGTATACTCCTGGAATTAGACAAGGCTGACTTATCTTTTTATCTTATCTTTGCATGCTGTTTGAATTTTTAATCATGTATTCATAGTATTTTTTAAGCTAATTCATTTTTTAGTAAATTCAAAATAATATGAATAAATGAACATACATATGTAAAATACATTTGTTTTCTATTTGGATTTAGTAAACCAAGTATTAATATTAAAAACAATAACTGATTATAACTAAAAGCAAAAGGTCAATACTAAAATAATGATAGTGCTTATCTCTAGATGATAAAATTATTGTTTATTTTTATTCTCCTCTTGTGTTTGCTATTTTCTGAACTATGTTTAATGAACTCAATCTTACCTATGAAATACTAAAAAAAGGCAGAAAAGCCTAAATTGAGAGACTGTTTCCAACAAATCAAGACAACTGGAAGAAAATGTTTTGTTATATCCCCAAATACTAAAAATAAAATATAATAAAATACTCAGATATACTAGAAAGCATATCATGTTGAAATAATATCATTATATTCACTTAATATTGAAATCGAGCTGTATCTGCCCCATTCATGTCTCCACATGTATCTTTCAAGGTCACCACAAGTTAAATATAGATGAAAATAATCATGATACATAGGGTATACATGCTACTTTGACATTTAAAAACTTTTCATAGAAAATTAAAGGCAACCCACATCATCTTCAAAATAACATTTAAAAAACTAACATACATATATATATATATATAGGCACTCCTAATTATTCTAAAATGTTTTCTTCATTATGAAAGTCAATAGGACCTCTATATTAATATCTGTTAAAATGATGATTTCAACTATTATAAAATTTGCTGAATTAATAAATACATAGAATAAAAATGTAAAAAAAAAAAATTCCAAAAGAGAAAGGAAAATAAAATGCTATTAAGGAAGAGTAAAACATTAACGAAAATTAAAAAACTTAAGAACATGAAATTTGAAACTAAGCTTTGCTGTAAGGATACAACTACCTTAAGAGGGTATAACAATACAAAAAATATTAGCAAAGGATTAAGAGAAAAAGGATAACTACTATTCAAACAAATAAAAAATAGATTTAATTAGGGAGTTGGTAATTTTTATATTATAAACTGACAACACATCTGTTAACTTTAGAAGTACCCAACAACCATTAATGCCATGCAGTGGGAAGCAGACATCAAAAACCACAATATTCTCAAGAGAAAATGCTTTCAAACTTCGCATTTGATAGAGATTTATGTCGAACTAATAGTACCCTGAAACCAAAAATTTAGTACAATGAAAGATAAGTGCATTACATGGCCAAAAATACTATGCCTAACAAAAACTATGTAATTTTTGAACTGTGGTTTTTGCTGATCATGTCAGAAATTCACACTCCCAACAGTGTGAACCTTCCCTAACAACAAAGCAATATTCTTCAAGCATTAGGGTTATTTATAGAATTTTTTTTAGAAGTCTAACTTACCGAGTACCATCTGCTTTCCAGCTTACTTTATATGGCCTCTGCTCTAAAAGTTTAATATTTTGCTTGTCCATAGAAACAGGCTGTGCTCCAGGGAATCCAGACCTTAAATGAAGAACATTTTATTACTACTATAACTGGTATCCATACAAATCAATACATGCCTTAAATCAATCTCACATGAGTCACATATTTATCACAATGTTCTCCCTATCACGAGATTAACATCAGTTGGAATAACAGCAGCTTTCACAAGAATGCTAACAAAAGGTTATCATTTCGTTGACATTTTACGATACAAGTTAACAAGATTCTAAATTGTGCCTGCTATACTACCACTATTGAGTTAATTTTAAAATATTAATATACATGATCTAAACAATAAAGCGGTTATGTTTACAAGTCTTTTACTTCAGGAAGAAATTTAAATCTTGGCTTAATTACCTTACATTATTCTAGACCCGTATTTCTCCACCATGACACTGCCAACTTGGCATGACACTAGAGGGCAGGCAGATTTCTGTTCAAAAGATGCCCAGAAGTGACAAAACAGGAGAAATGTAGGTCAAAATTAAGGTACACTGGCAAGAATTGAACACAATAAAACCAATATTATTTCTTCATCATTTTTATCTTTAAATTAAAATTATTTCTAGCTGATTTATCTGATCTGTATGTACCACTCACAAAAGTTCTTTATATATAAATTCTTATAAATTTATATATAAATTTTTAACAATTAATGCTCCTATTTCATCATGTTCATACTGTATTACAATTTTCTGCCACAGATAACAATGATCAATATAAATGACCACAGACCAAGTCTTGTGAGCAACAGATAAGAGCTGTGAACTTTCTCCTGGGTACCTATTCTATGAAATGTCTGATAAATATTTTCAAATCATGGTGAGGGGCAGAACATATTTAAAGCTGATTCTCCCAGACTTCTGATTACAGAAAAACTGGAAAATGAGCCAAATTCAAGTTTCACCTATTCTCCCTTAATAGATAAAACCAGCCCAAACATGAAATCAGCAGCAGTAGAATCAAAGACACATAACAAATACTAGATAATGACAAGAGTAACTTTCTATTCTTTTAGGAAGATGTGAGTCATCTACTTTTGACTCAACCATCTGATTTATTAAACTGCTTGTCTAGAGAAAAACTTGATAAACTCTTGTTTGGTATCTTTTTAAGTACTCTCTTTCAAGGAGCAAATACAATTAATGTTTGTATTAATTTTAAGGGTTACAGAGTAATAATAAATTGTTAAAACATTAAAATGTTTATTACCCTTCCCAGGCACAGAACTGATGACACTTCTGCTGTACCTCTCCTAACTTTGGTTGAGTTGTTACTTGAGTTACACCTTTAACGGTTACACCTTCCAAGAAAATAGCACCCTTAAAATAAAAGGAAAAGAAAAATATTTTATTAGAGTTCAAATCCATTTGCCAAGAAAAGACTTCAAGATAGATTTGTTTATTTTCACAAATCTGAACAACTCAATTTTAAAACAGAAATGGTCTGCTCCAGAGGACTCTCTAAACTCCCATGGAATTGTATACCAGCTTCCCTTAATCCAGCATGTGATTTTCGCAGGGCATATATAGCCCAGTGTCTATGCCGCACTGTCTAAGAAGTCTACAGGCACTAGTTAGTAATCTAACAGTAGTAATAATGTATCTGCCATTTACTGAGAGCCAGGAAGAGTTATATCTCGCATCTTACATACATTCTCTCTAATCAACAACTCTGCAGAATAACTTGTATTATATTTATTTCACAGATGAGTACCTGAGGTATAAAGATATTATATAATTTATTCAAGTAGTAGAAATAAAATTTTTTAAACCCAGGCCTACATTATATTATACTTTTCATCAATAATTCTCACCTGGGGAAGAGGAGAGGCATTATATCATTGGTAGGGCATAGATTTTAAGAGGATAAACACCCAAAATCTATAACTCTGTAAACTAGAATAAGGATATAACAGTAGGCTAAGCCACAGTGACTGGATGTATCAACATGAAAACTAAATATTACTCATCATTGAATTTTTAATCTAAATTATTTATGTTAGAACTACATAAAGTGTCTCATTGTATCTCACAGCAAGCATATTTTTGAAATATCATAGAGAAGTGAAGCAGATGGAGAATTTATACATCAAACAAATAGAGAACAATCTTCAAAATTTTAAAGTCTAAAAAAATAGTCTAGATTTATGCTACAATTACTCTCAGACACATAAGAGAGCTGGCATCAGTCTCAAGCAAAATCTATAAAACAACTCTAGCTGTTAATGTAATTAGGGAATAAAAAATATGGTCTACAAGCTGCAATGATCAACCTTCTGGCAAAAACTTGGCAACATAGGAAGGGAAAAAAAGAACACTTAATACTTGGTCCACATATGTCTCTATCAAAGCTAGAAGAGTCCTGAGTTCTTCTATCAGACACTGATCCTGCCTCTTGTCCCAATTATCACTTTTTATAGTTATCTAATCTGTCTCCATGTCCCTGGATGGCACCAGCAATTTGCACTCAACTGCCAACCTAAAACTTGGTGATTCGTTACATGGTGCCCAGCTACCACCAATGACTGCCCTGATAGGGAACACAACAGAGTCCCTGACGGAGCAGGAGAAGAGTGGGGTGCAGAACTCAAATTCTAGTAAAAAGACCAGACTTAATGGTCTGACAGAGACTGGCAAGACCCCAGAAGACATGCCCCCGGGACTCTCTGTTAGCCTAAAATTAAAACCATTCCCAAGGCCAACTCTTCAGACAAAGATCAGACTGGACTATGCGACATAAAATGATATTCGTGAAGAGTGTGCTTCTTAGCTCAAGTAGATACATGAGACTAAATGGGCAGCTCCTGTCCACAGGTGAGATGACAAGGCAGAGAGGGTCAGGAGTTGGTTGAATGGACAAGGGAAATCCAGGGTGGAAACGAGAGTGTGTTGTCACAGTGTAGAGAAAGCAACTAGGGTCACATAACAATGTATGTATAAACTTTTGTATGAGAGACTAACTTGAATTGGAAACTTTCACTTAAAGCACAACAATTTAAAAAAAAAAGGAGAAAAAAAAAAAAGCAGGGCAAGAAAAAAACGAGCACCCCCTCTCTTCGCAGAGGAGGAGTGCTTGCTCCCATTTTGAAAGGAGCTGTGTGGAAATTTCACATTTATTGTTTATTGCCAGCAGTATAGGCCTAGCTTCCTGGGTATTGTGGTACTGTTAATGCCTAGCTTGCATATTTCACTTTTGCATGCTCCTATGATTTTGATTTGTTTTCCTCCTGTCCCCCACCTCCCCTTGATTTCCCATGACTTTGAAGTTTAACTAAGTTTCTCTTTGAGAGGTAGAATGACCTTGGAGGGTAGAGTAACTCATCGGCGACATGATAATAAGGGTGCAAGATGACCTTCAAGGACTGCCAGGTGCAGAATGTAACCACCGGAAAAAAAACTATAATCTTGTCCATAAAAAAAACTTTCAGCCAGTCTCCAAGGGGGAGACAGGTCTTTTGGAGGAGCTCATTCCCCTCTGTCTCCTGTATATCGATATACAATAAAAACACTCTTGCTGCTCACCTCACCCCTGTCTCAGTACTGGCTTCTGCAGCAGGCGGCTCAGACCCACCATTGCAGTAACAAATTTTGGCGCCCTATGTGGGGCTCTCCAGCAGCTTGAGACCTGGTGGCCCCGAGGCTGGCCCAGGATTGTCTGGCTGTCTCCCTGAACGGCCGGCTACAAGAAGCTCCCTTTGCCTCCAGGGAGCTGCCGACAGTACCGAGGCCCGCTGCGGCACCACCAGTACCCAACTGCACCAGACGGAGGTAAGGGGGGAAACAAGCAAGACTGGTATAAGAGGATCCTAAGGTGAGTCTGCAATTCCTCTCCCTGTTGCACTCAGGGCCGGGGCAAATAGGGCAGTCCCGAGGTTTCCGGAACGGGACCTGAGCCCTTGGTTTCTGAGCCAGAGGGCGCCTCAGATGACCGATCCCCGTGAATAGGGTAGCAGAAAAGGACTCTTGGTGACTCCGGAGTCTTGGTCTTGGGTGTGTGTGTGCTCGTGAATGTGTCTGGAAGATTGAGATTCACTAAGATCACCTCTGTCGGCAGGCAGGGCTGTCTGAGAGGCTGAAGGGATCGAGAGCACCTCCGGCAGCTTGTGGGATTTTTCGTGAGTGTGTCTGGGAGGTTGAAACTCTCTAAGATCACCTCTGTCGGCAGGCAGGGCCATCTGAGAGGTTGAAGGGGTCAAGAGCACCTCCGGCAGTTTGAGGGATTTATTCGTTTACTGTGGTTCTGTGTCTGTCCTGTCCGTTGTCTGTGTGTACCTAGTATCATACCATCTACTTGGGTGCCCTGATTCGGCTGTTAGGGAAAGTGAAAATACCCTAGGTGAGACTGGTTCTTGAGATAGCCATAGTATCTTAAGACGATGTTCACGAGTTCACTGATCTGGATCCTGAGAGCCCTGAAAATGCCAGAACGGTCAATATAATCTTTACAGGACAAAGTGCCCCCGATATTAAGAGAAAGCTTCAGAAAGAAGGAAGTACAGGGTTAAAAATCCCTTGGCTAGAGCTGGCCTGCCAAGTTTACTCTGGCCGAGATAAGGGGCAAGAAAGAAAAAAAGCTACAGACCAAAAGTGCCAGGCAGCCTTCCTAGCTGCCTCCTTGCAGGCTGAAGGCCATCCCTAGAGAAAACAAAGAAAAGGAGGGAGACCAACGCCACAGGAGCAGAGAAGTCCCCACACCCTTTCAAAAAGAGACCAGAGTAGCTGGCATAGTTAAAAAAATAAAAAAGGAACATTAAAAGTGACAGTGTGAAAATACCAAACAAAAGAACAAAAAAAGAAATTAGTTACCTTTTGCCCTTCAAAATGCCTAGGTCAACTTAAACATATGTAAATGTCTTCTATGAATCAAAACAGTGAGGGTGGGGCAAGATCAGGCCTCCTCTGCCTCAGCCCCCAGTCTCCAAGGTCATGTAGCTCCAGGGAAGCTTTTAAAAGACCTTTTCCAACTAGGCAGAGACCCTTTTAAGACAAAGATTAGAAAAACTGCTGCTTTGCTATAGTTATCAGAAACTGGGTGGATCCCAGTCATAAAAGAACTGTAAACAAGTTCTCTATATTACAGGGGAACTCTAAGAAGTCAAAAGGAATAGAAATCACAATGAGACACACTTCAAATGGCCTGGAAAAATGCTTCTAGCAGTAGCCAGGGGCTTAAAGTTATATCCATATCAATGGATTGGTCAATTGAACAGAGACTTTGTGATTTCCAAAGCCAGCTGATAAAATCTCTGAGGGCTAAAATTAGATTAAGAAATACAAGAAATAATAAAAGTTAAATGAAAATTAGAATATTTAAACAAACTTCTTTCAACAACAGTTATGTTTTATCATATACAGGCTTAAAATAATTCCCAAGACATTTTATGTAACTTATTGATATTAAATTAACAGATATTTGTCATAATTTAAGCTTATATACTTTGGCTTTTTATGCCAGAAGAGGAAGAATATACATATATATTTAAGTCTGCTGATGAGTGTGTTCATTTTTGCCATTTTAAAAGAATGCATTATAAGAGGTATGCAACAAAGATGTTTAAGAGGTTTATCAAAAAAGAAATGTATTTAATATGGTCAAAAGTTTTATCTGTCTGACTAAAGTTTAGTGGTTTAATTTATAATTTGTGAGATTTTTTGACTTGAATATTAAATAGCATGTAAGGTAGAGAGTTGAGTTTGTTGCTGTTGGAATGACTTGGGTGTTGTTTCACGGTGGCTTGTGGTCGGCTCCTGATGGCTCTGGAACTTCATGGAAAGCCACAAGGGATTCTTGTTTAAGAGAAGGGTGCTGAAGGTGAAGGGGGTAATTTAGCATATTGTAAATTGTGCGAGGAATGTTGTCGGGATTGGAGGACATGACTGACTCTTGTTGGGCTGAAATTTGTGTGTCAGTATTTTCTCTTGTGTTTTTGCCTAATACTAGACAGCAAACGCACAAGATTATGTTAAAATTTTATTATTATTTCTTGATTGCTAACTTGGTTGCAACTTTATCAAAGCCAATGGTTTGACTGGGAATTCACATCACTTACTAATGAAGTTTTCTTTTATTACTATTCAGGTGTTTAAAGATTTGATAATCTTAGTATATTCTTGGTATATCCTGACTATATGGTATTATGTCTCAAAATTATTATGTATGATATCTGAAGTTCTTTAAAAATACAATTAATGGTTATATTTAAAAATATTTTTAATCCAAAGTTTTTTTTTTTTAACTGATTTTATTTGGCCTTTAAGTTGTGCTTGTAATTAACTTCTATCAGGTCTTTTGCTATAAGAGTATTATTTTATAAATTAATTATGGTCATACTAAGTTTTGTCATCTACAGATAAGCTTTTACTTTACTGATCTGCTGAAAACGTTTGATATTGGACTTATGAAAAGGCTGTGACTAGACTCAGTCAAGATTTCCAGAACTCTTATGCAGAAGTTGATGAGTTTACAGGCTGCTGCTGATCTAGAATCATGTGGAACAAAAACTGACTACATAAGATTGAGTAAACGAAAAGATACTATGAGTTTTATGTAAGAATACTGCGAATGTTTTAAGGTCCTACTTTCTGAATATAAGAAACCATTTTCCTTTCTCCTAAATTATCTAACTAACGGGTTTAAATATTATAACTCTTAAATTAGAAGTTCCTGTTGGTAAACTCAGCAAAGTTGTAAATATCATAACCAAAAAGTGTCTAAAATTTGAGCTATGATTTTACAAAAAAGAATAGCATTAGCCTTCCTGTTAGTCTCTCAAGAAACAGTTTGTGCCATAATAGATAAACATTGCTGTATTTATATTAATACTCAATCTGAGGTTTTTGCAGAATGTAGCTGCTGTTGAGACACATGAAAAACAGTTACTGATACTGCTTATGCATAAACAAACACCTCATGAAAACTGTTTTCCCTGGTTCAAAGACCTTAGTGCCATGGTTTCGTTGGTTATTTCAGAAAACTGGCCTAATGTTGTTGTTAGTATTTCTGCTTTATTTCTTAGTTTGCTGTATGGTGCTTGAGATCTTAAAGACCAAATGATGCCCAATTACCATTCACTGAACATTTCTGATAAAAGATTCTATAACAAGATCATGATCCAAAAGAAAAAATATTGGTATTTTTATGCAATAATGTGTGGCCCCAATATCAATTAAGAGACCAGGACAGATGACACAACATAGGTCCATGGCTTACCATACGATTCTGCAGCTTAATTTGTTTTGTAAGAAAGAAAAAGTGGGATGAGGTCCCCTATCTCCAAGCTTTCATGTCCCTCTACCAGACCTTAAACCCTTCTAACCAAGTTCTTTATCAGGCAAGACCAAAGACAAAGTGCTCCCTGAGTCCTCAACAGAGGACTCCCTCTTGAAAAGATTAGTCCTGGTACCTGCTTTTGTCCTCCTCCCCCACCCCTGTATGGAGATGGTGTAGTCACAGTCGACAGGTCGGGATGGAGAGAGATGGAGCCTGATTCTGGTACAGAGGGGGTACAGGAGGTTGGCGGAGACAGAGAGAGCCAGAAAGTGAGAGTTCAACTGCCTCAGGTATGGTCTGCCCCTCCCACACCCAACAGGGTACCGTTTTTGGTGAGGGTGCTGTAGGGAGGGGTTTGGGCAGGGCAATTACTTGAAATTGTTTTTAAAATCTTCAACAATAGAGATCAGGTGACAGAAGAAAAGGAAAAAAAAAGAAAGAATGAAGCAAAAAGCGGCCTTGCTGACAGCTGCCCTAGCCCCTCCAGGTCTGCAGAGAAGAACAAGAGGCCAAGAGCTACACCACCCAGGACCTGAGTTTATGACTGATAAACTCTGAAAGAAAGTACTATTACATAAGACCCAAGTATGCAGTATAGTATCAGCTCTACATAAAGAAACTCACTACAAGAGAGATGCCAGCCTCGAGTGAATCCAACAGGTGGCCACCAGGCCGAATTCCCTAAAAATCATCCGGGATGTTACAAGAGGTGTCGCCTATGTGCAAGACACAACCCAGAGACTGCGCCACACCCAGTGGAACCCAGAGTCCAACACCGAGAAACAAACATGGGAGAAGACTGGCAAGTGGATTTCACAGTAATGCCCCGGGCACCCAGGAACTTCAGGTACCTTGTGGTCTTCGTGGACACCAACTCAGGGTGGGTAGAGGCTTTCCCTTGTCAGACTGAACAAGCTCGAGAGGTAACCAAAGTACTACTCAAAGAAATTATTCCTCGTTTTGGGTTGCCAATATCCATCCAAAGTAACAATGGGGGAGCCTTTGTAAGGCTCTGGACATTAACTGGAAATTACATTCAACCTGGAGGCCACAGTCAACTGGGAAGACTGAGAAGATAAATCACACTCTGAAGAAAACCCTAGCCAAGCTCTGCCAAGAAACACTTACTACCTGGATACAAGTTTTGCCCATTGCCCTGCTCAGAATCTGGGTAGCCCCTCGAAGCAGGCTTAAATTAAGCCTTTATAAATTAATATATGGGAGACTGGTCCTGAAAAAGTCAACTTTCCCCACCTCAGTGATGATCGAGGTGGAGAAAAGAGACTGGGTCCGTTCTCTGAGAATTGTCATAAACACTGCTAATCCATATGCTTTTTCCCGTTTGTCTTTCCCTTCTGAGACTCCCCTTCATAGGTTCCAACCCGGAGATCCGGTCCTGTTGAAAACCTGGAAAAAAAATCAACACCCAGAGGATCAACTGGCCCCAGGTGGAAAGGACCTTTTAAAGTTCTCCAGCATTTTTTCTTCCTTGGGGTCTTGGTTAGCCCCTATCCTTACAATAATAGTAGTAATCATTCTAATCTACACTTGTGTCCCTTGCCTCATCAGGGTACTCACTAAGGGGGCTACCAGTACTCTCAGAGCTGGTGGAGTTTTTGCTGTGATAAGTGAAGATGCCCCTTCATCATGCCACCTAATTCGCCAAGATACGACTGATTTCCATTCTCACCACCCCCCTATACTCTTTCTAACACGCATTGAAAGTCCTCGACCCTCGTCGACGCCCCTGGTCAGCAAGAAGTAGCCGGAGTAGAATGGCGCCCTGTTCCCCAAGATTGAGAAGCTTCCAACAAAAGGGGGGACTGAAAGGGGCTGTGTGGAAATTTCACATTTATTGTTTATTGCCAGCAATATAGGCCTAGCTTCCTGGGTATTGTGGTATTGTTAATGCCTAGCTTGCATAGTTCCCTTTTGCATGCTCCTATGATTTTGATTTGTTCTTTGCCTATCCGCCCCCCACTCCCCTTGCTTTCCCATGACTTTGAAGTTTAACTTTAAAGTTTCTCTTCGAGAGGTAGAATGACCTTGGAGGGTACAGTAACTCATCTGCAACATGGTAATAACAGTGCAAGCTGACCTTCAAGGATTGCCAAGCGTAGAATGTAACCATCGGAAAAAAAAAAACTATAATCTTGTCCATATAAAAACTTTCAGCCAGTCTCCAAGGGG
>NW_004444147.1:3980461-3982860 GCF_000243295.1 Trichechus manatus latirostris | reverse complement strand
ACAATAAAACACTCTTGCCGCTCACCTCACCAGTCTCGGTATTGGCTTCCGCGGCAGGCAGCTCAGACCCGCCATTGCGGTAACACTCTGGGGGAGTATCTGGTTCCGCATCAGTGTAAGCGGAGGGAAGTTGGCTCTGAAATGTCATCATGTTCCTAGCTCTGACAGCTGTTTGTAACAGACACTGCACCATGGCCCTGCTCCCCCAGAATCCACCTCCCTGACAGCCCCAGCCCTGCCTGCGTTTGTAGTCTGCTCCTCCAAAGCAAACTCAGCCTCGATGAAGATGAACATCTCTTAGAAGGGGGAGCTTTGAAAAAAAACAGTTTGCAGTAACTATTTCTGTCTGTGCCTTTGTGTGGCTGCCATATGAAAGCATAAGTCCATTAAAAAAATTCTTACAGTTAAAAAGTTTTCATGTACACACCCATAAAGAAAGAGTAATACCTCAAAAAAAAAAAAAAGGTTGGCGGTTCAAACCCACCCAGTGGCATCGCAGAAGAAAAGGCCAGGCAATCTGCTTCCATTAAGAATACAGCCCAAAAAAACCGTATGGAACAGATATACACTGTAATACACGGGGCTGCGATGAGTTGGAATCAACTGGACAGCAACTACAACAATAATCTGTCTCCTACTTTTCTTAAATAATCATATTTTAGGGACTTCATGATCCAAAGGATCAAAGAGCAGCATCCCTCTCCTATTATACCATCACCTTTCTTTACCAGAGGAGCCCTAGGGGCAGAGTGGTTAAGCACTCGGCTGCTAACCGAAAAGTCAGTGGTTCGAGCCCACCAGCCACTCTGCAGGTGAAAGATGTGACAGTCTGCTTCCGTAAAGATTTACAGCCTTGGAAACCCTATAGGGCAGCTTTACTCTGTCCTAGAGGGTCATTATGAGTCAGAATCAACTCGACAGCAACGTGTTTTTATGCGTTTCTCTTTATCAGCCAATGAAATGTCTGTTTCTGAACAATTTCTACCACTAAATAGCTAAAGAGAAAAAAAAAGAATATTTTTAAAGGAAAGCTCAACAAGGTGGATCTCATATAAACTAATTAAAAAGAGAAAGCATTCAGAGACTTCATTATTCAGCACCTTTATTCTGAACGTGCTGATAGCACAGGAGATTTTTCAAGTTTTGCATGGAGAAGGTATCTAGCTTCACTTATGAACCCGTGTTTTCTAAGCAAAGTTAAGAAATCAATAATTTCTGAAGTTGGCACAATAAAATCAAAGGCCAAATTTGCATAAGTTAGTCCTTTTTTAACAAATAATAAAAAGTACCAATACATAGAAAATGTGATTACAGTTTAAAAAAGTACTTTCCAACAATATAGAAATATTTTGTCTATAAATTGAATAAGCTGGATATTTTAATTTAATTAATATGTAAGTATATTTTAACTTAACAGAGCAAAAAAATATTGAACATCAATACAGATCTAATAAATATTGAGTTTGTTTATAAAAGATATCTCCAATCATCTAGTAAATGTCTGTCACAAATTTATTTTACTTCTTCCTTAATCTTCCCTATAATGCATAAATCTTTTAAATTTTTTTTAGCTTCCACTATTTTCTTCAGCAGTATATATTACTAAATAAAAAGAAAGGTAGAAATAAGTCTAATAAAAACAACCTTATGGTACCTTAATTAGCTATTTACTGTCATTACAATAGTTTCCTTTGATTAAATATCATTTTTATATTATTCAAAATTATGTAATATTTCCAAGGAAGATCACCAATTCTAAATATAAATAGCAATGTCATTAAGTCTGGAACTCTCTTCAAAGTCACTATAATTAAGTTTTAAAGCCAATGACATTTATTTTCACTTTTCAGTATATTACTATTTCAGTTTGCAGAATAAAGAAAAATCAAAACTGAAAAGATAAATGTATGCTTAAAATGGAAGAAGTGTATTTCATAAACAGAGTCTGCGAGTCTTAAAATATAATTTTGTATGGCTACTAGAAACAGGACAAAAAGGAATGAGTGACTCATTAAAGAGAAATTCAGGAAATCATTACAAAAGATGGGGGGGGCAATTTATATGTGAGAGAGGGTTGTGTGTGTGTGTGGAGACAGTGTGTACAAGTATGTATCTATAATAGGCACACTCCAGTAATGGAAGAAAATGCATCAATAGTTTTATTCAAAGAAATGATCCCAGACATCAATTCAAAGACGCAAGCAACATACCTGTAAGTCATTCTCTTCCAACTCAGTAATAGAACGTGCTCAAAAGATGAATAAAGAAGGTGTCTTAGGAACGGTAGAGGCCAAGCATAAGATGTATGCTGTTATAACCCCAAACAGAACAATCGGTATTCACTATAAGGAGTCCATTGTTTCAAATCATGATTATATCAATATAAGAGTCAAGAAAGG
>NW_004444147.1:3971557-3980361 GCF_000243295.1 Trichechus manatus latirostris | reverse complement strand
GAAAGATGTGACAGTCTGCTTCCGTAAAGATTTACAGCCTTGGAAACCCTATAGGGCAGCTTTACTCTGTCCTAGAGGGTCATTATGAGTCAGAATCAACTCGACAGCAACGTGTTTTTATGCGTTTCTCTTTATCAGCCAATGAAATGTCTGTTTCTGAACAATTTCTACCACTAAATAGCTAAAGAGAAAAAAAAAGAATATTTTTAAAGGAAAGCTCAACAAGGTGGATCTCATATAAACTAATTAAAAAGAGAAAGCATTCAGAGACTTCATTATTCAGCACCTTTATTCTGAACGTGCTGATAGCACAGGAGATTTTTCAAGTTTTGCATGGAGAAGGTATCTAGCTTCACTTATGAACCCGTGTTTTCTAAGCAAAGTTAAGAAATCAATAATTTCTGAAGTTGGCACAATAAAATCAAAGGCCAAATTTGCATAAGTTAGTCCTTTTTTAACAAATAATAAAAAGTACCAATACATAGAAAATGTGATTACAGTTTAAAAAAGTACTTTCCAACAATATAGAAATATTTTGTCTATAAATTGAATAAGCTGGATATTTTAATTTAATTAATATGTAAGTATATTTTAACTTAACAGAGCAAAAAAATATTGAACATCAATACAGATCTAATAAATATTGAGTTTGTTTATAAAAGATATCTCCAATCATCTAGTAAATGTCTGTCACAAATTTATTTTACTTCTTCCTTAATCTTCCCTATAATGCATAAATCTTTTAAATTTTTTTTAGCTTCCACTATTTTCTTCAGCAGTATATATTACTAAATAAAAAGAAAGGTAGAAATAAGTCTAATAAAAACAACCTTATGGTACCTTAATTGGCTATTTACTGTCATTACAATAGTTTCCTTTGATTAAATATCATTTTTATATTATTCAAAATTATGTAATATTTCCAAGGAAGATCACCAATTCTAAATATAAATAGCAATGTCATTAAGTCTGGAACTCTCTTCAAAGTCACTATAATTAAGTTTTAAAGCCAATGACATTTATTTTCACTTTTCAGTATATTACTATTTCAGTTTGCAGAATAAAGAAAAATCAAAACTGAAAAGATAAATGTATGCTTAAAATGGAAGAAGTGTATTTCATAAACAGAGTCTGCGAGTCTTAAAATATAATTTTGTATGGCTACTAGAAACAGGACAAAAAGGAATGAGTGACTCATTAAAGAGAAATTCAGGAAATCATTACAAAAGATGGGGGGGGCAATTTATATGTGAGAGAGGGTTGTGTGTGTGTGTGGAGACAGTGTGTACAAGTATGTATCTATAATAGGCACACTCCAGTAATGGAAGAAAATGCATCAATAGTTTTATTCAAAGAAATGATCCCAGACATCAATTCAAAGACGCAAGCAACATACCTGTAAGTCATTCTCTTCCAACTCAGTAATAGAACGTGCTCAAAAGATGAATAAAGAAGGTGTCTTAGGAACGGTAGAGGCCAAGCATAAGATGTATGCTGTTATAACCCCAAACAGAACAATCGGTATTCACTATAAGGAGTCCATTGTTTCAAATCATGATTATATCAATATAAGAGTCAAGAAAGGGAGACTCCTCTATCTAACAAAAATAAATTCTCAAACCAAAATAACTTTGTTTTGTCAAGAGATGTCAGCCACAAAGAATTAATTTGGATTCCTGGATTGTCTTTGTTAACTATCTTCATATCCAAGAGAGGGAGATAATGACAAAACGGAATGTATGTATGCAAATGCACAGAAAAATCAGTATCTAGAAGGATAACCAAAAAGTAGGCAGTAGTTGGAGAGAGAGTGAAGAGATATCATCCCTTTATACTCTACATACTCTTCAATGTTTGCATTTTTATTTTTCAAAGAAAGCCAATCTTTATGGCATTTGTGTAAAGTTTAAAATTAAATAAGAGTAAACAGGGGAAATAATTTCTTCTAAGATGACAAAAAATGCAAGTGCTAGTATGAAGCCTGAAGATTACTAAGTTACTTCTTTAGTTCTCAAATTTTAATGTAATTATATTACTTTTATAAGTAAAAAATATATGTACCAATTCATATTTACTAATTATGATTTGGAGCCCTGGTGGCACAGTAATTAAGAGTTCAGCTGCTAACCAAAAGGTCGGCAGTTCGAATCCACCAGCTTGCTCCTTGGAAACCCTATGGGGCAGTTCTACTCTGTCCTATGTGGTCGCTATGAGTCAGAATCAACTCAACGGTAATGGTTTTAATTATGATTTGAATAGAGAAAACTACCAAAACACTATAGGCTTTGGAATTATTTTTTTTTTTTTTAATAACATTGGCTTTGGAATTGTAAGCACAAATATTCTCGAAACTCACCATCTTCTCATTGTCAGAAATCAAACCTAATTACTTTAGCCAAAAAGGAAGAAGGGAGGATTTCTGCTTTCAGTAAGGGCAGGCTGGTTTATTTAGATCAATTGTGCAACCAAGAGAACAACTTGGACAAAATTTAAAAGCACCTATTTGAAGGCATCAAAGAATCAGAAAGACAGTAAGGACTTGAACAGCCATAACTCCGAGAGAAGGGAAGCACTGTTTCAAGAATGGGAGCTGAGAGGCTAAGAAGCGAAAGGAGCTTTAAGCAATCTAAGAGGCCTGGGGAAACAAACATTGCAGTTCCAGGTTACCAAGGAAGAAGGGTCCTGTTTAACATTCTACGCTTTCAGTTAGGATCTCCGAAGGGCTATACCCTAGGAAGTAAGAGTGATCCAAAAACAAACCAGCCCCCAAAAACTAAAGCCCAAGAAGATCTGCTCCTAATCCTGTCTAGGTAAAAAAAGGAAATATTCTCTGAAAGAAAGTAACATTACTTCCACAATTTTTCATACATAATGTCTAGTGTTTGATCAGAAATAACCAGGTGTGCAAAAAAACTACAACTGACTAGAAATCAAAAGGACATGAAAAGAAGAAGAAAAAAAAAGATCCACAAGAGATCCACATATAAAAGTTATCTGACACAATTTTAAAATAACTAGGATTAATATGTTCAAAAACTTAAATGACAAGACGAAGAATTCCAGTAGAGAACTAAAAACTATTTTAAAAAATCAAATGGACCTTCTAGAAGTGAAAATAACTAAATTAAAAACTCAATGGATGAATTTAACAACAGCATAAATAATGCTAAAAAGCAAATTAGTAAAATGTAACACAGGTCAGAAGAAAATATCCACGCCAAAATATGAAGAAACAAGGATGGAAAATAAAGAAAAGGACATAAGAGACAATTCAAAAAATTAAAAAGTCTCGCAGAAGGAGAGCAAAGAGAGAATAGGTCAGAAATAATATTTGAAGAAATAATGGCCAAGAATTGTCTAAAACAAATAAGACATCCAGCCATAGACTCAAGAATCACTACAAACAGCAAGCAGAATAAAGACCAAAAACCCCACAAGTAATAACATCATGATAAAATTGTTGAAAATCAAAAACAAAAAGAAATTACTTTCAAAGAAGCCAACAAAAAGATAGTTGACTTTTCAACAGAAGTGGAGTATGGAATGGTATCTTCAAAGTGCTGAAGGAAAATAACTGCCCAAAATTCTATATTCAGAAGAAACATTCTTCAAAAATGATGGCAAAAATGAAAATTTTTTTTACACAAATGCCAGAAGAGTATGTCACAGCAGACCCACACTAATAGAAATATTAAAAGGAGCTCGTCAGGTAGAAAGAAAAACTATCCCAAATGGAAGCACAAAAGTACATGAAAGGAGGAAGAGCACCAGAAAGGGTAAATATGTGAGTAATCTAATGAATATTATTTCTATAAAATAATGTCTTGTTGCTGCTGCTGCTGTTGTGTAACATCGAGTCACTTTTGACTCATAGCGACTGTCATGGATTGAATTGTGTCCCCCCCAAAAATGTGTGTAGCACCTTGGCTAGGTCATGATTCCCAGTACTGTATGATCGTGTTATCTGATGTGATTTCCTCATGTGTTGTAAATTCTATCACTGTGATGAGGTTATACTGATGAGGTTGACAAGATTAGTGTCTTAATGCAATCTCTTTTGACTATAAAAGAGAGAGGCGAGCAGAGATACATGAGAACCTCATACCACCAAGAAAGCAGTGCTGGGAGCAAAGCGTGTCCTTTGGACTTGAGGTTCCTGCGCAGAGAAGCTCCCAGATCAAAGAAAGACTGATGACTTGGACTTTCCTCCAGAGCCGACAGAGTGAGAAAGCCTTCTCCTGGAGCTGATGCCCTGATTTTGGACTTGTAGCCTACTGGACTGTTAGAGAATAAACTTCTCTTTGCTAAATCCATCCACTCGTGGTATCTCTGTTAAAGCAGCACCAGATGACTGAGACAGCGACCCTAAAGGACAAAGCAGAACTGCCCCATAGGGTTTCCAAGGAGCAGCTTGTGGATTCGAACTGCTGACCTTTTGGTTAGCAGCCTAAGCTCTTAACCACCTCATGACCAGGGCTCCAATAACATCTTAAAAGGTTTACAATATACATTAGAATTCAAATACACAATACCAAAGAAGGCAGGAAGACATAAACGAAATTCTAGGGTTCTGAGAGTATTGCATTGTCTAAAAAGTGGTAAAAGTACTAATATTTATCAAACTTCAACAAGTCAAAGATGCATATTGAAATCTCAGATAATTACTAAAAGAATAGTCAGGAAATATATAACTAACAAGCAATGGGTTCAAAGGACAGAAAAATAAAAACTAATGAATTAAACATAAAGAAGACAATAAAGAAAGATAAAAAGGAACAGTAAGTATACAGTAATTTATACAGTAAGTATAAATTATATCCGTACACTAAATGTACACGGACTAATTCTCCAATAAGGCAAAAGCTGATCACTGGGTAAATAAAAACAATAATATGATGCTTATAAGAGACGTACCTTAAGGAAAAAAAGGTTGAAAGTAAAAAAATAGAAAAAGATATTCCACACAAACATTATCCAAAAGAAGGGTCATTTAACCATACTAATATCAGGTAATTCAAAATGATAAACATTAAGACACTGTACAGATAAAACCATCTTTCACACATATTTACATGTAGCAAATATCTCACAGTATATAAACCAAAATGTGACAGAACTACAGAAGAAACAGGTAAATCCACACTCATAGTGGGGAATTTTTATACTCCTTGTCTTAGTCATCTAGTGCATACAAAAGTGTGTGGCTTTAACAAAGAGAAATTTATTTTCCCACAGTGTAGGAGGCTAGAAGTCCAAGCTCCAGGCGAAGGCTTTTTCTCCCTGTCGGCTCTGGGGGTAAGTCCTTGCTATCAATCTTCCCTGGTCAAGAAGCTTCTCAGCACAAGGATCTCGGGTCCAAAAGACACGCTATTCTCCTGGCTCTTGTTTCTTAGTGGTATGAGGTTCCAATGTCTCTCTACTCACTTCTCTGTTTTATATCTCAAAAGAGATTGACTTAAAACGCAACCTAATCTTGTAGATTGCGTTCTGCCTCATTAACATAACTGCCACTAATCCCACCTCACTAACATTATAGAAGTAGGATTTACAACACATAAGAAAATCACATCAGATGACAGAATGATGAACAATCACACAATACTGGGAATCATGGACTAGCCAAGCTGGCACACATTTTTTGGGGGGACACAACTCAATCTATAATGTTCTACCCTGTGGCTCCCAAAAATTCATGTCTTTACCACATGTAAAACACATTCACCCAATCATATCATAGTAAAAGTCTTAAATCAATTCCAAGTCCAAATCTCATCTTCTGCAAAATTCCGCTTCATCTGTGAAATCTAGAATACAAGTTATCTGCTTCCAAAGTACAATGGTGGAACAGGCACAAGGTAGACATTTCCATTACAAATGGGAGAAAATGAAAGGAAAGAAGGGGTAACAGTCACCAAGCAATCAGCAGAACACATTATACTAGCTCTCAAGGCTTGAAAATAATCTGCTGTTCTTTGAGACCATTCAGGAAATGGCCCTGCCCTCTAGACTCTGGGTGCTGGCCTTCCCCTAGAGCCAACAGAGAAAGAAAGAGAGCCTTCCCCTGAAACTGGCACCCTGAATTCGGACTTCTAGCCTCTTAGACTGTGAGAGAATAAATTTCTCTTTGTTAAAGCCATCCACTTGTTGTATTTCTCTTATAGCAGCACTAGATAACTAACACACTCCTCTTAGTACTTGACAAAATAAAACAGAAAAAAGTAGGTTTAGGATTTTATTTTAAATATCGTATTTACTTTCCCTAAAGAAACACATCCATCTTAGCTGTTTTTCTTTTAATGTTGCTGGAGTTCATTTGCAACTATAGGGATTTGATGGTAATTCTAATATAAAATAGATGTTACTCTTAAGACCCTATCAACTGGTCCAAAAGAAAAAAAGAAAAACCATCAAAAAGCCTGCAAAATTTATCCCATTTTGCAAAATAGTAATAACTCTTTGTTTTAAACTCTTTTACATGATCAAATACCATATCGTAATTCAAAAACACATTAATGTTATTCTAATACAGTTGAATTCCCTCACAAAAATGTCATAAGGCAGGGTAATCATCTATATTTTATGCTACGCTATTTATTAGACTTTCTTTAGAAAGTGATTCTTATTCTTCTTGGTATGTGATTCAGTAATCTGAGACATCTAAATCCAGGATAGAATGAGTTAGACTAAAAATTTTTTTATTATTTCTATGTTTCAAAGTAGTTTACACTTTTCAGTGGCCTTATTCACAACTAACAACAAACAAGATAGTCTTGACGTTTAAAATGTATCAATACACTGCTAAAACAAAGTTTTTCAAATCAGGGGGCTTAAAAAGAAAGTCCAAAATAACTGTGTTACACGTTATTTAAAAACAATCAAGGCATTGTCTTCCTTGCCTGTGAACCACTGCCTACTAATAAATCAGCTGTAGTGTTTACAGTTCAACTATGATATACCATACACCTTAATTTTGAATTTCATTAACACTTAATTATCCCCACACTTCCCTAAATTTACCCTTTGGCCTATACCATATACTTGTATATGTACAAGTACAAGCAATACTTTTCCTCTTAACACTTTCCCTATACCCCCAAGAAAAGGAGATAACTCCTAATATTTTTTGTTAGGCCTTTTATTCCTAGATGAATGGGGCTTGGATAGAGAAGAACCGAGAGTCTTCTCAATTCAACTTTATAGAAAGTATGAAAACATCCGAGGGATGTACACTCTCACTAGATATTTTGTTGGAATCTTATCATAACTTTGTAAATAAATAGTAAATTCTCAATCTAATATCTAAGAGCTCTTTGGTTTATCTAAGAAACAAAAACAGGATGAATTTACATAACTGTAATTTTTCTCTTAGAAAAGACAGACTAATGGCTATCTAGAATCTTTAGAAATAGCCAGAATAAAACAACCTCACAAACCTAGCTAAAGAAACATAACCAACATTCCATTTTCACAAATCTCAATAAACATAGAAGGAAAATGTGAATATTATAATATTTTTGAACATTACCAGTTTTAACCGTTCTTTTCTCCTTTTGCCAAAAGAAGCACTTGACCCAGGTTCTGATTCCTTTTTTCCATCTTCATCCTCATCTTCATCCTCATCATCCTCAAAACACCAATCTGGCAATAGAGGTGGGGGTGGTGCTTCTTCTATATCACCATAGCGGCGAAAAAGTTCTTTCAAATAATCACCCTTATAGATTCCTGGTGGTCTGGCTTGGGCAAAAGTAGCAACCGCTGCTTCAATACTATGGGAAATAAATAAACACCACATAATTTCTTCACTACTCTCCAATTATGCAGACTAATCAAAACTCACTTATTATATTTAAGTACCATATGAAGTATAATACAGGCTTATAAAATGGACAGACCACAGTGCCAATTTCAAGGCACTCTAATCTATTAAGGGACAAATTCATTATAAAGCAGTTTCAATATAAGGCAGATAGATAATTCCTAAATTCTAGAGGTACATTTAGGAAGACCCTCAACGAGATGGACTGACACAGTGGCTGCAACAATAGGCTCAAACATACTATTGTGAGGATGGCACAGGATTGGGCAGTGTTTCGTTCTGTTGTACATAAGGTTGCTATGAGTCAGAACCAACTCAACACCACCTAACAGCAACAACAGAGGTAAATTGCTACCAATGTATAAAGAGACAAAGAGACTTGAGTAGGGTCTGTGAAAAAGGAAGAATTTGAATAAAGCCTTGAAGGCTGAGGTCTGATTTAAGGGAAAACAGCAGTCAAGGCAATGTGAATAGCATGGTGAACAGAGTAAAAGCCTGCTGGTTTTCAAGGACTCTTCAACTGATGCATGCAAAAAGAGAAAGAGACGCTAAGCATTGGTTGAATCTGGCACAGGAGGCCAAGGTCATGGTGTAGAGCACCTGAATGGCCAGACTTGCAAATACATGTAGTAGAGAATCACTGAGGATGTGTGAGTAGGAAATATACAATCAGTATGTGCACTTCAGCTGACTGTATTCAGAGAAGGGCCTGCGTAAAAGGCTTTGTAAACATACACAATGATCCATCTCTCAATCGATGAGAAAATTCAGTTAACAAATCAATATTCCACTCTCTTAGGAATTTCAGGTAACTAAGGTTCAAATCTCTCAGGACTTAAAAAGCTACTTCACAAATACAGGTGCTCAATAAAATCATGCTGATTGGTTTAAATAAGGTAACCTGTCCTTAAAATACTCCTATAGCATTATAAGCTTTTCCTGGTACTCAACTGCTATTTAAAAAAAAAAAAAAAAAAATCTATTATTA
>NW_004444147.1:3969418-3970802 GCF_000243295.1 Trichechus manatus latirostris | reverse complement strand
AAAAAAAAAAAACAACTTGGCAATATAAATGCTAAAACCAAAATATCAATACAAATTTTTTTATCGGTTACTCAGTATGTCTTCTTCCATTATAATAGGAAACAAATACCTCCAATCCATTTTCTCCACCAAAAAGGCACATATGAGGAAACCAGTGCGATTGAAACCATGGGTACAATGAACACCTAGAAAATAAAGTAACTATGGTGTAAAATTAATAAACCACTTCAGATGCATAGTTTAAAATTCCAAACTGCAATCAAAACATTTAAATAACTTTATAAAATAACTACATTAAAAAAAAACTTGGAACATCCTGTCATAACTATTAATAACTTGCCAGTGTAAGTCGCTTAGAATCTAATTTATAACACTAGCTACAAGTTTAAATGTAACATATTGGTTTATTGGGTAAAAACTGTCTCTATTGTCTAAAGATTTCTCTTAACGAAAATATTACAGAACTTCCGGGCAACATGGCGCTATAGTCAGAAGCACCACACTGTCTCTCCGCAGCAAAGATCAGAAAAACTAAGTCAAACAGAGTCACACGTCAATCCTGAAACCCTATGCATCAAATGAAGAGATAAAGAACTCAGCGAAGCACCAAATGGAATAAGAAACTGACTGAGAAGAGAAAGCGAGGAGAGATACATGCAGAGGTCCCCTATCAGCTACCACAGCATGGATCTGCTATCTTGGACTCCTATCGGAGATCGGCGAACAGGGGGTATGAGAAAGCAGCTTCACAGAACTTCCAGCAGGAGAAAACAATCAGTAACCAGCAATATAGGCTTTTCCACCCCCCACCCTTCTTCACACCTGCTTAGCCTTCTCTGCTTCCTGCAGCCACAGTCTCTTGGCCGGGAAGCATCAGCTTCACCCTGGTGTCACTTGGGTTCCACCTGCCGGCACTCGCTGGCTCCGAGTGCCTTTTGTTAGCTGCTGGTGTTGCTTTTTCCGCTTTTTTAAATTTCTTCCTTACCTCTCACCACCTCCCCCTCCATCTTTGCTTCTTCCTGAAAGGCTGCAGAACACCACTCAACTGTGAAACTGCTTCACAGCCTGTGCCGCCATGCTGGTGGAACTTCTGGGGCTTTTTTGTCTGTCTGTTTGTTTGCTCTGATTTGTTCTGTTTTGATTTGTTTCTTTTCTTTTTCTTTTCTCAGCTTGGGAACCCCTTCTAGCTGGGCAGTACCACGCAGCTTGGAAGCTACTCCCTTACTCTGCGCAGACACACGGGGACATTACTGGGGACACTTCTTTTTCTCTTGTTTTTTTTTTTCTTTTTTCTTTTCTTGTCTCTCTTATTCCTTTTGTCTTTCTTCATATCCAGTCTCTCGATTTATTCATTTTTTTCTTTTACCTTTTTCTTTTTTTTTTT
>NW_004444147.1:3954660-3969318 GCF_000243295.1 Trichechus manatus latirostris | reverse complement strand
TTGTTCGGTAAACCTTCATCTAAAGTACAATAAAAAAAATTTTTTAAAGAAAACATCACAATTGTTTTAATACGTATTTTCATCAAAATACAAGTCTAAAGGTCAGCAAAAAAGAGGAAGATCCTCAACAAGATAGACTGACACAATAGCTGCAACAATGGACTGAAACCTAGCAACAATTATGAGGATGGCACAGGACCAGGCAGTGTTTCATTCTGTTGTATATGGGGTCACTATGAGTTGGAACCGACTACACAGCACCTAGCAACAACAACACATCTATAATATAATTGTAACTGATATTTAGAATGAAAAGCCTTACTCAATGAACAAACCTCAATAAACAAGGATACAAAGGAAATGCAGACAGTAGGAACAATTTATGCAAAGGTTAAGGTATGAATCAAAAGTATATGGCAAACTATAAATAAATCAGAATGGCTAGAGCACGAGGTAAAAGAAAGTAATGCCAAATGCAGTTAGAGACTGAGATGGTTAAAATCCTGAAGAAACTTGTGTGCCATACTAAAGGGACTATAAAGACAACGGGGAGCTATTAGAGAAGTCTAAGAATAAAATTATCAGGTTTTAATGGCAGTTCAAGAGGAAGAATGGAAGGAAGCAAAACAAAGGCATGAAAACCACTAATGACGCCATCCCAATAGTTTATATGTGAGATGACAAGGATATGAGTAATGCATGGTGATGAGAATAAAGAAGAACATACTAGAGAGGCATTTAAGAGGGAAAATCTGCAATCTGAGGGACAGATGGTTGTCAAGATTGAGAGAAAGGAGTCTCTGGCTTCTTACTTCGGTTGAATATTTAGGAATAATAATAAAGAGATTCAAAGAGAGGTCTGGCTAGAGTTGTATATTTAAGAATAATCAACATAGAGTTCAACTGTGGAAAAGGGCTGTGGTGTGGATAAAATCACCAAGAATGGTTCTGTAAAATAAGAAAATTAAGAATGGAATCTGAAGAAAACAAACCTTTTAATAATAAGTGAGAAAAGAGAACCCATAAAAAAAAAAGACCAACAACTATTCCATGAGGTCTCCTTTTAGCTAAATAACAGATTGGCTCATAAAAAAAACAATATCACCCATGAATACCATGCTCCTTTAAAAAAGCATCTAGATGAGACCAAAGGGTCAATACTTACTCTAAAGCAAAGACGAGAAGGCAAGGGGGCAGGGAAACCAGATTACTGGAAATGGAACAGCAGAAAAGAAATAATGGGAAAGCTGACACACTGTGTAAAATGTAACCAATGTCACTGAACAAACTGTGTAGAAATTGTTAAATGGGAACCTAATTTGCTGTGCAATTTTTCACTGAAAACACAATAAAATATTATTTACAAAAAAAAGAACAGAAGCTATAAACCTTAGATACGTGCTAAAAGATGGCTAACAGACTGATTTCCACAGCACAATGGGACACTAGTGCCGTCTTAGCCACTGGAAGTTGCCCACTTGCCAACTCCAAGAGTAAATGACAGGCTCATGCTTCCTCTACTCCTGTCATGTGCTTTTACATCATTATACTTACAGATAAATAGATAGGAAAAAAAACAGTTATCATTTCCTTGGCATGTGTTTTGTTATGTATATCTTCACGCCCAACAAAATTTTTAAAAATTAAAAAAAAAAATTTTTTAAAGACTGATAATGAACTGTCACAGGATTAAGAAAACAAAAAGAACATAGGCTCACGTACACCAAGAAAAAAGAAATTCCAAGACATGAGTGTTCAACTGTTTAAATGTCACATAATGATTAGAACTGAAAGTCACTATTTGAGTAACAGTACTGAAGAAGACTCCAGATTGCAACGAAGTGCATGGGAATAAACACAGATTCAAAACTAGATTTCAAAAAGTTGGACTGAGAAGGGGGAGGGGAATGCAAAACAGAAAGAAAGGTGTGAGGTTTTTCTTCAGGAGAACTGTTTAACAAGAGAGGCTGAGATATGTTTACAGGCTGAAAAAACAGACCTATTTAAGTCACAGAGGTTGACAAAAACAGAGAAAGATTATAACTAAAACGAAGCTTCTTAAGAGAAAAGATGAAGGATAAAGGAAAACCATCAGCCTCAAATGGAAAGACACTCCTTAGAAATAAATAGCTATGATAACCAAATTCTATAAATTCCATCATCTCCACTGCCTTTTTAAGAAAAGGTGCTTCAGAAGTCACAAGAACATGTTAGCTGTAAAAATATTTTTTGTCCAACATGTAGCTTAATCAAACATGTAAACTTCCTTTCTACCTTATCTTTCAGACAAATTTAAGCAACACATATTTCAACTTTAGATATTTCTTAAATAAACCACTACTGTTTTTGCATCTAATCTTTATTCTAACAAGATTAGCTAAATATTTTTATGAATAGGAAACGTAAGAATAACAAAATAATACAATTCCAAGTAAGTGATTAATGCATGTAAAGATACATAATTTAAGTACCATTTCTCTTTTACTATTCTTTGCTATGAAAATACACAGAATTTGGCCTATTGTTCTATTACATTTTAAAACATTAAGAGATGACAGAATTTTAAAAGTAAGATAAAGACTATTAACTTACAAAACCTTCATCGAAACAAATATTTGCAGAAAAATCTGGAAGATTACGTTTCTCATGTTAAAAAAAATACCATTAACTAAATATACAACAAGCTTAGTTTGATATGATTGTTCTTCAATGTTACAAAAAAAAGTGTACTTTTTTGTTGTTGATGATTTATTTCTTTCATTACAAGAATGGGTCCATCTAGGGGTAAGTAAACCATAGCTTATAATTAAAAATCAGCTATTAACTATTTAAAGTCAACTTCTTACTTAAATTTGTCTTCATTTTCTAGGTACTATCCAGGTAAGCTAATATAATAAATTTATTTGACATTTCAAGAAATGTAAACACTAACCTATGTACTAAGGGAAAGCCATAGTTCTTTTAAAATTAAGAGAAGAAACAAGCTCTCCCCACAAAAAAGAGAGAAGATGAGCTATAGCTAAAGAAATATACACACTGGCTATATAAACATAAATTAGAAAGGGAAGCTTAGAGAAGGCTGGTAGCAACACATCTTTTTAAATAAAGCCTAATCTCAATATATGCAATTTCCTTTCTATCTCACTAGTCAGATAAATTAATTTTTAGAATCAAAACACTTATCTGATCAGTCTAAATCAGTGGTTCTCAACTCCGAGCAGTTTTGCCCCCCCACGAGACACTTGGAAACATTTTTGATTGTCACAACTGGTAGGGTGCGATTGGCATCTAGAGGGTAGAGGCCAGAGATACTGTTAAACATCCACAATGCACAGGACAGCCCCCACAATAAAGAATTATCCAGTCTGAAATGTCAATAGTCCTGAGGCTGAGACATCCTGGTCTAAATGAGGAACAAAAATGACAAGGACAGAGAAAGGAAACTATCAACTATTAATACCTATCATGTGCCAAGTATCTTAAAATTTTTTATTTAAAAGAAAGAATTGTTTGTTTACCAAAATAAGCATGTGCTGCTTCATGAAAATACATATTCACAAATATGTCACAAGTATTTATAACCAGAAACAGCTAAAATAATTAAAGAGGCATTAGTTTAGCTATGTATCTATTATACTTTTCCGTAAGGTGCCAACTCATAGCCAACCTACGTACAACAGAACAAAACATTACCTAGTCCAGAGCCATCCTCACAGTGTTGGTATGTTTAAGCCCATTGCTACAGCCACTGTGTCAATCCATCTTCTTGAGGGTCTACCTCTTTTTTGCTGACCCTCTGCTTTACCAAGCATGACGTCCTTCTCCAGGGACTGGTTACTCCTGATGAAATGCCCAGGGTAAATGAGAAGAAATTCGCATTCCTTGCTTCTAAGGAGCATTCTGGCTGTACTTCTTCCACGACAGATTTGTTCTTTCCTCTGGCGGTCCATGGGATATTCAGAATCTTTGCCAACACCATAATTCAAAGGCATCAATTCTTCTTTGGTCTTCCTCCTTCATCATCCAGCTTCCATATGCATATGAGCCAATTGAAAATACCATGGCTTGGGTCAGGTGCACCTTAGTCCTTAAAGTGACGTCTTTGCTTTTTAACACTTTAAAGACGTCTTCTACAGCGGATTTGCCCAGTGCAGTATGTTGTCTGATTTTCTGACTGCTGCCTCCATGGATGTTGATTGTGGATCCAAGTAAAATGAAATCCTTGACAACTTCAATATTTTCTCCATTTATCATGATGTAGCTTATTGGTCCACTTGTGAGGATTTTTTGTTTCTTTATGTTAGGTACAATCCATACTGAAAGCTATAGTCTTTGATCTTCATCTTTCAAGCCTTGCAACTTGAAGCTTACATTTTTTAATTCAGTTCTTTCAGCGTATCAGTTTTTTTTTACATGTTGCTATGATGCTGGAAGCTATGCCATTAGTATTTCAAATACCAGCAGGGTCACCCTTGGTGGACAGGTTTCACTGGAGCTTCCAGACTAAAATAGACTGGCAAGAAGGACCCGATGATCTGCTTCTGAAAAAATTGGCCAATGAAAACCTTATGGATAGCGGGAGAACATAGTATGATATACTGCCAGAAGATGAGTCCCTCAGGTTGGAAGGCACTCAAAATATGACTGGAGAAGAGATGCCTCCTCAAAGTAGAGTCGACCTTAATGATGTGGATGGAGTAAAGCTTTCGGGACCTTCATCTGCTGATGTGGCACAACTCAAAATGAGGAGAAAAAGCTGCAGCATCCATTAATAATCAGAACGTGGAATGTACGAAGTATGAATCAAGGAAAATTGGACCTTGTCAAAAATGAAATGGAATGTTTGAATATTGACATCCTAGACACCAGTGGGCTGAAATGGACTGGAATTAGCCATTCTGAATTGGACGATCATATGGTCTACTATGCCAGGAATGACAAATTGAACAGGAACGGCATCGGGTTCATTGTCAAAAACAACATTTCGAGATCTACCCTGAAATATAACAATGTCAGTGATAGGATAATATCTATACTCCTACAAGGAAGACAAGTATGACTTATTATTCAAATTCACACATCCACTACTAATGTTAAAGATGAAGAAATTGAAGATTTTTACCAACTTCGGCAGTCTGAAATCGATCAAACATGCAATCAAGATGCGTTGATAATTACTGGTGATTGGAATGCAAAAGGCAAAAACAAAGGGGAAGGATCAGTAGTTGCAAAATATGGCCTTGGTGATAGAAACGACACCAGAGATTGCATGACAGAATTTTGCAAGACTAATGACTTCTTCATTACAAATACCATTTCTCAACAACATTAACAGGGACTATACACGGGGATCTCGCAGGATGAAATACATAGGAATCAAACTGACTACATCTGTGTAAAGATGCAATGGAGACCCTCAATAGCATCAGTCAGAACAAAGCCAGGGGCTAACTGCGAAACAGGTCATGAATTGCTCATATGCAAGTTCAAGTTGAAGCTGAAAAAATTAAAACAAGTTCATGAGAGCCAAAGTAGAACCTTGAGGATATCGCACCTGAATCTAGAGATCATCTCAAGAGTAGATCTGACACACTGAACATTAACGACTGAAGACCAGATGAGTTGTAATATGATATCAAGGACATTGTACATGAAGAAAGCAGGTTATTAAAAAGACAGGAAAGAAAGAAAAGACCAAAATGGATGTCAGAAGAAACTCTGAATCTTGCTCTTGGACATCAAGTAGCTAAAGCAAATGGAAGAAATGATGAAGTAAAAGAGATGAACAGAAGATTTCAACAAGTGGTTCAAGAAGACAAAATAAAGTATTATAAGGAAATATGCAAAGACCTGGAGTTAGAAAGCCAAAAGAAAAGAACACGCTCAGCATTTCTCAAGCTGAAAGAACTGAAAAAAAATTCACACCTCAAGTTTCAATATTAAAGGATTCTATTCTATTACAGCCTACTATTTACCAAGAAATCAGCTATTTCTTTTAACACAAAACTGATTTTTAAACTTTTTCCAGTTCATAAAATTCTTACTTGAAACAGTTTATATTTGCACATGCAAATACAGTATAGCCCCAGAATCTTATATTTGTAATTATAATTTCAAAAAATCTCTGAAAAAACTAAAGATTGTTTGGTAAACTATTTGGGAGCAAAAGCTAACTGGAACTGATATGACATTATTTATAGTCTTTATTTCTCACTTAGTGTGAATATCCCTATGTTTATCTGTATAAATGTTAATGTGTTTAATTATGGAACGCTCTCAAACACTCAGGTTATCTCTAAATACGATTTCCCACTGAAAGAAACCAGGGCTTCTTAGACAAATAACTCATTCCAGGTCTGGAGAACATCTTGTGCCAGAAAACAAGAAAGCTATCAAAGACTGATGAGGTGATATCAGAAAGACACAGAAGCCAACTTAAAGCGGCTTCAATGGCCTAGGACAGCAATTTAGGCATCAGAATACTGACTGCAGTTGATTAAAATACATTAACTATATAAAAATTCATGAGCTCATAAAGATACTTTAAAACAAAATATTCATCAGTCACCAACAAAGGTTACTAGGATACCAACTCATTATTCTGAAAATTGAAAAATAAAAGGAAAGAGCCAAGCATTTAACCAGCCCTTCCAATACAAACTGCATTTCAGGATAACCAAATTGTTGAGAAGGAACAGTTCTTTACTAAAGAAGCATTCCAGCTAATACATGAAGAAATGAAATGATCAGAAAAATCTCATTTTGCAATCCCTAATGAAATAGTGTATCTAGGCAACAATCACCAATGGACGCTAAAATCATTAGGTGAAAGATAGATGGAAAACTTCGTAATAGAGGAAGTAAAAAAGTCAGACAACCAGACATTATGCGCCTCCTGATGCAGTGGCAGAAGGAAGCAAACAGTACCAACTATGAAGTACTATATAATCTGTAAAACTTTTCCTATAAGTTCTTCTAAGAATACAACCGCACAATTCATAACAAGGATCAATTTGTTTTCCTAAACCAGGCAGTGTTATCTTTCTGAGACTATTACATCTTGTTCCAGATGTTAAGATTTCTTGATTGCCCTTCTCTGAATTCTTCAAGTATATTTAGCATTTAGTAAGCAGTTCTGTGGGTTGTTTTGAATTCCTCAAATAAAAGTCTCAATATTACTTTAAAATGTATATATTCTAATTGTATACCTAAATATAGTAAATTCTGTGAAAGCCAGAACCTGTATAAGGTAGAAACCTGTCAGAGAAGGAAAACTCAACAATATTTTCCACTAAAAAGAGAGCAATAGAAAAGTGGTGACTGCACCCTGTCCAAGGCAAAAAACTTGTGAGACCCAGAAAAAACAAGGCAGTCTCATCAAGTTCCAGCTCTCACAGGTTTCACCGTATATGTGCATGCACTTGAACTTGTTATATACATGCATGTGGACGTGTAAATACATACACACACATTATCACTAAATACTATATCAAACATATTCCCATATTATTGTTCTGTTAAATAGTAATTGCATACTGTGTAATATAAATTATCTGCTTTTATCAGATATGTAAGCTGTTTCTAATTTTTTATTACAAAAGGTATGAACGCTTATAAAGCTCTTGAGAAATATCACCAGATTATCCTTCTAGAGAGGCTATACTCTTATTAACCATGCATGAGTGTATCCATTTTCTCTAACCCATGACACTAATGGGTATTAATTTTTTACATCTCTGCCAATTTGATGAAGAAAAGGTAATAACATATTTTAATTTGTATCTCTTGTTAATAAATTTTCATGTTTCTTGGCTATTTGTATTTCACCTTTTGCAAAATGTTTTCTTTATTGTTTTCCGTATTTTTCTCTTGAGGAATGCCTCTTTTGCCTTTTGATTTATAAGATCTCTTTGTATAAAAGATATTAACTTTTTATCGGTCATACATGCCTCAAATATTTTTTCCAACTGGTCAAATACCTTTTGTTCTGTTTCTGTTGTGTTTTATCATATAGAATTTTTTTTTTTCATTTTGATGTGTTCAGATCTAGAAACCAGAGTAGGAACTATTAGAGATTTGAACTTCGGAGCCAGAAACTGGATTAAAAACCTGGCTCAACCATTCATTAGCTATGTGACTTTGGGCAAATAACTTCTTGGAGACTTAGTTTCTTTATCTGTAAAATGAGAATACTACCACATACCACATACAGATGTTATAAGGATGGCATTTAAATATTTGTTTATAATTTCCCACTGTATCTCCTGGGCAAATGGTGAGCATTAACTGATACTAGCTGTTAATATTAAGCCCCGGTGGCACAGCGGTTAAAGCTCTCCACTATTAACTGAAAGGTTGGTGGTTCAAACTCATCAGCCACTCCACGGGAGAAAAGACATGGCAGTCTGCTTCCATAAAGATTACAGTCTTAGAAACCCTATGGGTAGTTCTACTCTGTCTAACAGGGTCACTATGAATCGGAATCAACTCAACGGCAACAGGTTTGGGTTTTTTTTTTTTTTTGGTTACTATTATCATTAATGGAGCCCTGGTGGCACAGTGGTTAAGCGCTATGGCTGTTAACCAAAAGGTCGGCAGTTTGAATCCACCAGCCGCTCCTTGGAAATCCTATGGGGCAGTTCTCCTCTGTCCTATAAGGGTTGCTATAAGTAGAAATCGACTTGACAGCAACGGGTTTGGGTTTTTTTTGTTTTGTTGTTTTTGTATTATCATTAATGGTTATCACATTTTAATTTTTTACAGCACTTCTCAAATTTAAGTGTGCATAAAAATCACCTGAGACTCTTGTTTAAAAATCTAGATTCCTAGACTTCATTCCCAGAGGTTTTAATTCTGTAGGTCCAGGTTGGGGCTTTAAAACACACATTTCTAACAAGTATCCTAAGGTGATTTTGATGCAAACAGAACAGGAGCACCCCTAAAAAATGCTTGCTTATGAACTCTGCCTTTAGTAATGCACTTGGAATAGGCTTCATTACCCCAGAATTAGATAAATACTGATCTCTATTTTCTCCTACACTCTTTACAGTTTTTTTCAAATATTTAATCCATCTAAAATGTACTGTATTACATGGCTAATTGTCTCCACACCATTTGTTGAACAATCAGATTGGAAAAACGCCTCCTTTACCACCAGGAAACCACTACTGTAGTTTCTATTGCTTTATCATGTTTTAATACCTGGTAAGGAAAATCCCCTCATTGCTTTTGTTTTTCAAAATTTTCTTGATCATAATCTTGCCTGTTCAATTTGCCAAACAATTTTTTTCTGTGTTCAGTAAATATTCATCGACTTAAAAGCAGCAGTGGACTTCACAAATACAAATTAACCTCAAAGTAATTCTGCCAAGGTCTCAATCAGATTTTGCTTGGAACTATATTAAAAATTTGAAACTAATATGGAAACAAGTAATGTCCCTCCATTTCTTCAAATTTTTATTTTAATCTTTAGGTATATTTTCTTCATAAACACCTCCTATGTTTCTTAATAACTTTATTCTTTGTTTTGTACTTCTGTTACAGAAGACAGTGATAGTTTCACGTGTGAACTCACAACTCAGACTACACAGAATACGATCTAAGCTCTAGCCCTTACTATAAGCTGTGTGAATTACCTTATGCAAGTCACTTAGTCTTTCCAAGCTTCAGTTTCTTTTCATAAAATGGGAGTGACAATCATATCTACCTAATAAGACTGTTGCCATAACTATGAAATAATGTATATAAAATGGTTTACACAGTGAGTAGCACAGAGGAAATTCAGATAAATGTTAGCTAATGTTATTAACGTTAAGATGAATGAGATCTTTCTCCATTTCTCTAGTTACATCTTCTAACTAGTTATTGCTTGTTTACAGGAAAGTTGTCAGTGATTTCTTATTTATCTTTTGCCCAAATATATCCCTGAATTTTCTTACTATATCTAGTGGTTTTTTAGTTGATTCTCTAAATGAGGAAAAACATTAGCTGCTTAAAATCAGAAAAGGAAGAAATCACGAAAGAAAATATATTTGACAACAAAAACGCTTAATTTTATAAAAACCTTAAAAAGCAAATAAAGTAGAAATTTTTTCAAACAGTTTATATAAGAAGCCAATTTATGGCATCCCAAGTCATCAGGAGAGAAAATTATTCAGTAAACCATGCTGAAACAAATGACTGGCTATGTAGAAAATATTTAAATTAGACACTCAATTCAAACCATGCTCCAATATATGTACCAAAACCCACTGCCATCAAGTCAATTTCGATTCATAGCGACCCCACAGGACAGAGTAGAACTGCCGCATAGGGTTTCCAAGGGGCGCCTGGTAGATTCGAACCACCAACCTCTTAGTTAGCAGCCGTAGCACTTAACCACTATGCCACCCGGGTTTCCAATGTATGTACCAGAAAGAACAAAGAATCAAAGCTAAAATCTAACTTAAGAATTCTAAAAGACCATTCCTAGCAGCATTGCTTTTAATAGCCAAAAAAACTGGAAATAAGCCAAATGTCATTTTAAGTAACTTTTTAAAAAAATTTACTTATTCATTATACGTATTGTTTATTGTCTGTACCACCACCACCCCCCTCCCAGTACAATATAAGCTCCAGAAGGGCAGGGATTTTTTTTTCTGTTTTCTTCACTGATATATTTCAAGAGCCTAAAACAGTGCCTGGCAGAGTAGCAATAAATAAATATTTGCTAAATGAAGTATCCATCAACAAGAGAATGGATGGTAGAGTTCTCAAAAGCACACCTGAAAACACTGATGCCCTCAGCCCTCAAGGAGCTGGACTGGGACTCGAGTGGCAGCAGCCCCAGAGCAATCAAAGCCAGCCACAAGAGCCTTGTCCAGGATTCCAAATTCCCTCCAATCTATTCCTGTATATATGCAGTTTCATTTTCTATATATGCCACAGTGCAAAAAAGATGGAGAAGCACTGATTTAGGGACAAAACTACAATGAAATAAGCGAATGATAAACAAGAGAACTCAGAACAGTGGTTACTCCTCCAAAGAGGCAGGGGATATGATCAGGGAAGGATACACAGGAAATTTCAAAGATATTGATAATATTCTATTTCTTTATCTAGAGAAACATGTTCACACATGGTCATTTCATTATTATTCTCCATAACTTACATAAATATGAAATTGGCTCTTTTGACAGTATCAAATATTTCTTAATAAAAACTTTTAAAGAAATAATACTATAAGAAAATATAAAGTAATATCAATCGAATCTCTGCTCTGTCATTCTAACCCCTTTCTCTTGAACTGTCCCATAGATCTCAGCTTAAATAAACATATTCATTTATCTTACATATATATGCATATACTTTTTATATATTTATTATGTATAATGTATATTATATTTTTAAGGCCATTTTGTCCCTGATCCCCTAAAATATGGGCTCTATGCATCCCTTACTTACCTCTCCTGTATAACACTGGATCCTGGCTCTCAGATTAGTTATCTATTTTACCATTAGACTTGTAATCCTCCTAAAAATGAGACCATATCCACAGCATCAAGGCCATGGTGACACACATTAAATTTTTAATCAATATTTCTGAATGAACAGGTAACTGTGAGTCCCTTCCCTTTCTTGCTCTAACTAAAGCCTGGCTCTCACCTCAGGACACTGCCTCCTATGCAGTCTGATCTCACATGTTTTAAAAGTTCAATGATGCAAAAATATATACACAGTAAAAAGACTGGAAAGAAATACTCTAAAATGTTAAAAGTAGATCTATCTCAGAGGAAACCTTAAAGGTGATTGTTATTTTCCTAGGATTTGACACTGTTTTTGATGTTAATAGTACCATAAAAAAAAAAAAAAAAGAAAATCTATTTTACAAGAGGAAGGAAGCATAGTTTAAAGCCTGAGCTCTACAGTCAAACATGCCCTGGTTTAAATCCTGGCTCCACAGCTTCCTAACCATATGACCTAAAGCCAAACCAAACTCGTTGCCTTCGAGTCAATTCCAACTCATAAGGACCCTACAGGACAGAGCAGAATTGCCCCCACCGGGTTTCTAGGAGCAGCTGGTGGATTCGAACTGCTGACCTTTTGGTTAGCCACCGAGCTCTTAACCACTGCACCACCAGGGCTCCTATACAACCTAAGACAAGTTATTTAACCTCTGTAAGCCACAGCTTCCCCATCTGCAAAATGGAGGTCAGAATAATTCCAAAAATAATTGGTTCTTGAGAGAGGCCACTGAAATGAAACCACTTAAAATATGGACCAAAATATGTCATTAAGGCAGAGGAGGGGTATAGGAGCAATTAGGGCTTTACCTTGAAAAGCAAAAATTATGAAAATACGTGTATTTTATAGTTCACAAAAGTTAGTCTATTACTGTAATAAACATTACTTAGTGATTATTTAAAAGGTGGAGGAGAGGGTAGGAATCTCCATATCAAAAGCATGTCAACTCATTTGCAAAAAAGTGACTGGAAACCCAACCACAAAATAAAATGTATAAAACGTTGATAAAGTAGAGCCAAACATACCTATAAGTTCAGGTGGGTTTCTCTCATTAAACCGCTCACACAGACGAATAAATGTCTCTGTGTTCTCAGTTGTAGGACACTCACCATGTCTAGTAATACGGAAAAAAAATTTTTGAAAAAAGGAGATTACAAATTTCAATGAAAATTTTCAATATTAAAGAGTCTTAACACATGACTTACCCTTTACACTGAAGTTTTATATATTTGATTCCTTCTTTTTCTATGTCATTTCTGTCATAGAACCTTGATGTATTTGTCAGGTCCACCAATAAGCCCATTTTAACCTTAAAAAAAAAAAAAGGAGGGGGGGTGCAGATTGGCTAGTAACTAAATTTGTTCCAAAATAAATTTGCTGTAAGGGAATACTATAGTTCATCCATCTACATTGAGGAAGATTTTATGCTTACTCTCCTACTGAACTGTTAACAGCAAAAACACCACTTATCTAAGTCTCATCCAAGACAGTAGAACTTGACAGGCACTCGATAAAATAAATTAACCCCCAAATTAATGACGGAACAGAAGCAAAAGCAAAATAGGCTTTATTCCCAGCATTACAAAAATCTGCCTAGCACTGAGTACATCTGGAGTTAAAACAGAACACTGCTGTAGTTTTCTGCATTTGCCTCTCCATCTATGATTTATTAGACAAGAGGTTGGAGCAGGACTGGCATCTATCTGGCATACTCACCAACCCAAGCTCCAGGCACACATCAACCCAGCATTCCAGGCAGCCACCACCAATCACTCTGTTGAAACCTATTTGTCATTCCCAGACTACACCGTACTACATCCCTGGCTTAAAAGATGAGACAAGCCATTTATGTCATAAATATATAAATATTTCCCTCTTTCCATTTGATTAATAACACTTCTTTGTATTTTCTGAAAATATATTGAAGTTTAAAGTTATATTCCTTGAAAAGAGACGTTAAAAATGAAGAGACTCACTATAAACAAGGTAGTATAAGACAGCAATTTCCCTCCTCTCTTCCTGGATATCATACAAAAACAGGGTAATTGAGGGAAGAAATGAAAGAACTCAAATTTCATTTTTCAATGAAACCAGAAGACATAAAAAATTCACACATTCCAAAAAAAAAAGACTAGGGGCTGCTGAAAGGAATTAACATCACTGCAAAAGCTATGTGGGGAGGACGAGAATAGAAACAGGTTCAGGTGTAGCAGATTTTCTACTGTGACACACATGGGGTTGCCAAAGTCGAAACTGATTGGATGGCAACTGGTTCCTGGTTAGCAAATCATACAGAGGTACTGGGGTAAAAGCTGTTGTCAATTTATTAATCAGGTGTTCACTGACTCCTGCAAACTATTCACACGTTCTCCTAGATGCCAACATTTGTTGCTTAGGTGGCTCTATCTGGCTGCACCATCTTAGGCAAATCACATAGCCTTGTGTAACAGGGACTTGGAGAAAGTGGGATGGGAAGTTATTGCTTTAAGGGGTACTGAACTTCTGTCTGGGGTAACGAAAAGCTTTTAGAAACAGGTACTGGTGATGGTTGCACAACACAGTGAATGTAAGCAGTGACACTGAATTATATACTTAAAATGGTTAAAATGGTAAATTTGTTTCTTTTTTTCTATTTTTTATTGTTGTGCTTTAAGTTAGTTTCTCATACAAAAACCTATACATAGTTTTGTGACCCTAGCTGCTCTCCCTATACTGTAACAGCACACTGTTCCTTTCCACCCTGGATTTCCCATGTCCATTCAACCAGCTCCTAACACTTTCTGCCTTCTCATCTCGCCTCTGGACAGGAGCTGCCCATTTAGTCTCATGTATCTACTTCAGCTAAGAAGCACACTCTTCATGAGTACATAAAATGGTAAATTTTCTGTTATACATATTTTATCACAATAAAATGTGAGAAAAAGACTTTTTGCTATCTCACCTTTTTAAACTTTTGGATTTTTAATCAAGTGGATATACTGTCTATTGTGTGTATGTGTGTGTGTGTGTGTATTCTTTTAAAAACTAGAATCCATGTTGATATCTCAAACTCTGATAGTACCACAAGGTTTATTCTAATCTTCCCCCTTTTATTTGTAACTTCTCCAACAGTGAGAAAATTGTCTCGGGTATTTTTTAAATTTAAAATTTTTTTTT
>NW_004444147.1:3948717-3953791 GCF_000243295.1 Trichechus manatus latirostris | reverse complement strand
ACGGCCAGTTTTTCTGAGTTGGAACAAAACTTATTTCTTCAGCTGATCACTAACTAGTTGGCTTGTGTTCTGGGGCCATGTGATATAAAAAAATCTTAAAGACTAGAATCACATTCAATCTGGCAACAAAAATATATCCCTAGACTATACCATACTTAGTCATAGCAAGAAGTGCAAAGAGTCAAACCTGGGCAAGCCTGATGGAGGCAAAGAGATCATGTGGAACAAAGACAAACCATCCCAGCAAATGCCCCTTTGATCAACCAACCCTGGCCAACCAGGGAGCTAGCCATCAATGCAGAGTGATTGCAGCTAAGGCCAGTTGAAGGACCTCCTAGCTGATTCCAGACCAAAATACAGATCCACAAAATTATGAGCTAAATATATGGCTGTTGTTTTAAGCCACTATGTTTATGATGACTTTTTAAGCAATAAAAGATAACTGATAAAGAAGGTTTCTTAAGGGGAAAAAAAAAAAAAAAAAACTGAGCCCAAGCAAGTAAACAGTTAATGCACACATCCTCCTAATTCTGAATCATGTACTCTCTGGGAAAAAAGACAAGGGGAACAATTTATATTTTTTATAGTTGCTATTTTTCTCTTTGTTGTTTTTGCTTTACCGAACAACTATATTGTGCTGCATAATTATTATGGTCAACGTAATGATTAGACTCCATTGTTACAAAAAAATGGCAAAAACACTTCAATTTCACACACGACAAAAATGCAAACTTCTGAAATATAACTAGCTGTCATAACGTGCTCTACTGATTTCTTCAGAGAATATGTATTGCCAAACATAAAGATTTAAATACCATAATACAGCTTCTCAGTGAGCTAGGGTTATAACTCACGTTGTTTGTCTCCAAGTCCAAAGTAAGAAGGGAATGCAAAGTGGTGATTAGCAGGAAAATATGAATTTCCTTAACATGTAGGAATATTTTAGCCAAGGAAACAGAAACTATATTGTGTGAAGTTAAGTGCCCTGTCCCCACATAGATATATAAGTATATGCGTATGTGATATGTATGTAAATGTGTCTGTGTATATACAAATATATACACATATATTACATATAAATATTTATTTTTCATAATAGATAATCCCAATCCATGAAATAAGAATAATAACAGTATCTCCTCATAAGGTTATTGAGGTTTAAATGAAGCCCTTATTCTGTGCCGAGCACCATTCTACGTGCTTTCCACGCACTAATTTTATACAGATGAGGAAGCTGAAACATAAAAAGATTATGTAACTTGCCCACAAACTTTAAGTGGCAAACTGGGCTTCAAGTCCATGCTATCTGGCTTCTAAATCCAAGCTTTTGGCATACTGTCAATGACATATTTGATTACTGATAATGAAAATAAAAATAAGAGGTCTATTAAAAAAAAAAAACAACTCACTGCTATTAAGTTGTTTCCGACTCATAGTGACCCTACAGGACAGAGCAGAACTGCTCCATAGGGTAGATTCGAACTGCTGATCTTTTGGTTAGCAGCCAAATACTTAACCACCACGCCACCAGGGCTCCAAAAGGTTAAGTGAGTAAAAATAAAAGATATACATAAAATAAAGGACTCAAATAAAGCTATACTGAATAAAGAGATGAGTGACGGGTCTTTAAAATCTGAGTGGCTACTTTTCTATCCCATGATATGAGTCTTGCACATAATAGGCACAAATAGTTGTTGGATGTAGTAACACAGCATGCAATAATAGATTAGCAGGAATATAAAATAGCAACAGTAGATCGCACAATAGTAAAATAAATCAGTGTTGTAGGCTGAACTGTGTTCCCTAAAGAGATATGTTCAAAACAATAACACACAGGAGAAAGGTGCTTCTTAGCTTAATCGAGTATACGAGATCGAATGAGCAACATCTGTCCAAAAGCAAAGACAAGAAGGCAGGAAGGGATGGGAAACCTGGATGAATGGACACAGGGAACAGGGACTACAACCAATGTCACAAAACAATTTGTGTATAAATTTTTGAATGAGAAACTAATTTGCACTGTAAACTTTCACCTAAAACACAATAAAATTTAAAAAAAAAAATGTCCAAATCTTAAACCCTGATACCTATGAATATGACCTTATTTGGAAATAGGGGTTTTGCAGGTGTAATTAAGCTAAAATGAGGTCTTATTGGATTAGGCCCTAATCCAGTGACTAGTGTCCTTCTAAGAAGAAGAAAATTTTACACAGCCACACAGGAAGAACGCCCCATGAAGACAGAGGAGAGACTGGAGTAACGCAGCTGCAAGCCAAGGAACACCAACAACTGACGGCAACCACCTGAAGCTACAAAAGAGACACGGAACAGATTCCTCCTCAGAGCCTGCAGAAGGAACCAACCTTGCCAACACCTTAATTTCGAATTTCTAGCCTCCAGAGAATAAATTTACGAGAGAATAAATTTCTGTTGTTTTAAGCTGCCCAGATTATGCTAATTTATTATGGCAACCCTAGGAAACTAATATAATCTGTATTTTGACAGAATAATGTGAAAATAGAAAGTCTCACTTAAAAGCTACCTGATGGGAACATGAAATGGTACAGCCAATCTAGAAAATAGTTAAGCAGTTTCTTGTAAAACTGAATGTGTACTAACCATGTGACACAGAACCACACTCTTGGACATCCATCCCAGAAAAATTAAAACTTACATTCACATGAAAACCTGTACACGAATGTTCACAGCAGCTTTATTCAAAATATGCCAAAACTGGAAACAATCCAAATGTCCTTCAATGGGAGAATGGTTAAACAAAATCTGGTATGTCCATACAATTGAATACTGTTCAGTAATAAGAGGGAATGAACTACTGATACATGCCACAACTTGGATGGATCTCAAGGGCATTATGCTTAGTAAAAGTCAATCCCAAAAGGTCACATCCTATATGATTCTATTTATGTAACATTCTTGGAATGACAAAACCATAGAGATGGAGAATAGATTAGCAGCTGCCAGGAGACAGATGACAGTGAGGAGAGGGGCTGACTATAAAAGGGCAGGCAGGAGGGAGTTCCTTTGTGGGGATGGAACAGTTCTGAAACCACCACCACGGATCTATACATGGAACCAAACTGCACAGAACTATACAGCTACACATACACACACAGACACACACACACACACGCATACACATATAAAAACTGGTAAAAACTAAATAGTCTGTAATCTAGTTAACAGTACTATACCAATGTCAATTTATTGGTATTGATAGTGTACTACAGTTATATAAAATGTCACCATTGGGGTAAGCTGGGGGAAGAGTTCGAGGAACTCTATGTACTACTTTTGTAATTTCCTGTAAATCTATTAATTCTGAAAACTAAGAGTTTTAGGGAAAAAGCTCCTGAAGAACAGAAGAGGGATACAATATATTAAATCAGTACCCGAAAAATGTTTTGTTTCTTACCTTTAGACTCTTTAGATAATTTGAGAGCATACTGGGATGGAACCGATTTTCTTCTGCAACTTGACTATCATATCTTGGTCCTAACATTGTCTTCAGAGGTAAGAATTTTCCTAAACAACATTAAGATGAGTAACAATTTTCATTAAAGAAAATGTTCTAGGTTAAAATCTTATAATTAACAATTCTCAAAATCAACTTCTTAAAATATTTTAAATGGAAAAATAATCTGTAAATGCAACTGTTCATAAAGTACTGTCAATCTAAATTATACTTTTAAAAAGTACTGCCTGGGAATTTTTAAGAACAACATAAATTCTAGAAATTCACAATCAAAGATAATAGCAAAATAAAAAAGGTGAATGGAACTTCTCTAAAGAATGGAAATTCTAAACCACTGCACTAAAAAGTTATTGCCTTAAAACTTTTAAAGATATTGTACTAGAAAACTGATAATGAAGTGAATTAAATCAATACTTTAAAATCCCTAATTACATGTTTTTCAATATGAAGTTGAAACTTTCTCCATCTTATGAACTTTATCCTCCATCTCAGGGTTCTAGGTTATGCTGTAATGCTGAGAGGATAGTAACCAAAATCACTGCTCTAACTACTATCAGCAATTACAATATCAGCAAGAATGACATTTTTTGACCTTTTCTTTTTCTGAATCACAATATGAACATATGGGAAGTCACCTTTTATAATCAATTTTAAAATCACCTATTTTAAATGATTTATACTTTAACACACAACAAAATCAATAATAATGTCTACCTAAAATATCTACCTCAGTCAGTGGACCTCTTTTCTATCTATATTCACTCCCTTAATGTCTCATCTAGTCTCATGGCTTTAAAAACCATCAATATGCTGATGACTCACAAATTTTTATCTCCAGTCCAGACCTCTTCCTTAACTCTAGACTTGCATATCAAACTGCCTACCTGACTAATCTCTATTTAATATCTAATAAGACATCTCGGACTTGACATCCAAATCTGAGCTCTCAGTATTCAAACTCTAAAATGTGCTCCTCTCAGTCTCTTTCCCTCCTCAGTTAATGACAACACCATTCTTCTAGTAACTCAGGCCAAAAACTCTGGAGTTATCCTTGACTCCTCTGTTTCTCTCCCACCCACATCTAATCTATCAGCAAATTCTGTCGGATCTACCTTCAAAATACTACGTCTCACCAGCTACACCATCGTCTTGCCTAGATTATTACACTTCATTCAAGAGCTATTTAATGGGCACCAATTAAGTACCAAAGGAGTCCTGGGTGGTACAAATGGTTAAGTGCTCCAGTACTAGCCAAAACGTTGGTGGTTCAAATCTACCAAGAGAGCCTTGGAAGACAGGCCTGGCGATTTGCTTCTGAAAGGTCACAGCCTTGAAACCCCATGGAGCAGTTGTACTCTGCACGCATGGGGTCGCCATTAGTCTGAATCTACTCAACGGCAACTAACAACAACTATGTACCAGGCAGTACTGTAGAAGCATGGAATACATCAATGAGAAACACATACATACATACATACACACCAAGATAAAAATTCCTGCCTTCATAAATCTTACATTTTATTGGGGGAAAACATACCAAAAACAATAAACATAATAAATAATTAATAATACAGTATGTTA
>NW_004444147.1:3926816-3947812 GCF_000243295.1 Trichechus manatus latirostris | reverse complement strand
TCATAAAACAACACGTGTACTTCTGTTTCATGAGAAACTATTTGTTCTGTAAGCCTTCACCTGAAGTACAATTAAAAAAAGAAAAGAAAAAATACAGCATGTTAGAAGGTAATCTCCTCTAAGATTCATCCCATTAGACCTCTCCTTCTCACTACTGTCTCAGAGGGCCAATCCTGTTTCCATCAGCTCCTGCACTCTTCACTTCTACTCAATATCAGAGTGCAAACCTCATCATCATAATCTGCCCCCTGTAAATACCCTTAACATCCTGCCTCCCTCATCCCCATTATTCAGACAAACTCACCTGAAAAAAACTCAGACTTCATGGACCCAACCACCTGACTTCTTTGCACCTACACCCATGCAGGTGAGGGCTCCTAAAGAAAATCGCACAGCCAGACAGATGAGTGACACTATATAAATCATAATCACCAATCTCAAAGGCTATCTTACCACACATATCACTATCCTCTATGATAAATAACTGTGCCACATCTTTTCTCATTCCTAAAATATACCAAGCTCCCTGATCCGCCTTTCAACTGGCAGCTTTATGTTATTATACCTAGGGCTTCATACCAGTTCAAACAGGTTCCATCACGGCTGAGATGAAGCAAAACCAGAATAGATTCAAATTTTTTAAATATGGGTGATCTAGAACCATAACCAGAACAAGAAAAATTACACTCGAAGCCCTGGAATGGGAGACTCAGAAGAGATATAGTGAGTGAGCCTTTTCAGGAGCCTGATGCGTGAGACTGGATTATTGCCAGGATGGAGGACACTGACACACATTCAAAGCAGTGCCGTCAGCCGCCATCTTTGAACAGGACAATAGGCAAGAGATTTGGTTGTTATGCAATGCATAGGCTGCCCTTGTTTTTTAAGAGGGAGACTGAGTTTCTGGCAGGGCTTCAACCTGCAATTTTTCCCATTCCGGTTATGGTTCCAGTTCACCCAAATTTTTAAAATTCGGGTCTGTTCCTATGTCACTTCCTCGGCCACAATTTAACAGGGAAGAACCAGTTCAAAGCCGTGGTTATACCTTGGGGCGGGGAGGGAGGTCATAATAAAAGTGAAATTTACATAACATTTAGCACACACCAGGCACTGTTTAAAATACTTTACATACATTAATTCATTTAATCCTAACAATAACGTTGTTGTTAGGTGCGTTGGACTCATAGCAACTCCATGTGACAGAGTAGAATTGCCCTACAAGCTTTTCTAGGGTGTAATCTTTACAGGTGCAGATTGCCAGGTCTTTCTCCTGTGGAGCCACTGAGGGATTCAAATAGTCAACCTTTCAGTTAGCAGTGGAACACTTAATTGCTGTGTTACCAGGGGTCATAACAATAAGGTTAATAAAAAACAAACAAACAAATCCCGTTGCCACTGAGTCAATTCCGACTCATAGCAACCCTATAGGACAGAGTAGAACTGCCCCATAGAGTTTCCAAAGATCGGCTGGTAGATTCGAACTGCCAACCTTTTGGTTAGCAGCCTGAGCTCTTAACCACAGTGACAATAAGTACTGTTAACATCCCTATTTTACGAATGAGGAAACCAAGCCAAGAGAGATTAAATAAACTGCCCAATGCCACACTACTTGTAAATGGTAGAACTGTGATTCAAACCCAGGTGATCTGGAACTAGAGTTCACGCACATAACTGCTGTTCAACAATACCTCTCCACCATCAGGCAGGAACTTGCCTCACCTTTGCAGTTAATCTACCTCAGCCCATCTTCTCTTTCTTTCTTCCCATTACAGGCCAATTCCCTTGCTTTTGCTCTGGGATTCCCTTCCATCTTACCTTCTCAAGGAGCATCAATCAATTGCCCACCCCCCACACACACATTCCTTGCCTTCTTCAGCTCACTCCATCAACTGGCTCATGCCCATCAGCACTTAAATATGTCCTAAGCTCACCCATATCATCCTCCAACTTATGCTTCATTTTTACTCCTCTTCATAGCCAAACATTTCAAAAGAGTTGAATATATGTGATTCTGTCCTTACTTCCTCACCTACAATTCACTTACGTGTACATTTGTGGGCAAATAATTATTTACTTCTCTATAACTGAAAATAACTTAGCTTTTGAGCTCCCATTCAGATAGCAGACAGTCCAATCAGAATTCTCCTCCTTACCCTTTTTTTCTCTCCTCCTAAAGATGACTGGGGAAGGAAGAATCCCTGGCATCAGAGGAAGAACAACTGCTGTTTCAGACATCATCTTTTGTCTTCACTGGCCTCCAGCAAACTGAACCCAGTGCACCTAGTCTTTGGGCATTATTAGTTTCATCCTAGCAGCATCTGCTGAGATGACTAAAGTCCATCCATGGCCTTGGTGGACGGGTCCATTCAAGTTATTCTACTTCATCAATGTTCCAATCCCAGCCTTCTCTTCAGGTCAGCTGGCCACACTCAAGTCACTTCCGATCATCGCTTTGGAGCCACTTTGACTTCTAGCTACTCTATCCCCATCCCAAAGGTGGGAAATAGACTCTAAGGCAGGCCCCTCAGCAATCCACTACAACTCTCTTAAGGGGTTTGCAGCCAAGTAATTCTTCAATCAAACTATAATCTGGCTTCTGATCTCACATTCCCACTGAAAGTACTGGTCAGGGTCACCAACAACTTTCATGTTGTTATCAATTTTTCTGGTATCTTACTCAATATCTCAGCACCATTTCACATATCTGACAATTCCTTCTTTCTTGAAGATTCTCTTGGCTACCAGGCCTGGCCATAAAACATCTGAGAAATAATCCACTCCTACCCTTCCCTGGCAACCTCAGAGGACACATGTTTAAGATAACAGCATCACAAGATGGAAAGAGCCTAGGGAGTCACCACTTGGAGAAGGTGTCTCCATTCTAACAAACACTACACTATGATGTGAGCAAAAAATTAACATATGCTGATTTGAACTACTGAAGTTTGGGAGTTGTTTGTCGTAGAAACTAGCATTACGTATCCTGACTAATCAACTACTATATCTTTAAATATTGTCTTTATGCTAATGATTCTCAAAGTACACGTCCAACTCAAACGTCTCTGAATTGCATATCGTCTCTCCAACTGTCTACTCAACATCTCTACTTAAGCAACCAGGATCTTAAAGTATCTCCTCCAACCTGCTTCTCCCCAGCACCTGCTTCTCCCCCAGTAAGCCCTAATGATACCAATCATCCTGTTGCATAAATCAGAAACTTATGACTCCATTTTTAGTCTCTTTCTCTCATTCTGAATCCAACACCAAGTTCTGTCCATTTTCCTTCTTTAGTATCTGTCAAATCAGTCTACTACTCTTCATCTCCACTTCTAACGCATCATCGTCTTTTGCATGGACTACTGCAACAAGTTCCTAGCTAATCTCCCCACTTCTACTTGTCTCCTCGATTCATTCAACATACAGCAGTTAAAATAAGCTTTATAAAATTGAAGGTAGATCACATGTCACCCTAATGCTTAAAAAACTGCAATGGCTTGCCAGAGCACTTTAAAAATATATAAAAGGAGTATACTGGAACTTTCAGTACTTTCTGTACAATTTTTCTATAAACTGAAAGCTGCTCTAAAAAAAGTCTATTTAAAAAATACAAATATACATACACACATATGTGTGTGTATGTATGTATGTGTGTGTATATATATACACATGTGTGTATATATATATGTATATATGTGTGTATACGGAGCCCTGGTGGTGCAGTGGTTAAGAGCTACGGCTACTAACCAAAAAGTTGGCAGTTCAAATCCACCAGCTGCTCCCTGGAAACCCTATGGGGCAGTTCTACTCTGTCCTATAGAGTCGCTATGACTTGGAATCAACTCAATGGCAATGAGTTTTTTGCTTTATGTGTATACACACACACACACACACACACACACACACACACACACACTAAATACCTTATCACACCCTACTAGCCTATATGATATGGCCTTTACCTAACTCTCCAACCTCATATCCTTACTTATACACTCCAGAACTCGGACATGTTTTTCAGTCCAAGATCTTCACCATCATCATCCTACCCCAACCTACGACCTTTCCAAAAACGAATCCCCGACTATCGATCTAGCAAACTTCTATTCATTCAAGATAATTCATGTATTACCTCCTATGGGAAGCCTTTCTTAATCACCATCTTCCTCCCCATCTCCTCTCACCAGTCTCAGGAAAGAATTAGGTTTATTGCCTCTAGTAGGGCAGCATATTCTATGATAGAGTCGTTATTGCATTTTTTAAATAACAGAACTGTGTTTAAAATTGATGGTTTGCTACTCCCATGACATTCTGTGCTATTTAAGATGAGGGACTACATCTTAGTCATCTCCTTACCCCAAAAACTAACACAAAGTAGATGCTCAAATACCTGCTGAGTAAAATGATGTCAAAGTCACCATCACTATCACAGGACTGTGTCTCATATTTGTATCCCTACAGTTAGTTGCTAGTAAGTTCTTTAAAACACAGTAGATGCTAAATAATTTTGTATTGAGTGATCTACCTTTAAGAAATTAGAAGTTTGTTTTCTTCAAAGTGTTCACCTGAAATCTATCACTCAGAAGGAAAAAAGAAGAATTCTTCAGAAATATAGGTTGGCCCTATCTCCAGGAGCTCCCCCTCACTGGAAGTTTGGTTTAATTAGAAATAGAGACTTATTAGTGAAACAGATTACGTAAAATTGGTACCATCTTTGTTCTGATTCTCGATAATTATGAACTTCTAGCACTAACATGCAAACTAATGTTTACAATAAGAAAATTTAAGCAGCCATAACGCACATCCTCAATATACAAAATATCAAGGAAATTCTAGAATAAGCATGAATTACTTTTAGAATCAGAAAAAAAAATTAGGAGGAAGAAAATAGAAGGTAGAAAATGGAAATGTATGTGGTTCCTTATTTCTCACTGAAACTTGCAAGAATATAGCTAGTATTTCTTGCCCTGCTACTGTAAAATATTGCTAACCTTGCAATTCCATAATTCACAATGTGACATCAAGAATTCTATGCTGCAGATGGGCAAAGGATACGAACAGGCACTTTGCCAAAGAAGATATTCAGGTGGCTAACAGACATATGAAGAAATGCTCACGATCATTAGCCATTAGAGAAATGCAGATCAAAACTACGATGAGTTATCATCTCACTCCAACAAGGCTAGCATTAATCTAAAAAACACAAAATAATAAATGCCAGAGAGGTTGTGGAGAGTAAAATGGTACAACCACTTTGAAAATTGATTTGGCGCTTCCTTAAAAAGATAGAGATAGAAGTACCATATGATCCAGCAATCCAGCTCCTTGGAATATATCCTAGAGAAATAAGAGCCGTCATACGAATAGATATATGCACACCCATGTTCATTGCAGCACTGTTCACAATAGCAAAAAAGATGGAAACAACCTAGGTGCCCATCAACGGATGAATGGATAAACAAATTATGGTATATCCACACAATGGACTACCACGCAACGATAAAGAACAACAATGAAGCCATGAAACATCTTATAACATGGAGGAAGCTGGAGGTCATCACGCTGAGTGAATTTAGTCAGTTACAGAAGGACAAACATTATATAAGACAACTATTATAAGAACTCAAGAAAAGGTTTAAACACAGACGAAAACATTCTTTGATGGTTATGAGGGTGGGGAGGGAGGGTGAGCGTTATTCACTAAATAGATAGTAGATAAGAATTATCTCAGGTGAAGGGAAGGACAGCACACACTACAGGGAAAGTCAGCGCTACTGGACTAAACAAAAGCTAAGAAGGTCCTAAATACAATCAAACACTTTGAGGGACAGAGTAGCAGGGGTAGGGATCTGGGGACCATGCTTTCAGGGGACATCTAGGTCATTTGGCATAACAAAGCTTATTAAGAAAATGTTCAGCATCCTACTTTGGTGAGTGGCATCTGGGTCTTAAAGCTTGCAAGCGGCCATCTAAGATGCATCAATTGGTCCCAACCACCTGGAGTAAAGGAGAATGAAGAACATCAAAGACACAAGGAAAGTATTAGCCCAAGAGACAGAAAGGGCCACATAAACCAGAAACTTCATCAGCCTGAGACCAGAAGAACTAGATGGTGCCCAGCTATCACCAATGACCGACCGCCCTGACAGGGAACACAACAGAGAGTCCCTAATGGAGCAGGAGAAAGGTGAGGTGCAGAACTCAAATTCTAGTAAGAAGACCAGACTTAATGGTCTGAGACTGGATGAATCCCAGAAAGCATGGCCCTCGGAGTCTCTACCAGCCCAGAACTAAAATAATTTCCGAGGCCAACTCTTCAGACAGAGATGGGACCAGACAGTGGGACATAGAGTGATACTCATGAGGAGTATGCCTCTTAGCTAAAGTAGATACAAGAGACTGAACGGGCAGCTTCTGTCCGGAGGTGAGATGGGAAGGCAGAGAGGGTTAGGAGCTGGTTGAATGGACATGGGGAATCAGGGGTGGAAAGGAGGAGTGTGCTGTCACAGTAAGGGGAAAGCAATTAGGGTCACATAACAATGTATGTATAAATTTCTGTATGGGAGACTAACTTGAAAAGTAAACTTCATTTAAACTACAACAATAAACAAATAAAAAGAATTCTATGTTGTATCACCCTTCCTTTCTAATAAGCATCCCAATCTGAAGCAGTACTGATTACTAGTAAAGATCCAGTTTGGGGGTCAGGAGACATGGGATTCCATCCAGGCACAATTAACTAGATAGATGAGTTTAGTGATTCACTTTTGTTGTTGCTAGGTGCCCTTGAGTCGTTTTCGACTCGTAGCCACCCCATGTGAAAGAGCAGAACTGCCCCCGCAGGGTTTTCTAGGCTGTAATCTTTATGGAAGCAGATCGCTATGTCTTTCCCTTGCAGAGCTGCCGGGCAGGTTCAAACTGACAAACTTTCGGTTAGCAGCCAAGCGCTTAAACGTTTGTGCCACCAGGGCCACTTAACCACAATAATTAAGTCTAGCTTTTAGGGACCAAAATATTCCAATACAATAAAAAGGAGGTACTTTTTACTCCTAACCCTTCCTTCCTAACACAGAGGGAGGGAAAGGTACACAATTTCATTTCTCAGAAAGCTGTAACATTGCCTGAAGCTTAGCACCTTACTTGCTGCTATCTACCCCCTTTTAGGGCCATATTTGTCCCATGTATCAGTATTCTGAAATTTGTTATTGCCATCTTGCACATTTTATATTAAAATTCTGATTTTAATGATTTTTCTAATTCCAAATAAAAAATTTTCACTTTGACAAGAACTTGTTTGGTTTTACTACCCTCACAAATCAGTGTAGTAAATAACTCTAATCAAGAGATCCAGGAACCAAGCTCCAAGCTACAAGAGAAACCAGACATCTAGGTTTGGAGGTTTCTTCATAACTCCATAGAGGAAACCACATGTAAGAAGAAAGGATTAGACATAAAGTTCAGGAAAAAAAATTCAAAATGGCTAAAGAATAAAACATATAAATAAAAATGTAAAGAATTACGATAAACTCGTTTGAAGAGGTACAATCATTACCAAGTAGAATTGATTTTATTACATCTGAAAATGCATATAAAAATGGACAGAACATAAAGAAAATTTAGTTGTTGATTAATGAAAAACATTTACTCACACTAAGCCTTGCTTAGATTATCTTTCATTTTATCCATAGTGTATATGGTTTAACTGGCTGAGGATTTTATATAAATGTGAGAATAGCTAACAAACTAGAAGAATCAGAAAACTTGACTAAAAAGTGACTACAGAATCTCCTCTTCCAAAAATTTTTAAATAATTAGGTAGACATATATGTATATAACTAATAAGTACTCATAGCTCACTATGAAATCCTATAATTTTTGTTTCAAAACACCTTCTAGAAAATTCAATAAATTGGAGTTCATTAAAATTTTAAACTTTGGTCTGCAAAATAAACAGTTAAGAGAATGAAAAGGCAAGCCACAGACCAAAGATTTGCAAAACATACTCAACAAAGGATGTGTATTTAATTATATGAATAACTCATACAATTCAATAATAAGATAAACAACCCAATTAAAAAACTGGCAAAAGATTTGAATGGATACTTCACAAAAGAAATTATAAAAACAGGCAAGAAGCACATAAAAAGATGTTCAACATCGTTATTCAAACCATAGTAAAATGCTACTATACATCTATTAAGATGGCTAAAATTAAAAAGACTGACCATAACAAGTGCTGGAAATGATGTGAAGTAAGTGGAACTCTCATACACTGATGGTGGGAATATAAAATGTTACAACTTTGGAAGAGTCTGGCAGTTTCTTAAAATGTTAAACATACATCTACCACATGATCCAGCCACTCTTCTAGAGATTTAACCAAGAGAAATTAAAGTATATATCCATACATAGCAGCTTGATTTGTAATAGTTAAAAACTGGAAATTCAAATGTCCAGGTGAATGGATAAACAAATTCTGATGTATCCATACAATGGAATACTCCTCAGCAATAAAAAAGAATGACTACTGATACATGCAATAATGTGAATGAATCTCAAAATAATTATGCTGAGTGAAAAAAGCCAGAACCCTCCCTCGAAGAAAGAGTATATACTCTATATTTCCTTTTTTTTTTTTTAATTCTAGAAAATGCAAACTGATCTATAAGGATAGAAAGCAGATCGGTGGTTGCCTGAGAAAGACTTACAAATGACAGGAGGAAATTTTGAGCAGTGATGGTTTCATGGAATTTAAATTCAAAAAAACAAACCCGTTGCCTTCACGTCGGACCCCACGTGCTACGGAGTAGAACAGCTCCATAGGGTTTTCTTGGCTATAATCTTTACAGAAGAAAGGCAGATCGCCAGGTCTTTCTTCTCTGGTGTTGCTGGGCAAGTTCAAACCACCAACCTTTAGGTTAGCAAGTTGAGTGCAAACAGCATGCGCCACCCAGGGAACATACATACGTACATACACACATATACATTCAAAATTTATCAAACTGTACACTTTAAGTTTAAATCTTTATGTCAAATTCAATAATGGTGCAAAATCCACAATAATAGTCATTTTTAAAAAGAAACTCCAGTTTCCTAGTCTCGGTCTCAACCCATATTCCCGCTGGGAACCGGCCCTCCACCTCCTTAGTCTTGCAACTCAAGACCGACACCTGTCCCTTCCACGTCCGAGAACCCTGAAAGACTCCCAAACTTCTACTGAGCTTCAAAGTATTCTCCTCTGTATTCCTGGGTCCTCAACTTCTGCCACATAAATCTTCTACCTTTGCGTTCGCAACAGTCTTACGGGCTAGTGACAAGTGTCCCCACTCACCGACTCACCCTCTCCCGTCCATGTTCCCACTTATCCACGAAGCTTCATCCGACAGAATACATCTCGATCCTGAAATACCACTAATGGGCTCGGAACCACCGAAAGCTGTGCCCCTCAGACGCCCCATTCCCGAGCCAGCCAGGTGACCTGGACACCCCTCATCCCGATTACCTGCCACCGGCTGGCCGCGCCGCGGACAGTTCAGCCACCGCGGCGGGATCTTGTTATGAGCCATGTCTTGGGGCCGCAGAGAGCCGCCCCACTCCACCAACGTTCGCCGTGCCTCCGCCGCCGCCTCCTCGCGGTCGGCTCCGCCCCGGAGGCCCGAGGCACCAGAATCAAAGCCGGGGTCCGAATCCAAGCCGCTACTACCGGGGTAACGTCAGCGGCAGCGCGCCACTTTCATTCAGACTCGGCTCCACTGCTCCGGGCGAACCCACAATGCACTGCAACTTCCGCCCCAAAGGCCCCGCCCCCTTCTTTCCGAGGTCAGAGGGGAAGAAGGGAAGGTTGGCGGGGGGATAGGAAAGAGTTAAGGCCACCGCGAATGGGAGGAGCGAGTCTTCCCTCGCCCCGCCCCGCCCCGCCCCGCCCCGCCCGTCCAAGAATTCGACGAGCTTTTAGGACGCTTTTGTGGGTACGCTTCACGGTTCTGAGCTAGCACCTGTTTTCTTTTTCCAGCCGGTCCACCGAGGGAAACCCCAGAAAATGGAAGGAAACCAAGCGTCTTTTCACGCGTAGACTTACCTACCGCTTTCATGAGGGCATCTGTTTTAGCGATGAAAGGGCCTTCCCACTGCTACTCCTCCGAACTCTGGGCATCCCTTTTTCGGCCAGAATTGGTGCCATGCTGGATTTGGGTTGATTTGGATTTTGGGAACGTTCTCCCTGACACAGATCAGGAAAGCAAGTTTTAGAGCAATTCTAAGGGCGAGGCATTGGAGTACTCAGAAAGGAGTAATTTCTCTTGGGGGGGGTACTTCGAAGGAATCATGCATGAAGCGTCTGATATCCTATTGCAAAGCATTTTAAGAGTTTTGTTCGTACATTTCCGGATCAATGTTTCGAAGCATACTTGGGAGTATCAGAAGGCTCATGTCTCAAAAAAAAGTTACTAATGTGTCTAATTGGCAAAGGCAGGAATTGCCGGATAGGATACCACCTCGTGGGGGTGTTTTCCATTGCCTACCAAATAAATGATATTTCACTTCGAGTTAAGCAGGAGTGCTTGGAAGCATTTCATAAATGCCATCCTAAATAAGACTTAACAAGTTGAATTAGTTAAAGTATTAACTAAAAAGTTAAAGTTGGATGAGCAAATTACAAAGTAGCAGGTTGAATTTAAGCACCAATGCTACTTTAAAACTGCAAGAGTGTGAGGCTTTGGGGGATATATTTTGGAAGGATCGGCCGGGTACTAGGCAGCTCTGTCCCTGAAAGCCTCTTGTTAAAAGTTGGGATTCTCCCATAAATAGAAGTGAGCCCAAAGGCTATCTCTCTGAAACAACCATAATAACGGGTCAGGCTCCTGGTCTGTCCTGGTGTTGCACATGCTAAGACCTTTTAGTGAAAGCAGCACTGCACTGCTGACAGGACAAGATAACACCCAGTTCCTTACAGTCTGACCAAATGATGCCCAATTCCCTTCTCAGCCTGCAGGGTAGAGTGGGTGTCATTCCCAGAGTGGTGAAATATTTAATTCCCCCAACTCCCATCCATGGATGGGAAAGATGAGTCTGGTCCTAGGAGACTATCTTATATTCCCCTTCTGGGGATAGCTCACCTTGGAGACTGCCCTCGCCACACAGATTATGTCCACGAAGGGAGCTCATTCTAGGCACATAGAGCTTCCCAGAGGCTTCATACCACTGGGCAGTGAGTTATTGTCTGTAAGGCAGCAGTGCATGCTTAATTTTTACTCCACTATCCATTGGGAGGGCCCCCCTGGTTCCCCTTTGCCCACAGTAGAAGGTAGAGTAGGAGAATAGCATCCAAGTGAGTGGAGAGTTTCTCTTTCCATACCAGGAATCCCTTGCCAGATGGATATTTCTGCCTATATCACTCTTAGTCCTAGATCTGCTATTTGGTAAGAGAAAAAATAGTTGCCTACAAAGGACCAACGTGGCTAGGGGCAGCAGAGAATTAAATCTCATGAGCAAACTCAAATTCACCCTCTCTTCCTCCTGCCAACTGCTTTGAACCTACCGGAGTTTAAAGTCTCCTATAGTACTCTTTCCGTCTGGTCTTCTCAGAGGCTCCAGGAATTTCTTCAATGATCAGTGACTCCTATAAGGCCCACGCTCATGTCTGCACCTCAGTTCCCACCACAACAAGGTCTCGAAATGATTCCAGTTCTAGGGTACAGATATACACCCAACCCATATACAGACTCCTACATATACACATCTGGTTCACAAGCCATAAATCTGTGTGCAAGAATATTGCCATCTCTTGGCTGCTAACTGAAAGATTTGAAGTTCAAGTCCACCCGGAGGCACCTTGGATGAAAGGTCTGGAGATCTATTTTTGGCAAATCAGCCATTGAAACTGTGCAGCCTATGGCACACAGTTTTACTCTGACACACGTTGATAGCCACGAGTTGGAGTTTGACTTGGCAACTGTATTTGGTTTGGTTTTATTTTCTCTAAAGCAACTTAATCTTGATTCTGAGTTCTCTTCCTGCTAATCAGGAAATTCCAGCTCTGGCATTGTTGGGATTTCCTGTCCCACTTCTATTCCTAAAATTATATCTTGGTTTTAGGGGCTCAGATAACACATGTCAAAGCATGGGGCAAAGGGAAAGGTTGGACTATATGCACTGACCATCTGTTCATACAGTTTACACTAATACTTGGCATGGCCCCATCAGGTCCAGCAACTCTCTACTGCTTCTCAGTCACACTGTGGGGATAGGACATCATTTGTGAGGCTGGGAACCCTGCTCCTCACACCTTCTCTGTCTAGGTGCACCTACAGCCATTCCTCTCCAAAGCCCTGCAAGAGAGCAGGCCTGGATCCGGAAACTGTAGAGTCTCAAGTAATATAAAATACCTTCCTTCACTAAGCAGACAATCCTAAAGGAAGGATTAAATAAGTTCATGTGACTGGATAATATTTTAAGAAATTAATTTTTTTAGGGCTTGATGATGGAATGGACATATGAAATGAGGGAAGCATCAAAGATGACTCCAATCTTTCTGTCCCAAATACAAAGGTCTCTAGCTATCTGACCAGCTCCAAGAATCCTGTTATTTGAAGTATAACAAACAGCATCCAAAATGTATATACTGGATCATTTCTCCCGAATAGTGAAGAGTTGGATGTATTTGCTTTAAAAGACTAGAATTCCCCATAAATTCTCCGCAAATGAAAACAACCATGTACAGACGCTAGATGGCACTAAAAAAAGGTAATCCAACATCTCACACTAGATGGCGCTGAAAAACTAGGTAATCCAACCTCTCTTTGCTTTTCAACAGCCAAGAATATAGGTCAGTGAGTCAGGTTCTCCGTTTACACATGTGCGTGCCTCTTCCAAAGGTTCAATTTGGCCCTAGTTCACCAAATTCATAATAACAGAGGTCAGCCCAACTTACCAGATGATTAAATAATGGTATGACTAGCAGGCCACCTTTGCTATGCAGTGTATATAAATTTCTTCACTGGAAAGTATTAAAGATTAAAAGGAAAACAAATAACTGCTTTCTAAACATTGCTGCCAATGCAAGAAGATTTTCAGAAAGATAAATAACTATGCCTCTGTGTGCCATTAAAAAATAAGAGTCATACTACTGTTAAATAATGTGGGACATGGCCTTTTCATTTGATAATAAAACTTTACCAGTGAATTATGACTTACCAAACAGTGTTTATACAAAGCTGATGTAATTTGAGCTAATCCTCACAACAATTCTGTGAGGTAGGCATTGCTAGCATCTCCATTTTACAGATGAGGAAACAGGCTCCAAAAGGCTCATAAACTTTCCAAAAGATTTGCAACCAGAAAGCAAAGGAACCAGGCTGTAAGGTGTTGATGTGAAATACTGAAAAGAGCCTAACCACAGTGCTACCAGGGCTCCAACAAGCTGCCAAGTGATGCCAATACTACTTGTTGGAGGATCAGTGGCCTTCCTATTGTGGGAGGCTAATGAGTAACATTGCCAAGGTATAATATCGTCCCAAAACTAAAAAATGGGCACACTGTATCTGCATCAGTGCTTATAGTTTGAAATATTCTCTGTTACTGCCTATTTGAAAGCAGAACTTCCTTGCTTGGTGTTACATTTGACGTCATTTTATTCTTCTAGATTAATTGGAACCTATCAGATCCTATTCGGGAATGAAACTTGGTTATTTCAGTTATCAGTCACTAATATATCCATATCATTTGCTTCTTAGACCAATTGCTTTTTAGTCTTGATTGATAGCACACCTGGCATCTCAGACGGAACCACCCCGGATATCCTGTGTAATATCTGATATGAACCTGATGCTTTATGTCTTTGCAACATAAAACAATAATCTTTACTTAATTATACACTTATGTAAGCATTCTGTTTCCCAAACATTTAACCCCTAGATTTCTCTACTCTCTGCATACTGGAACACTCTTTTGTCTCTGTGGATTCCACTTACTTAAGATCAATTTGTCTGAGAAATTTTGAGTTCACTCTACGTAGTTGTATTTTACAATGTACAAACACACTTTTATCCACATTAACTCACTTGATGCTTAGAAAAACTCCATGAGTTGGATAGGGAAGATATCATTTTCCCCAATATAGATCAAGGCTCCAGAAAGGTTGTGATATACACCAACTCAGCCAGGGTCTCCTGACTCTAAATCCCAAGCACTTTTCACTGCATGCCACTGCTTCCCTACTCTCATGATTCAGTCTGCATGTGACTGAGCAGAGAGTGTCCATGCTGTTTATGAAGAAAAAGGACAGAGGGAAGTGGGATAAGTTTCAGGATTACTTCATTAGGCGAAACGAGAAAATGAGTGCTGAGTAAATTGAGGCAGGTTGATGGCTAGGGAAAACCTCACATTTCTAGTGACATATTTCAATACTCCAGGTTTTAGTTCTACAGCACCATAACCTCAAAGGTCATTGACTCATTTCTAGGGTGGCGATTTGAAATTGGGCCCTAGTTTTTGGCTCAGATAAAGGGCAATCAAGTCCCTTCACTCTACTCAAATTTATACTGAGCGCTTACCGTGTGTAAGGAATTCCAGGGGATGTAAAGATTAAGACACGTTCTTGAACCATAAAATGCTTATTATCTAATTGGGAGGGCAGTTATTTCAATTACTCATGTATTAATTCATTGAAAAATATGATTTAGCACCTTGCTATATGCTGAACACTATGTGAGGTGGAGAACAACAATGAACAAGATAGGCCTCCTCACCTCAAGGCATTTACTGGCCAGTATAGGATACAGATAACACCGCATAAGTGGGAGGCTGCCTAAGCTATCATAGAATCAGAGAGAAGCTCATCTATCCCAGTCTTCAAGAATCAAGAAAAGCTTCCAGGAGGAGTTGATGTTTAAGCCAAGCCAAGTTGGGGTGGGAGGAGTCAGAGGGACCATGTGTGCAAAGACCTAGAAGCAATGGTGTGTACTGGTAAATGTTTAACAACCAGCTGCCTGGGGGTGGGAGGAGGGAGAGAAGTACCGTAATTTGTAGATTTTGACAATTTCCTTGATAAAAATACTCCACCATAATGTATTTTAAGCTACCAACTTGACGTCACTGAACACAGAATTGAGAAGAGATGTGCACCACAGGCTCTCACAAGCCAGTACAAATTGGCTCTAGCACCACCACAGCTTCCCTTCTGGGGAGCCACAACAATTCTATGGGGAAGGGGGGCAGTGGGTAGTGGGGAGGGGAGTTGGGGTGGGGGATGGTGGTAGAAAAGGGAGTGGTGAGAGAGAAGGCTGGAAAATGGCTGTATGTGAGTTTGGACTTTATCCTGAAGTATACATGCAGTCACTGAATGGTTTCAGGAAGGGAGTGACATTGTCAGATTTTAGAAAGATAATTCTGACTACCATGTGGAAAGCATGCAAGAGTAAAAGCAAGGATTGAGAGAATAAGCAAGTATGCGTAAGTGTGTATGTGTGTATGTGTTCTGCGGGTAAGGTCAGGAGAAGCAGTTACAAGGCTGTCATAGGTAGTTTTGCATCTGGTCAAGATGTAAGTCATGACAGAACATCACTCCTGCTGTAACAATTAGAAAATAAAATGAGTAAAGTAAAATTCATGTACTGGAAGACATCACAAAACTGTAGACACAAAGAAGTCTGAAGGAACTAAATACCAGAGAGAGACAAGCCCTTCCCAGGTGACTGAGCATGGATCAGCAGCTGCTTAGGGTTACTTTCTGAGTCTAAGTAGGGAGGGGACTGGGCCTGCCATGGGCTGACAGACTCTGTTAGGATAGGAAGAAACCACTGGGGCTTTTAATGATAATGTGGGCTGGCATAACAGCTTGAAATCTATAGAAACTCCAAACACAGAGCTAGTTCCCCTTGTCTGCCGTTCCACTCTTCCCCCATGGGAATTTTTCGGAGAGTGTAGCAGTGCAAGAGACTGGAGGCTGGCCAAAAAAAAAAAAACCAATAGAGAGATCTCAATGACTTTGTGGTACTTAAAGCTCAAAGTCCTTCTAGATGAAGTAAAAATTAAAAATACTTGAAAAATGAGAAGAAAAGCTTTTGGTTCTTCGCATCAGGAGAATAAACAGAATAGATGTGTTAATTGAGAGAGGAGAGACAGAATGGCATAGCATTTAAGCAGGCAGCCAGTGGAGCCACACTGCCTGGGTTAAGTCCCAGCTCTAAAGCTCCCTGACTGTGTGACCTTCAGCAAGTTCCTTAACCTCTCAGTTCATTGGTTTCCTCTTCTATAAAATGATACTACCTATTTCATAGGGTTAATAGTGTTAAATGGGTTAATACATATAAAGCAGTCGGAACACAGAAATATTCTCCGTCAGCCATGGCTTTTATTGCCTGCCTTTGCCTACTAGGGAAAGAGGATTCTGTCTGTTTTCTTCCCAGCTATATCCTCAGCCCTAAGAACAGAGCCTAACACAATGAGTGCTTCTCATAAATGCTTGATATCATTGTATTTTTGAAATGAGATAATTATGTAAAATGAGTGCTCAGCGCATATATATACATATAAAACCATTGACATCAAGTTTGACTCATAGCAACCCTATAGGACAGAGTAGAACTGCCCCATAGGGTTTCCAAGGAGTGGCTGATGGATTTGAACAGCCGACCTTTTGGTTAGCAGCCAAACTCTTAACCACTGCGCCACCAAGGCTATATATATGTATATATATATGTATATATATATATATATATACATATATATATACACACATATACATATATATATTCCATTCAAAATATTTCTTGAATCTGACACTAAAAATATAAAATAGCTTATAAATCACATAATGCCATCAAACTTCTAAGGAACTTGGCATGGCACTGTATAATAAAGAAGCTGATAGCACCTTTTTAAACAGTAAAACCTTAAATTTTACATGTCATCAAATAATATTGACCTTAGATTTGAAGAATAATTTACAAAACTGAAAATCATTGAATATTTATATTATAGAATTGCACTGATTTTCCCCCTTTTTCTCCATTTTCTTTTACTACTATTACACCAATATTTTTTACACCATCTTTTCTCCCCCTAATGTTGAACCTGAGAGCAAAGTCATCTGCTCTTGAGAAAGGAAAAGAAAAGACAGGAAATAGTCCAGCAGTTGCATTGCATTGAATAGCTTAATGCTACCCTTTTAACAGCTGGAAGATTTTTATGGAGTAGCTGTGGCCACTTCTCAACTTGGGAAAAAAATTATTTAGGAATCTTCTGCCTTATGAGCAATTCATAACCCTTAAGGAAGATGACGCAAAGAAATGTACAACACACCTATGAGTCATCTTTAAAACACTGCTGTTTTCTTCAATAAGCTTTTGTAATGCGGGAAAATTATAATTCCATACAAGCTCTGAGACCTGTTATCACTTAATAGATTGAGTAACCCTTGGAGACCAGGCAATCTACTAGCTAGACAGCCTAGAAACAGCTTCCAGACCAGTCAACTGCCTGGAAACAATTCCTGGACCAATCGACCACCTTGAAACAGTGCACGGACCAATCAGCTGTTTTCTAAGAACTATTGCTCCTACAATCTGCCACCGCTGCCTTGCAAACCAAAACAAGGCAGGTAAAAGGTACCTGAATTATTTCTATACCGCCCTCACGTGTGCCAGCCCATGTATGGCCCATTTGACTAGCACTTCGAACTCTATGTCCCTTGATGGAATTCATTCTGTATCGAATAATTTTTTAGCCACGTCATATCCTTTGTGGAATAAGGTAAGGAGTAAATACATTTAAATATTTATCATTTCGTACATTGTAATTGTTCTGATGTTGTTTTATGTGAGGATTTTCTTTTTTTAACTTGGTGATCCTCAACCTTGGCTGCACATTAGAATCACCTGGGGACTTTTAAAAAATCCTGATGTTCAAGCCACCCAAGCCAGATTAAATAAGATTTTTGGTCATCAGTATTTCTTAAACCTCCACAAATGATTCCAGTGTGCAGCTAAAGTTGAAAAACCTTTCTTAACTAGATCTTAACTAGATTTTTAAAAAGCTCACCAAAGACAAGGCAGTTTCTTATATTTTTTTTAATCTCACCTCATGCTGCCTAGTATGGTTTTTCTGCCCAGACTAGGCAACCAATTGATCGTCAATACACAGGCAGTCACAGGAAGGAAGGCGCCTAGGATTTGCAGTAAGGTCGGGATTATGTCATTCTCTGAGATCAGTAAGGGAATATGGAGTAGTGGTAAGATCTTTTTATAGTGGACTCAGATCTGTGTTTGACGTCCAATTTTATCACCATCTAACTCTGTGTCCTAAAATAAGTTAATTGTAAAATGGAGGAATAGAAGTATCTATTTGAGAGGGTATCATGAGGATTAAATTAAATAATATAGGTAAAACACTTAGCTTGGCCCTTGGTACATGCTTCATAAGCAGCAAATTGTTATTAATAATGAGAATCAACACAAAATGGTTAAAATGACCCACTTGCAAAAGTAATCTTTCTTAGGAGATGATTTGTAAACAGGTAGTGGGGGCTTAGAAAATAATCTGCAATGATAATGTTCAAAGTGTATCCTCAGTCCAGTTATTTAACTACAATGACATATAATCTAATCAATCCTCCTGTAACCTGAACATTTCAAGTAACATTATAGTAATAGAAGTGTCATTGTGTGCACAGTCTAGAAAAAAAAAAAAAAGACACAGTAAATATAGGGAGAAAAAGAGGTAGAAAGAGTTTGGGTGTATCTCTAGCACTGTATGGAACATGAAAAATATGTTCTGTGATGTGAGCTTTTGTCCCAGCATGGGGAGAATTTCCTGAATTGTTGGAATGATGAGAAAGAAATCATACTGCTACTTTAGATGCAACTTGACCCTCTGGGCTCAATGGGCCCTTTCAGAGGCAGCAACTCCTTCAGGAATATCAAGCCTTACCCAATTACAAAGCCTCCTGGATCTGAGAGTTAGAACTGTATAGCCTGATCTTTCATCCTCAAGAAACCTCTCTCAAAATCCAATGTGTGGCAGGAAAAGGTTGTCAGAACTTAATTACCTGATCAAAAATTCCATAGAAGAATCCTGATCAAAAGGAGGAAAATGCAGAACAGAATTTCAAATGCTCATGGACTCTGGATTTTCTGGAGCCATGGAGGGTAGATGAACCCCTGAAACTATTGCCCTGAGATAATCTTTAAACCTTAAACCAAAAATATCCCCTGAAGTCATGTTAAAACTGAACAATAGTTTAGCTTAACTAATAAAATGGTCTTCCTTGAGCATTATGCTCTTTTAAGAACTATCTATATGGGATCAAATTGACAACAGCAACTCAAAAGATTAGATACGAACCTTACAGGGCAGTGAGTTGATGTTAACGATGGAGGAACAACTCAGAAAAGGAGGGTGAGAATGGTTGCACAATTTGAAGAATGTAATCAATGTCTCTAAATTATACATGTAGAATGTGTTGAATTGGCATATGTTTTGCTGTGTATATTCTCAACAACAACAAGATAAATAAAATTTAGAAAAAATTATTAGTGCATATAAATTATGTGCTTTTGGTCTTTTATGAAATAAAATTAGCTACTTTAGCTTTAAAAAAAAAAACTTAATTACCTTTGCATTTTAGTTTCTTAGTGCAGGACTTCTCTTTTTGATTAGCCTTAATTAGTCACAATAGTAATACCAGATACCATATGCACAAGGGATACTCAGTGAATCAGATTCTATGAGTATCTAAAAGACACCTAAGAAGTAAATGAACAATAGACCCATTAGCTCTTTCAAGCAACTCAGCTATTGGCTTAAGAGATTTCATCTGGGGCACACAAGTACCATCCGTCCCACTACCCTCAGCTGGAAGTGTCACAAATATGTATCATTTGTCACATATTTGGAATTAGAAATTTCTCCTATTATGAATGCAGGGGGAGAGACTAAATGCATTCTAAAAGCAAAAGACCATTTTTATTATATCATACAAAATACGTTGTTGTTGTTGTTAGGTACCGTTGAGTTGGTTCCGACTCATAGCAACCCCATGTACAAGAGAATGAAACACTGTCTGGTCCTGCGCCATCCTTACAGTCATTGTTATGCTTGAGCCCATTGTTGCAGCCACTGTGTCAATCCATCTCGTTGAGGGTCTTCCTCTTTTTCGCTGGCGCTCTACTTTACCAAGCATAATGTCTTTCTCCAGGGACTGGTTCCTCCTGATAACATGTCCAAGGTATGTGAGACCAAGTCTTGCCATCCTTGTTTCTAAGGAACATTCTGGCTGTACTTCTTCCCAGATTTAGAAGTTCTTCTGGCAGTTCATGGTATATTCAATATTCTTCACCAACACCATAATTCAATGGCATCAATTCTTCAGTCTTCCTTCAATAAGGAAGATACAGAACATAAAGCATTATTTAATAAATCCAAACTATTTACCAAATGATACACTGCTGTCCTCACGGGTGTGCCCCTTTAATATGTTTTACTTAATAAATAATACTCTTGTAGTTTGAGAAAGCTAGTATAACAGTCACAGATGTATAATTTATTTCCCAGAACATGGATAACAAAGGTTCAAAAACTCCAGATAATGTAAACATATATTGTACTGTAATTTGTAGTAAATATATACTACACATGTAATATACAGCATCAATTTTTTCATATAGATATTCAGTTGTTTCAGGTCCATTTATTGACATGACTATTCTTTTCCCTATTGAATTTCCTGGTCACCTAAGTTAAAAACCAATTACCTGTATATGTATGGGTCAATTTCTAGATTCTATTCTGTTCCATTGATCTATTTACACCAATATCACACTGCCTTGTTGACTGTAGCTTGGTAGCAATTTTTGAAAACAGGTTGTGAAGTCCTCCAACTTTATTTTTTTAAAAGTTATTTTAGCCATTTGTCATGGTTTGAATTATGTCCCCCCAAAAATGTGTGTATCAATTTGGCTAGGCCATGATTCCTGGTGCTGTGTGATTTTCCTGTATGTTGTAAA
>NW_004444147.1:3891655-3926659 GCF_000243295.1 Trichechus manatus latirostris | reverse complement strand
CTTTACTGTAAGGAAATAAACTTCTCTTGGTTAAAACCATCCACTTGTGGTATTTCTGTTATGGCAGCACTAGACGACTAAGACACTATTCTAGATCCTTTGAAATTTCATATAAAATTTACCGTCAGCCTGTCAATTTCTATTAAAAAAAAAAAAAAAGCCTGCTAGGATTCTGATTGGGATGGTTTTGAATCTATAGATCAATTTGTGGAGAGTTGACATCTTAATAATATTGAGGCTTTCAATCCGTACACATGGTTTATCACTTCATTAATTTAGGTCTTTAACTTCCCTCTGTAATATTTTGTATTTTTCAGTGCCTTTTTTGTTAGATTTATTCCTAAGTATTTGAGGTTTTTGATGTGTTTGTGAATGGTATTATGTTTTAATGTCATATATGGTCCAGCACCATAAAGTGTATCTTGATGAATGTTCAATGTGCATTTGTAAAGAATGTGTACTCTGCAATTGTTGGATTGAAGGTTCTAATATGTCAATTAAATCAAGTTGGTGAGACTGTTGCTTAAGTCTTCTATATCCTTATTGATGTTTTGTCTATTTGCTCCATCACATACGAAAGAAGAATATTAAAATATCCAGGTGTATTTGTAGACCTACCTATTTCTCTATTTAGTTCTGTCAGTTTCTGCTTTCATGTACTTTGAAGCTCTTTTATTAGATGTGTGCACATTTGGGATTGTCGTGTCTTCTCGATGAATTGCCCTTTTTAATCATTACAAAATGATCTTCTTTATCTCTGGAAATTCTGCTTGTCTTTAAATCTGCTTTGTGTGAGATACAGAAAGACTGGCTTTCTTAAGCTTAGCATTGCATGGTATTGATTTTTTCCACCCTTTTACTTTCAACTTGTCTGTATATTTATAGTGTATCTCTTGTAAACAGCATATAATTGGGTCTTGCTTTTTATCCAGGCCAACAACTCTGCCTTTTAGTTGGAGAGTTCAGCTCATTTACATTTAGTATAATTATGTTATGGTTGGATTTAAATCTGCCATATTGTTTTTTATTTATCCTTTGTTCTTTGTTCCTCTTTTTAGGTCTCCTTTTAGTCTGACTTTTTTTTTTTAATACTCTGCTATATTTCCTCTATTGACTTTTTAGCTAATTGTTAAAAATGATTACTAGGGATTACAATATGCATCCTTAATTCATCACAGTCTACCTTGAATTGATATTATACCACTTCATGAATAATGTAAGGACTTTACAACAGTATATGATGATAATTTTGAAAAAGTTATATCTTTTTTGAAACTTCATAATTTTACATACATCTTTGTCAGAACTCACCAAATGGAACACTTAATATGTTTGCATTTCACTTAATGTAACTTTTACCACATAAAAGAGAACCATAAGCAAATATTAAGCTCTAGTTAAAGATATGCATGCTTAAGTGTCTAGAGGTGAAGTAGACTTAGGTCTCCAATTTATTTTGAAATGCATCAAAAAATGAGATGAATAGAAGAATGGCTAGATGGATTAGCCAAACCAAACCTGTTGCCATTGAGTTGATTCTGACACATAGTGACCCTATAGGACAGAGTAGAACTGCCCTAAAGGGTTTTCAAGGCTGTAATCTTTATGTAAGCAGACTACCACATCTTTCTCCTGTGGAGCAGCTAGTGGGTTTGAAGCACCAACCTTTCAGTTAGCAGCCAAGCACTTAACCACTGTGCCACCAGTGCTCCTTGCTAGATGGATAGATATGTGATAAAGCAAGTATAGCATAATTCCTTTTTCAGTTGTAGAATCTCGGTAATTCAATTTTTCTCTTTATTTGAATACTTCCATAATAAAATGGGAGAAAAAGCTAATCTTCTAATATTATATGAAAAGTAAAATTCAATCTATTTTGTAACATCGTTGCACACCAATTGCCGTAGAGTTGATTTTGACTCATGAAGACCCTGTGTGTGTCAGAGTAGAACTGTGCTCCATAGGGTTTTCAATGGCTGTGATCTTTCAGAGGTGGATCACCAGGCCTTTCTTCAAGGTGCCTCTTGGTGGATTCAAACCACCAACCTTTTGGTTAGTAACCAAATGCTTAACTGTTTGCACCATTCAGGGACTTCCCAATGTCAATTACTATGATAAAACTTAAAGGGCAGAAAAAAAAATTCACATAGACTGTTCTCTTGGTGGCCATACAGCTCTATTTCAGTGACTCCTTGACCTTCTTAAATCCAAACCTGGTCTAAATCTGGAAACCCTGGTGACATAGTAGTTAAAAGCTATGGCTGCTAACCAAAAGATCGGCAGTTTGAATCCACCAGGCGCTCATTGGAAACCCTATGAGGCAGTTCTTCTCCATCAGATGGGGTCACTGTGAGTCGAAATTGACTCAATGGCAATGGGTTTGTATTTTTGGTTTTGGTCTGAGTCCTGCATTCATAATACTACCTACAAGTCTTTACAAGATCTTACTCTTACCTCCATCCAGTCTCATCTACTGCCCCCTCATCCTCACTCTCTGCACATCAGGCATGTGAGACTTTCAGCGCCCTGAATGTCCCCGACTCATGCTTGCCTGAGACCTCAAAGCCTCCATGTAAACTATTTCTTTGTCTGTAATGCTACCTTCCCAAATCCTCCTTCCTTTTGGGTAAATCATACTCATCATTTAGGTCTCAACTGAAATGTCATTTCCCCAGTAGAGCAATCCCTCGCTTTCCATACTAGGTCAGGCTCCTGAAATGCCCTGAAGCCACAACAGAGCCATGGAATTTCCTTCTCAAAACAGGCAGATGTCATTAATAGCCTGTCACCATTGTAAATTGTTCTAAAGCAAGGCATGTCCCATCTCAGAAATAAGGAGTAGTACGTGTAACATCTAAAATCCCCCATTAAAAGTCTCTTTTGGTTTAGAAATCATGCTTTCTTGCTTTTTATGTAGCTATAATATAATGAGAGAAATAGCCCTGTCAGCGTCCTAAATGAGGTAAGAGTGTTGTGATTGGATATTACATGGACTAACAACCTCTGCCCTAAGGAAGAAATAAAAAGGGGTCAGAATAGCAGCAGAGTCCCTAGGTGGCACAAACAGTTAAGTGCTCAATTACTAGCCAAAAGATTGTTGATTTGAACCGACCCAAAGGCACTTCAGAAGACAGGCTTGGTGATCTATTTTGGAAAGATCACAGCCATTGAAAACCCTGTGGAAAAGGAAAACATTCTTTGATGGTTATGAGGGTGGGGAGGGAGGGTAAGGGTTATTCACTAACTAGATAGTAGATAAGAATTATCTCAGGTGAAGGAAAGGACGGCACATGCTACAGGGGAAGTCAGCACAACTGGACTAAACCAAAGCTAAGAAGTTTCCTGAATACAGTCAAACACTTTGAGGGACAGAGTAGCAGGGGTAGGGATCTGGGGACCATGCTTTCAGGGGACATCAAGGTCAACTGGCATAACAAAACTTATTAAGAAAATGTTCTGCATCCTACTTTGGTGAGTGGCGTCTGGGATCTTAAAAGCTTGCAAGCGGCCATCCAAGATGCATCAATTAGTCCCAACCACCTGGAGTAAAGGAGAATGAAGAACACCAAAGACACAATGAAAGTAGTAGCCCAAGAGACAGAAAGGGCCACATAAACCAGAGACTTCATCAGCCTGAGACCAGAAGAAGTAGATGGTGCCTGGCTACCACCAATGACCGCCCTGACAGGGAACACAATAGAGAGTCTTTGATGGAGCAGCAGAAAGATGGGGTGCAGAACTCAAATTCTAGTAAGAAGACCAGACTTGATGGTCTGACTGAGACTGGAGGAACCCTGGAAAGCATGGCCCCTGGATTCTCTATCAGCCCAGAACTAAAACAATTTCCAAGACCAACTCTTCAGACAGGGATTAGACTGGACTGTGGGACATAAAGTGATACTCGTAAGGAATGTGCCTCTTAGCTCAAGTAGATGCAAGAGACTAAACTGGCAGCTTCTGTCTGGTGGTGAGATGGGAAGGCAGAGAGGGTTAGGAGCTGGTTGAATGGACACAGAAAATCAGGAGTGGAAAGGAGAAGTGTGCTGTCACAGTATGGGGAGAGCAATTAGATCACATAACAATGTATGTATAAATTTTTGTATGGGGAAAAAATAAAAACAAAACTCTGTAGAGCAATTCTACTCTGCACACATGGGGCCAACATGAGTTAGAATGTACTCCATGGCAACTAACAACAGAATAGCACAGGCACGGACGTGCGTAGTAGTCAGGTAGTTTGTGCATTAATTCATCAGCAGGCTATGGGCAAAAACCCATTGCCACCTGCCCACAATCCCCATAATCTGTCCACAGTCTGCCAGCTATCACATGCAGAACCATCTGAGCAACCTCAGAGCTCCACCTTAGTCAGAGGTCTAGAAGCCATATATCTGGATATTGATAAAATGGGTTAACCGGGAACAAGGAACAGATGGAAACCATGTCTTGGTCTCTGCCTTTTAGTATCCTATCTCCTTATAAGCAAAAAATTTAGAGTAAGATCTGATTCTGAACCAGAGAAGGGAAGCAAATTTGATAAATTTCAAAATAATCCTCGATACAAGTGCCCATAACTGTTGGCGCTTCTTTTTATAAAACTGACTCACTGTCATTTACTCAATGTTTATCTTCCCCATCAGACTGTAAGGTCCGTAAAGGCAGAAATCCATCTGTCTTGTTCCCTGTGGTGTCTTAAGATTGCCCAGGAGCGGAAGCTTAAAGAGACAAGGACCTTCCTCCAGAGCCGACAGGGAGAGAAAGCCTTCCTCTAGAACTGGCATCCTGAATTCAGACTTCTAACCTCCTAAACTGTGAGAAAATAAATTTCTCTTTGTTAAAGCTACTCAGTTGTGGTATTTCTGTTTCAGCAGCACTAGATAACTAAGACATCATGGAATTCAGTCTTTCTGGAACTATGGAGGCTGGATGAACCCCCAAAACTATTGCCCTGAGGTAATCATTAAACCTTAAACCTTCAACCAAAAAACCATTGAGAAAGATTAGTCCAAAGGACTAATAGACCACAACTACTACGGCCTCCACCAGACTGAGTCCAGTACAACTAAATGGTGCCCAGCTACCACCACTGACTGCTCTGACAGGGATCACAACAGAGGGTCCCGGACAGAGCAGGAGAAAAATGTAGAAGAAAATTCTAACTAAAAAAAAGACCAGACTTACTGGCCTGACAGAGACTGGAGAAACCCCAAGAGTATGGCCCCTGGACACCCTTTTAGCCCAGTAAAGAAGTCACTCCGGAGGTTCACCTTTTAGCCAAAGATTAGACAGACCCATAGGACAAAATGAGACTAAAGGGGCACACTAGCCCAGGGGCAAGGACTAGAAGGCAGGAGGGGACAGGAAAGCTGGTAATAGGGAACTCAAGGTCAAGAAGGGAGAGTACTGACATGTCATGGGGTTGTTAACCAATGTCATAGAACAATGTATGTACTGACTTTAATGAGAAGCTTGTTTGTTCTGTAAACCATCTAAAGTTCAATTAAAAAAAAAGAACTAGAAGCCCAATGATATTTTAAAAAAATAATGAAATAAAATATGAAAAAAACAAAACAAAAAACCCCTGAACTCTCTTAAAACCAAACAATAGTTTAGCTTAACTAGCAAAGAGTGTCTACCGTGAGCAGGAGTGGAGGTCCGGGGACCATGCTTTCAGGGGACGTCTAGGTCAATTGGCATAGCAAAGTTTATTAAGAAAATGTTCTGCATCCTACTTTGGTGAGTGGCGTCTGGGATCTTAAAAGCTAGCGAGTGGCCACCTAAGATGCATCAATTGGTCCCAGCCCACCTGGAGTAAAGGAGAATGAAGAACACCAAATACACAATGAAAGTATTAGCCCAAGAGACAGAAAGGGCCACATAAACCAGAGACTGCATCAGCCTGAGACCAGAAGAACTAGATGGTGCCTGGTTACCACCAATGACCACCCTGACAGGGAGCACAACAGAGAGTCCCTGATGGAGCAGGAGAAAAATGGGGTGCAGAACTCAAATTCTAGTAAAACGACCAGACTTAATGGTCTGACTGAGACTGAACGAACCCCGGAAAGCATGGCCCCCGGACTCACTGTCAACCCAGCACTAAAACCATTCCCGAGGCCAACTCTTCAGACAAAGATTAGACTGGACTATGGGACATATAAAATGATACTCGTGAAGAGTGTGCTTCTTAGCTCAAGTAGATACATGAAACTAAATAGGCAGCTCCTGTCTGGAGGTGAGATGAGAAGGCAGAGAGGATCAGGAGCTGGCTGAATGGACATGGGAAATCAGGGGTGGAAAGGAGGAATGTTCTGTCATAGTATAGGGAGAGCAATTAGGGTCACATAACAATGTATGTGTAAATTTTTGTATGAGAGACTAACTTGAATTGTAAACTTTCACTTAAACTACAACAATAAAAAAAAAGAACATCTACCTTGTGCACCGTACTATTTTTACATCTATCTGTATGAGAAACTTAGGGGGCAATGAGTTTATGTTAATGGAGGAGGAGTAACTCAGAAAAGGAAGGTAAGAATGGGCGCACAACTTGAAGAATGTAATCAATGTCACTAAATTGTACATGTAGAAACTGTTGAATTGGTGTATGTTCTGCTGTGTATACTCTCAACAACAACAATAAATTATTGAAAAAAGAAGTTCAAGGGCCAAATGGGGTCACAGTGTCAGTGGAAAAGAAGAGGAGGTTACAGATTGGAGAGCTACTTGAAAGGCAGAATATGCTCATCTTTGTGGCTAGCTGTGCGGGGAGTCAAGGAGCTTTGGTGGCACAGTGGTTAAGCGCTCAGCTGCTAACCGAAAGGTCGGTAGCTCAAACCCACCAGCTGCTCTGCAGAAGAAAGGTGTGGCAGTCTGGTTTCATAAAGATTTATAGCCTTGGAAACCATATGGGGCTGTTCTCCTCTGCCCTATAGAGTAGCTATGAGTCGGAATCAACTCTACAGCATCAGGTGGTTGTTGTTTTGTTGTACGTGGAGAGCGGAGAACCTGAGGGAGAGGATGGGAGTTAGGAGTCCTTCCTTAGCCTTACTCACCACGGTTGAAGCTTTGGGCTGCCAGGAAAGTAAGTTCTAAGCTGCACAACATTTAAGTCTTTACTGTGCCATCTCCCCAAAAGCACAGCAACCAAAAGTTTCCAGTCTGGCAAATGTTTATGATCTATAATATTAAACACTAAAAAAAACACAGAATAAATTTATAAATAGTTACGGTCCTCCGGAAGTATCCTCCATAATAAATCTCCTGTGTCAGCTTTATTTTTTTTAAAACGAGACTAGAAACAATTTCTCAGAAAGCATCATTTGTATTACAAAGGAAATCTGTTCTTTTGATAATGTTAGTTGAAGTAGCCACCTAGAAACAATCAATTTTGAAAAGAACATAGAGTACTTCTACAAAGATTTATTACTGATGTGGATTTCCTTTTTTAACTTAATGACTCACCAGCAAAATCCGTTAGAATTGGAAGGCTCTGTACTTTACCAGATTGCCAAAGTTAGTCACAGATTTATTTCCCTAAACGTAATTTGAAAGAACCTGCTGTGTATATATGAATATTATAAACCTGTAAACCATGAATCTTTTAAAATCTAGTTTTCCTATTAATGGTACCTAATGACTGGGAGTGGAATCAGGAATAGAAGGAGGGGAGGTGGGAAATGTGGGACCTTTACTTTTTACTTTACTCTGTGTACCCCTATAATGTTTGTTTTTTACAATAAGCATGAACTATTTTTACAATCAATATTTTACATGTATGAATAAATTCTACATATTGGAATTCATGTTTTGTATTTAGAAAGGGAGTAACCCTGTGGTGAGTAGCAAACCTTGAAGATGAAGACATCATTACCTGTGTTTTCGGAAACTGACTAGGTTGGACCAGGGTTTCCCAACCTCCACCCTAGGGTTTCCCAACCTCCACCCTATTACATTTGGGGCTGGATAATTTTGTTGTTGTTGTGGAGGGCTGTCCTGTACATTGTAAGATATTTAGGAGCATCCTTGGCCGGTACCTACTAGATGCCTGTTGCACCCCCACCCTACCCATGTGTCACCCATATGACAACCAAAAATGTCTCCATATATTATCAGATGGCCTCTGGGAGGCAAAATCACTCCCAGTTATGAACCCCTGGATTAGATTCTTCAATGGCACAAATGTGAGCATAATTACTTAATTATTCTTGAGGGGGACAGGGAGAGAGTAAGTCACTTTAAATCTGAATGCAGATGCTACAGGCAATGTGTTCTGTTCTGTTACATTTTTGTTTAGACATGTAAATGGATTATCTATACCAAAACCATGCCTTTGAAGAAGAAAGGGTGTTGTCTTAGTCATCTAGTGCTGCTATAACAGAAATACCACAAGTGGATGGCTTTAACAAAGAGAAATTTATTTTCTCACAGTCTAGTAGGCTAGAAGTCCAAATTCAAGGCATCAGCTTCAGGGGAAGGCTTTCTCTGTTGGCTCTGGAGGAAGATCCTTGTCATCAATCTTCCCCTGGACTAGGAGCTTCTCTGCACAGGAACCCCGGGTCCAAAGGACGTGCTGTACTCCCTGTGCTTCTTTCTTGTTGGTATGAGGTCCCCACTCTCTGCTTGCTTCCCTTTCCTTTTGTCTCTTGTAAGATAAAAGGTGGTGCAGGCCACACTCCAGGGAAGCTCCCTTTACACTGGATCAGAGATGTGACCTTAGTAAGGGTGTTACAATCCCACCCTAATCCTCTTTAACATAAAATTACAATCACAAAATGGAGGACAACCAGACAATACTGGGAATCATTGCCTAACCAAGTTGACACATATTTTGGGGGGACACAATTCAATCCATGACAAGTGTAGAAAGGAATGGTTTCCAGAGAGGAAGATTTAGACAGAATTGTCTCTCCAAGGAGTTAAAATTGAATGATCAATTTAGGGAAGTATGTCATGGACTATTGTGAATTCCATCTCTGAACTGAAGCACCTGCTCTGGTTTGTGCTAAAACTTCTACTGAACCTACATTTGGACAAACTGCAGCAGGTTCATCAGGAATGGAAGCCAAGATCTGTGTCCTTGGGTAGGCAGAACCAACTTTATCTGTTGCCGTTGAGTCAATTCTGACTCATGGCGACCCCATGTATTCCTGAGTAGAACTGCTCTGTAGAGTTTTCTTGGATGTAATCTTTATGGAAGCAGATCGCTAGACCTTTCTTCCATGGTACCACTGGGTGGGTTCAAACCACCAACTTTTAGGTTAGCAGATGAGCACAAACCATTTGCACCACCCAGGGACCTGACCCAACTTTACAAGTAAGATAACAAGGACTGATGCCCTTGGGTTGAGTAAATGCTTCCGGAGTTCTTGAATTTCACAGGAAAGAGACCCTGAAAAAGAAAGTCATTCCTGAGTTAAGTGTATAGTTACAGGCTGTGGTAAGTGCTATAAAGGAAATGTGCACAGAACTGTAATACTGTCTCATAGTGGGATTGACTTGGTCTGGGAGGATTAGAGGAGTTCTCTTGAGAACATGACTCTTTCGATTATCTATTGCTGCGTAACAGGCTGTCCCAAAATGTCATGGCTCAGAACAACAACCTTGAAGAAGAAGAAGGAATAAAGAGATGAACCATTTTATTTGCTCACGGTTCCGCAATTTAGGCTAGGCTCAGCTGGTCCATTCTTCTGCTGGCCTTGCAGGTGATCACTCACTTGACTGCATTCAGCTGGCACACAGGCTGGGGCACAACTGGGATTCTCTCTCCATGTAGTTTCTCCATTTGGTCTCTCCAGCAGGATAATCACTTTTTATATGTTGGCTCAAGGCTCCTGTCTTAGTTATCTAGTGCTGCTATAACAGAAATACCACAAGTGGATGACTTTAGCAAGAAAGTGTCAGGAGGCTAGAAGTCCAAATTCAGGTTGCCAGCTCCAGGGGAAGGCTTTCTTTCTCTGTCGGCTCTGGGGGAAGGTCCTTGTCATCAATCTTCCCTGGTCAAGGAGCTTCTCAGCAAGGGACCCTGAATCTGAAGGATGTACTATTCTCTGGCTCTTGTTTCCTGGTGGTATGAGGTCCACTTGTCTCTCTGCTCACATCTCTCTTTTATATCCCAAAGAGATTGATTTAAGACACAACCTAATCTTGTAGATCTGAGTCCTGCCTCATTAATATAACTGCCTCTAATCCTGCTTTATTGACATCATAGAGGCAGGATTTACAACACACAGGAAAATCACATCAGATGACAAAATAGTGGACAATCACGCAATACTGGGAATCATAGACTAGCCAAGTTGACACATTTATTGGGAACACAATGCAATCCATGACAGCTCCCAAGAGCACAAAAGCAAAAGATGACATTCTTTCTTAACGCTTAGGCTTGGAACTGGCACAGCAACGTAGCTGCTGGATTCTATTGGTGAAAGCAGTCCCAGGGCCAGCCCAGAGTCAAGGGAAGGGCATGAATACTGGAGGTGTAATTCTTCAGAAGTCACAATGTAACAGACCACCAGAGTCACATTAGGCAGAGATCTGAAAGATGAGTAGGACTTAACTGAGCAAAGAGAGAAGAAAAATGTTGCAGACAAGGGCAATAGTATACACAAAGCTATAATGTCAGAGAGGCACAAAGTGCCTCTGAGCGACTGAAAGGAAGCCAGTTTGGCTGGAATGCAGAAATCAAGGAAAAAGTGGTTACAACAGGAAAAGGCCAGACTACACAGTGCCATTATATCCCTTAGGAACTCTTCTGGGTGCAAGTGGTAGAATCCAAGGCAAACTGACTTAAGCAAAAACAGACAGATCGAATGTATAGCTCATGTACTGAAAAGTCCAGGGCACAGTTCACTTCAAGCCTGGCTGTATCGGGGTCAAATGACATCACCAGGAGTTTGTCTCCATCTCTTAGCTCTGCCTTCCTCTCTTTTGACTTTATTTTCAGACGTTTCTGAAGCTCTAGGTTTACATTCTCCCAGATTTAATTCCTATAGTAAAGAGAATTCCTTTTTCTCAGCAGTCAGTCAAAGTCCCAGGATTGTATCAGCATCAGTCTGGGGCCCTATAGGAATAAAATGGTACTGTCAGATTAGGATAATTCCTAAGACAATTTATTTACAAACGGACTATTTCAGTAGTGTGCTGGAGCTGGATCATGACAACTTGCAAGAGGTGATTGTTAACATTTCCTCCCAACACTGTGTTCAGTGACTTGATATTGGTAGCTTAAAATGGGCCATGGTGGGAATGTTTACACCACAGCAATTGGCAAATGCTACAAATTAGGGGTTCCCTTGCTTCCTCCAAAGCCATTTATCAGCACATCACTGGACTATTTACAAAGGTTTGGTGGAGATGTAGGGATCTTGCAAGGACCCAGGACTAATAGCAGCAGAGGTTCAAAGGAAAAGGGGAGAGAAAGGTTACCGGAATCCAGAAGAAGAGAGGAACAGTGACCTTCATTTGAGGGATACAAGCAGCCTGAGGAGTGTCATAGGGAGAGATCTGAAGGGTAAATATCCTGACCTCACTCTTTCCACTCTCCATTCTCTTACCAGGCCGTCTATTGGCCAAACCAAGCCAGAAACCAGAAGGTACAAGAGCCGTGTTGATAGAGTCCAAATAAGTCAGCCTCCCTAGGCAGAGAGCAGAGTGGAGAGGGTTGGAGAGTGGATCTGGAGGGACAAGAGAAAGGTATCCAGCATAGGATCTCATTGGCTCTCACTGGATGACATGCCCATACCAGAAGCAGCTACTTCGGCTAGTGAGATGCATGCAGAGCTGATGGGGTAGGCCAGGGTCACATGCCCTTCAGGGGGCTGAGAGTAGAGTTAGCTCTATCCAAGCCACATGGATTGAGTGGAGCCTTTTATGAAGAAGGAGAAACGGGCAAATCAGCAGGTATCTACCACGTGTAGTATTTTAGGTCATGTTAAGAATTTGAGCTATAGTAATCCACTGAATGATTTAAATCACAGGCTGAGTGATCGAGTGAGTGGACAGATAAGCATGTTGAAAAAAAATCATTTTGACTGAATTGAAGAGGAGAAATTAAACTCTAGATTCTTAACATTACTCTTATAGCAGCCCTGCTTCCTTGGTACAGGCCTATAATTGACACATAGCTGATTCTCACCCTGTATAATTTCACCATAATTTTCTACATGGAGTGGGGGGTGACATTCTTTTATAGGACTTGGGGAAAAAAGCTAAAATAACATAATCAGTCATTAAAGTAATTAATATCACTAGGACATGGAGTAGTTAAGCTGCCTATTTATTTCCCTAATGCCAAAAAGTACACTGTTAGCTTTAGAAAGTCCCCATGCTTTCCTTTACTGGAAACTCCCATGGCTGGATAGTTCAAAGGGTCAACCTAGATTCTCTTGTCATGTACTTCCTCCTTCCTGTGGTTTCAGATTCACTTCTATATGTAAACTTAAGAATTGCCACTTATATGAGAGTTTATTATATGGAAAAAGGAATTTCAAACAGTAGAGAAAAGATAAAGTATTCAACCAATCGTATTGGGACAGTTGTCTAGTCATTTGGAAAATAAAATAAAACAAAACAGAATTAGATCCCTACCTCACACCAAAATCATACGTTTATGATCTGAGGGGTAGAAAAAGTCTTAAATAAGACACAAAAGCCAAAAAACATAAAATAATGAATAGGCAGACATATTTGTATATTTAGATAGATATGGATATAGATATCTACATATGTATTTATCATACAAAAATATATATAAAGAACTATTGTTGTTATGTGCCATCAAATCGATTCCAACTCATAGTGACCCCATGTGATGGAGTAAACTGCCCCATAGGGTTTTCTTGGCTGCAGTCTTTATGGAAGCAGATCACCAGGTCTTTCTCCTACAGAGCCAGTGAGTGGGTTTGAACCTCCACCCTTTCAGTTAGCAGCTGAGCACTTAATCGTTGTGCCACCAGGGCTCCTTATATAAAGAACTACTACGATCAAAAAATGAAAAGGCAAAGACTCCAATAGAAAAAAGCAAAAAAGACTACGAAAAGGTGATCCTGTGAAAAGATGTTCAATTTCTTAGTATATATGAAGTAAGAATCCATTTTCCACCAATTTGCTTGGCAACATTTAAACTCTATGTTTAAACATTTGTGATATCCAGTGTTCATGAAGATGTAGGGAAATAGGTGCTATCATTCACTGCTAAAGGTATTATAAACAGTTACAGCCACTTCAGCAGAAACTTGGTAGTACTTTTAAAATTAAAATATACATACCTTATAACCCAGTTTTCCTACTTCTTAGTATTTATTCTGGAGAAATGTTCAGACATTTGCACAAAGAGACATATACAAGGATGCTTATCTCTGCATTGGTTGCAAAATGAAATACTGGAAACAACCTAAATGTCCATCAATAAGGGAATGCTAAATAAACTAGGGTCTATCCATGCTATAAAATACTATATAGCAATAAAAAAGAGTGAGGCATACCTATATGGGTTGGCATGGAAAGCTCTTAAGAGTGAAAAAGCAAGATACAGAATAAAATACACTATGATACAATAAGGAGTACCTGGATGGTGCAAATGGTTAAGCACTCTGCTACTAGCCAAAAGGCTGGCAGTTCAAACTCACCCAGAGGCGCCTCGGAAGACCGGCCTGGTGATCTGCTTCCAAAAGGTGACAGCCTTGAAAACTGTACATATATATATATATATACACACACACACATATATATACACACACACACACACAGTCTCACACACACACACACACACACACACACACACAGAGATATATATATATGGAGACCTGGTGGTACAGTGGTTAATAGCTACGGCTGCTAACCAAAAGGTTGGCAGTTCAAATCCACCAGCTGCTCCTTGGAAACCCTATGGGGCAGTTCTACCCTGTCCTATAGGGTTGCTATGAGTCAGAATTGACTTGATGGCAATGGGTTTGGGTTTTTTGTTGTTTATATGTATATATATATATGTGTGTGTGTGTGTGTGTGTGTGTGTGTGTGTGTGTGTTTCTATAAGGAAAGGGCCCAGAAGTATGAGTAATTGCTCATCTCATGAGAGGGTAAAAAGACTGGAGTTGTTTATGAAGGGAGAATTTAACTTTATCTGTAATGTTTTATTTTTTATAATTAAAATGAATTATTTCTTGTATAATTACAACTTAAAGCAATATTTTCTTTAAATGCCATGCTTTGCTTTAAAAAAAAAAAAAAGGCTTTATTGAGCTATAATTTGCATACCATACAATTCACTCCTGTAAAGTATACAATTCAGTAGTTTCTAGTGTATTCACAGAGGTGTGCAACCATCACCACAATTAATTTTAGAACATTTTCACCATCCCAAAAAGAAAGTCATCCCTATTCCCCACCTACCCACCTTCTAACCCTAGGCAACCACTAGTCAACTTTCTGTCTTTATAGATTTCCCTTTTCTGGACATTTCATATAAATGGAATCATGCAATATATGATCCTTGGTGACTGGCTTCTTAGCATGTTCTCAAGGTTAATCCATACTGTAACATGTATTAAACACTACATTCCCTTTTATTGTGGAATGATATTCTATTGTATGTATATACCCTATTTTGTTTATCCATCATTCATCATTTGATGGACATTTGGGTTGTTACCATGTTTTGGCTATTATGAGTAATGCTGCTGTGAACATTTGTGTATAAGTTGGGTGGACGTCTGTCTTAGGCTGGGTTCTGTAGAGAAGCAAAACCAGTGAAGCATATATATAGAGAGAGATTCATCTCCAAGAAATGGCTCACGCTGTTGTGGAGGCTGACACATCCCAAAGTCTGTAAGTCAGACATCGGCTGGAGGCTTCTCCTCACTCACATGGCTGCAGGGGCTGATGAACCCAGATTTGGCAGGTCAAATGGTAGACTACTGGCTCATAGGGCTGCAGAAGCCAGCAAATCCCAAAGTCAGCAGATCAGATGACAAGCTGCTGGCTCACAGGCCTGCAGAGCTGGCAAATCCCAAAGTTAGCAGATCAGGCAGCAGGCTGCTGGCTCAAGTCCCAAGAACCAGAGGTCAGATGATGATGAGCCTGAAACAAGATTCAGAGCAAGCAAGTGAACTTTGCCAGAATGTCCACATATGTTCTGGGTACAGGCCACACCCCCAGGGAAACTTTCCTTACAACCGATTGGCTGATCACATCAGATCACATCATGGAAGTGATTACATTATTTCAGAAAATGGAGTATAATTACATCAGATCCCAAAATGGAGGATAAGTACATAATACTGAGAAACATGTCCTAGCCAAGTTGACACATAACATTAACTATCACATCATCTGTTTTCAATTCTCTTGGGTATTTACGTAAGAGTGGAATTACTGGGTCATATGGTAACTCTGGAGTCCTGGTGGTACAGTGGTTAAGAGCAATGGCTGCTAACCAACAGTATCAGCAGTTCGAGTCCACCAGCCACTCCTTGGAAACCATATGGGCCAGTCTACTCTGTCATATAGGGTCACTATGAGTCAGAATTGACTTGACAGCAATGGGTCTGGGTTTTTGTTGTTTGTTTTATGGTACTCTATGTTTAACATTTTGAGGAACTGCCAGACTGTTTTCCAAAGCAGCTGCACCATTTTACATTCCCACCACACGCTGTATCTTTTGTAAACTACACTATGGGCTATGTTATGAGAGGCAACGATTGCTTGCCTTCATTAAGCTACCTCAAAAAATTTCTTTATAAATAGGCAAACAAATAAAAATTATATTACATTAATATATAACATATAATTAATTTATAGTAGAAAGTAAAACCCTGGGTAAGTACCACGTTGGGAAGTCCCCTGGGTTGAGGAGGGGAAGAGAGGCCTAGGGCGTAGACATTGGCTAGAGCAGTCCAACAGGGAAAGGGCATGACCCAAGGCAACTCAAGCCCATTTCAAACAGGTATCTATATCTGGGGAATTCCTTGGAGTCAGGAACCCTGTTCCTCTGCTTTGTTTGGGACTCCACAAGGTATTGTATCAGGAAGGCTTGGGGCATAAATAAAAGGGATTATCAGAAATAGGATCTAGTTGCATGGGAAGGGGCCTGCTGAGGATCCGAACCAGGTACAAGGGTTTGTGAAGTCCATTTTGACAGCCTGTCAGCCAGAACTCAAGGCTAGGCTCTAGTCCCTGCATCCTGGGGCTGCTGAACACCATGGACTCACCGTTATGGTGAGTCGGACAAGGTAGGGGCTGGGCAGCTCTCAAATACAAGGCATGTGGGCACTAGGGACAATCTCCTGACTGCCTAGCGCGGAGGGTCATTTAATAGAACAGCCCACAGATTTTCTGTATCTAGAGATGGACAGCATGACAGTGACATTATCACACTGCTAGGGTAGGAGGGCTGGAGCAGGCAGGAGCCAACAGCATCGCAATGGCAATTTCGAAGAACTTCATTGGTTCACAACCTGGTTGGGGGGTGGGGTTGCCGAAGAATTGTTATTATCCCAGAATATCTCAAAGCATTTCTAACTTTCCATTTATAACTTGGTATGAATTTTTACAAATCTTTCCTAAGTTAAGATGGAATTTAGAAAGTCCACTCTCCAGGGTGAGAGCCCCTCAAAATAATATTCTTTACATAGTTGCTCAACATCTCTAAATGCAACATGTATTAAATTATATTTTATCTATTGCCCTGAGATAATCTTTAAACCTTAAACCAAAAATATCCCCTGAAATCATCTTAAAACCAATCAATAGTTTAGCCTAACGAGTAAAAAAGATCTGCCTTGAGCATGATGGAGCCGTGGTGGTGCAGTGGTTAAGAGCTATGGCTGCTAACCAAAAGGTCGGCAGTTGAAATACACCAGATGCTCATTGGAAATCCTATGGGGGAGTGTTACTCTGTCCTATAGAGAATCGATTTGACGGCAATGGGTTTTGTTTTGTTTTGGGTTTGAGCATTATGCTCTTTTAAGATCTATCTATATGGGATCAAATTGACAACAGCAACTTGAAAGATTAGACAGGAACCTTGGGGGACCATGAGTTCATATTAATGAGGGAGGAACAACTCAGGAAAGGAGGGTGAGAACGGTTGCACAACTCAAAGAATGTAATCAATGTCACTAAAGGGTACACGTAGAAACCGTTGAACTGGTATATGTTTTGCTCTGTATATTCTCAACAACAACAACAAAATAAAAAAATTTTTAAAAAGATATTTTATCAGTGAAAATTATTCACTTAAGATTAATTTTCTCTCTTATTTCCACTAGCCAATGTAAAATAAATGCCCTAGAAAAAGTTGACACAGTAGTTCCCACTTTTCAGTGGTTCTGTTCCTTCTATAGTTCCCTTTTGTGATTTTTTTTTTAAAACCAGGTAACTTCTTGTAAAGTAGATTTAAAGAAATTAAAATGTAGATACAAAATAAATCTCTTGCCCATTTATTCATTACAGTAAGTCCCCAGGTGACCAACGTCCGACTTAATGACTTATGGACAACTCTGACAACTGGTACTTGCTGTTTAACATTATGTAATTTTGCCCTCACTTTGAAGATTGAACTAACCCCTACTCCCAACAAATACTTCCTCATAATCACCTTCACTTGCTGCATATGCAGCTTTTAAAGCGTTGAGAAAGCTTCAAGCCTTTTCTTGCACTAAAGTAAGGTTAAATAAGAACCGTATGCACGTGTTCTGACTACGTACAAATTCAACTTAAAAGACACACTTAGGGAATGGATCTTGTTCTTAACCCGGGGACTGCCTGTATTTGATCAAGAAGTTTAGCTGATGAGGCCATTTACACATGCAATTAAAAAACATTCAAAGGATATGTATCTACATAATGAGGAGATTTTTGTTATTCTCCTCTTTAAATACCACTTAAGGGCACTGTTTATTTGGACACTGTTTATTTCAATGTTGTTGTTGTTGGGTGCTGTTGAATTGATTTCCAACTCATAGGGACCCATGTGACAAAGTAGAACTGCCCCTATAAGGTTTTCTAGCCTGTGATCTTTATGGGAGCAGATCGCTGGGTCTTTCTCCCGTGGAGCCGCTGGGTTTGAATCGCCAACCTTTCAGTTGATAGGGAGCACTTAACCGTTGCACCACCAGGGCTCCTTGTTTATTTCAAAAAGGCCAGGCAAATTTTTATAATTATAAAATTGTAAGAAAGACAGTCCCTGGATGGTACAGTTAACCACTCCACCACTAGCCAAAAGGTTGGAGGTTTGAACCCATCCGAAGTACCTCGGAAGAGAGAGCGGTCTACTTCCGAAAGGTCACGACCTAGCCTTGAAAACCCTGTGGAGTCTACTCTGCACACATGACGTCACCATGAGTCAGAATCAACTAGATGGCAACTAACAAGAACAACAACAAAAATTGGAAGAAGCTATATGTAGAAACCTGAGTTAACAGATAATATATTCTAATTTATTCATCAATGATTTCTGCCTCTTAGAGGCACTTCGGGCAGCTGCCTGGTTGGTTTGACTCTTAATCCAGGTCTGTCTGCAGTATTTACATTTTTAGTAGGCACAGCCGCTTGGAGTAATGGATTCTGTATTTTAGCACATGCTTCATGAAGAGGTATTTCCTTCTATTTTTGTTGGAGAGAGCATCAGGCTTCAAGGAATGCTGCCAATATCTCATTTTTCAGGATTTGAGAAAATAATCCACGATTATTCTACATGAGTTTAAGACTTGAAAAATATTCACTCTCAGTTTTTTTGCAAATGGAATCTTTTTATTTTACCACCATATATAATTCTGTCTGCCCTTGACCATTTTTAGTGTCCTTTTCTGGATCTTTTCTAGCTCTGTTATGTCTTTGAGAAGCAGAGACTAGAACCCTATAAAATATTCATTGTGTAAAATATTCCAGGGCCAGGCACTCCTTCAATTACAGTCATCTCTCTTTTGCTACAATGATCCCCAGACATGTTTTCCATCGTTTCCCCTGACATATCTCCCAGACCAGTGCTTGCCAGAGACTGAAACTTTTTTGAGAATTTACAGCTGGTTCCTTCATTTTGACATGAACCAAATCCAACCAAAACAAAAATCACACTTGAGATCAGTCATTCCTTTAGCAAATGTTTATTGGACTTTGAGAATGTGCCAGGCATTGTACTAGGTATGTGGGGGTGGGGATATGAGTGGTTTCAAATCTTAATAAGAAGCAGTAGCTCACAAGAAACACAGTCTAATGGAGGAGACATGAAATAAAAATTACATATCTATATGTGGTGCAAACGGTTTACACTCAGCTGCTAACAGAAATGTTGATGGTTCGAATGCACCCAACCGTGTCACAGAAGAAAGGCTTGACAATCTACTTCCATAAGATTACAGCCGTTGAAAACTCTATGGAGCACAGTCTACTCTGACACACATGGCTCATCATGAGTTGGAATCCACTCAAAGGCAGTAGGTTTATGAGTTATCTGTATGTAAATGCTATGGGGTTCAAGTCAACCCATCTCTAAGAAGTTGTATTGCTGTTTATAACAAATTACCACAAACCTGGTGGCTTAAAACAACACAAATTTATTCTCTTACAGTTTTGGAGGTCAGAAGTCTGAAATGAATCTTACAGGGCTAAAATCCAGGTATCAGCAGAGCTGGCTCCTTCTGGAAGGTCCAGGGGAGAATCTGTTCCTTGCCTCTTCCAGCTTCTAGAGGCTGCTGGCATTCACCGGCTCATGACTACATCACCCTAATCTCTTTCATCATCCTGTCACCCTCTCCTCTCTCTGACCTCCTGCTTCCCTCTTATAAGGACTCTTGTGATTATGTTGGGTCCACCAAGATAATCCAGGATAATCTCCCATCTCAAAATCCTTAACTTAATCACATCAGCATAGTTCCTTTTTCCATATAACATTCTCAGGTTCCAGGGATTAGGACGTGGACATCTTGGGGTAGGGAGGGGCATCATGCAGCCTACCATGGAATTGGAGGAAGAAATAACTTGAAATAACACTTGAATTTTATTTTAGCAAGAGCTAACAGTTATTGGGCTTTTGTTCTGTACCAAACACTCTGCAAAATAGTTTGTATGTAATTTCTCGTTCAGTCTTTACAGTAGCCCTCAGGAGGTGGTGGTTGTTATTGTCTCCGTTTTGCAGACAAGGAAAGTTAAAGTAAAAAAGTTAAATAACTTGCCTAACATCCCAGTTAACAAGCAGAGGAGGCAGGGTTCAAATGAAGGCATCTGACCCAGAGCCTTTGTCCCAAAGCACCACGTTTACTGATAAAAAGAGAAATGAAGGAGAAAAGCATTCCAGGATGAGGGCACAGCATGTAAAAAGGCCCAGAAGCTTGAAAGACAACAGAGCCTTCAAAGTATAACTGGAATGAGGATATGAGGGTAAGTATGGTGGAAGGTAAAGGTGGGAAGGGAGATAAGAATCAGATTGTGATGCATTCCATGAGAGATTGGGATTTTTTTTCCCTGTAAATGGTGACTTTTACAAAGGTGAGTAATATGAGTAATATGATTAGATAGTTGTTTTAGAAAGATAACTGGCATTTTGGAAGTAAATTATAGAGTAGTGAATTTAGTGGAATGGAGACCTCCTGTGAGGTTATTATACAGATCCAGATAAGAGATGATGGAAATTTGAACTAAACTCTGGAAGATAGAATTGGAGAAGAGGGCCAGACCAAAGAGACAGAGAAGCATAAACTCTACTGGAATTGTTGACCATATCAATATGGGTGTTGAGGGAGGTAAAGAGAGAAGAATTAAGGACAACTTAAGTTTCTGGCATGGGTAACCTGGTGTCAGTAACCAAAATGAGTAATACAAATTTCACAAAGTCCTCTGTTTTGATTGGCAAAGTAATTGGGACTTTCCAATGTCTGAAACCACCACTCATCTGGCAGCAAAGATGTCACGCTGAGGACTAAGGTGCACCTGACCCAAACCATGGTATTTTCAGTTACCTTATATGCATAAGAAAGCTGGACAATGAATAAGAAGACCAAAGAAGAATTGGTACCCTTGAATTATGGTGTTGGTGGAGAATATCAAATATACCAGGGAGAGCCAGAAGAACAAACAAATCTGTCTTGAAAAGAAGTACAGCCAGGATGCTCCTTAGAAGCAAGTATGGCAAGACTTCGTCTCACGTACTTTGGACATGTTGTCAGAAGGGACAGTCCTTGGAGGAGGACATCATGCTAGGTAAAGTAGAGGGTCAGTGGAAAAAAGGAAGACCCCCAATGAGATGGATTGACACAGTGGCTGCAGCAATGGGCTGAAACATAGCAACAATTGTGAGGATGGCACAGGATCGGGCAGTGTTTCATTCTGTTGTACGTAGGGTTGCTATGAGTCGAAGCCAACTCGACGGCACCTAACAACAATATCTGAAAAACTGAACTCTTGTGATGAGAATAGAGGTCTGTGGCACAACCGTCACTGAGTAGTCAGTTCCAGTTACTCAGGTCCAAAAGCCCAGTCACAGTGCATCCCAGCCACCCAGTCTGATCCTATAATCACATCATTAATGGAACTGAAAACAGTGATGTCAACGTACAAGCCATAACATTCGAAACCTGCATGATCCTGTAAAACCCATTGCCATCAAGTCAATTCCAACGCATAGTGACCCTATAGAACACAGTACAACTGCTCCATAGGGTTTCCAAGGAGTGGCTGGTGGATTCGAACTGATGACCTCTTAGTTAGCAGCTGAGCTCTTAACCACTGTGCTACCAGGGCTCTCATGGTTCTCTAAGAGGACTCAAAAAAGGACAAAGCCTTTTCTTTCTCCCCAAGGAGATTTTAGGCTAACTGAGGAGATAAGACAAAAGCCATATGAAATAATTAGCAAAAATACAAGAGAGTTTATAATTAAGTGCTAAATTATGAAGTAAATTCCATTCAGAGGAAAGCGATGTTATTGCTACCCTCCAAGAAGAGCCAGGAAGGACATTAATTTTTGTTGAGTATCTGTTGCTAAGCCACCTCCCTGAAAAGTATTGTCCTGTTTCCCGAAGACATAGTTGCTAAGTGGCAGAGCCAGGACTTGAACTCAGGAGTGGCTGTCTCAGAGCTCCAGGAAGGCACAGTGGGAGCTAAGAGTGAAAGGTGCCTGGTGTCTAGGAGGTGCAACGGGGAGCAGGCAGATTATGTAGAAAATGCAGGAAGGCACAAGTTGTTAATTATTCCGGAAAGGAGACATCCTGCCTCAGACTTTCAGTTCGCCTACCCACTGCTGGGTGTTTTAAGCATTTCAGTCTGGCAATAAACATAAAGAGTTTAGTAACACAGGCATACGCTTGGAATATTCTGTGACAGCTCACTGTCATGAATAATTATTATAAAATAACAGCCATGCAGAGATCATGACTCAGCGTGCCCCACCTCAATACACTCCAAGATGTCCAACCTAAGGGAGAAACTAGGCCAGTGAGCGTTTAAATTGCTGCTCAAGTAACACTCCAGATACGTAGTTTTATGGGTGAGAACAATGACTGATTTACACCAAGTTCTCACTTGGCCTTTTTCCTGTCAGCAAAATTTACTACTACCTTCTAGCTGTCTTCCTTTCAGTATTAAAAATTGTTATACTCCCAACAGTAAAGCACATCCAGCCAGCTGACAGGCAAAGAAAGGTTAGGGAGAAGTACGCGTCAGCGTGGGCTGGAGTTTACCAGGAAGAACAAGAGCACGTACTGGCCAAGCAATGTTGCAAGTGAGGAATTTCCTGGAGCCTGACGCAAACTCCAGTAATCCTGGGCAACGTTGCAGCTTCATTTCTGGTTTATATTAACTGGTTCTAGAAACACATAATGAGTGACCTAATTCTTTTACAATGGATTTTCTTTTTATTAGAGCTGTATTCTGGTAGGCTGCCTAATTTAATGACTTAAAAAATCAGCATTGAGTACTACACTGAGCTTGACCCTGATTTTAATTTCAAATACATCATTTCATTATTTAATAAATACAAATTCAGTTTCTAAAAACAGCTTTTTGAGGTTTATTTTGCATTCTATTAAATTCACCGGTTTTAAGTGTACAAGTCAATGATTTTTTAAATGTATTTATAGAGTTGTGCAACCATCACCACAATAAGAATTCATTTCTAAGCTTATTTTTTATTTGAATTTTTCAATAGATAACTTTCAAGAGGAAATGATATGCAGCAAAAAATGTCTGTAATCTATATTATTAACTAAACTTTTATTGAGTTTCAAGTGAACGGCACACACTGCTCTTTCAGACCTCCGTGTTTGGAGTAACACAGTGTGTCCAGATAATGTGGTTTATTGTTGCACTCACACTGTGGTTTGACTGTTACTTGATGTCCCTCTGAAGTGAGTGACCACTGAGGAGGGAGGGGATTATACCCTCTCCTTAACTGGGCCTCATCATCACACACGGCAGCAGTGACCAGACAGCCCCTGAGTGCTTTCAGAGAACCATAAAATCAGTTGTTTTTGGTGATTCTTGATAGCACCCGTGAGAATGGATCAACAACATCAGGTATTTGCTTTTCAACCCTGATTCCAATTCCCTTCACCCACCTACATCACTCATTATGACCTTGAAGTGTAGTACAAATCTCTTTCCAGTTTTTTTCCTTTTCCACATGGATCTCTGTGACTTCAATTTTAGCTTTTTTTTAAATTTGGTTTGCTCTTCCTTCATGCTGAAGTGATTACTAATCCACCTCTTTCTTCTGTCAAAGCCATCTTTATCACTTCCTCCTCTCTCCCTCTTCACAAACTATGCCTACAGGATATAACAAAAACTATACTTATGAAAGCCTTATTCACAAAATTTAACTCAGTCTGAGAAGCTTCTAAACTCTAGGGTTATATAGTTACCTCTTTAGGGAGTTGCATTCAGAATCTCAGTCTCAGGTATTCTACCCTCTGACCACCACCTCCCACCTTTCTAGCTCTAACTTTGATAATGCTTTCTCCTGCCTGGGACCTATAATCCATTGATCCTGGCACTATTTCACTGTCCATCATGTCCTCACATCTCTCCTTAATCAGCTTCTATCTGTGATTCATTACTACTTATTCCTGTTTCCCTTCATGTGGAAAAACCCAAACCCATGGCAAAACCAACTGTCCACCAGCTCCACCCTTGCACCAATACAGTTAAACAGAACTAGAGGAAAGCGATCAACCATGTGGAGTGGCTGACATTAAATTATGACCACCAAACTCAAGTGTGTCCTTAGTCTGCCCAACAATCATACTGCATTTCCCTAAGCTGTTCACTCTTCCATTCCCCCCAGACAACTGTTTCACACCTTCTCTTCTCTTCTCAAACCTCACTCAGCTGATGACCTTACCTCCCATTTCCCTGAGAAAATAAAAGCAATAAAAAAAATATATATTTTATGTGCTCCCATCACCACATCTACCATTTCCTCTGTATTCTCACATGTTGTCATAAACTATCCAAGCTCCTGTCCAAGGTCAACTTTTCTGTAAAAAAAAAAAAAAAAAAAAGGACCATAATTTCTTCCCCATAAAATGTAGTGTAGATTAAATAAGAAGCTAAACTCTATGCAAAAATATGCTAAATCAACCCAAATATTTTAAAGATATATGTTATTGTGCTTAATTATATGTGTTAAAACTGGAGAAAAAAATGTATTAAAGGCCTACTTAAAGGAAGCAAAAGCTGGACAGTGAAAAAGGAAGACAGAAGAAGAACTGGTGTGTTCAAATTGTGGTGTTGGTGAAGAATATTGAATATACCATGGACTTCCATAAAAATGAACAAATCAGTCTTAGAAGAAATGCAAACCGTAATGCTCCTTAGAAGTGAGACTGACAAGACTTCAGTTCATTTACATTGGACATGTCATCAGGAAAGACCAACCACTAGGAAAGGACATCGTGTTTGGTAACGTAGAGGGTCAGCACAAACGAGGGAATTCCTCAATGAGATGGGTTGACTCAATAGCCAAAACAATGGATTCAAACATACCAATGATCATGAAGATGGTGCAGGACCAGGCAACGTTTCCTTCTGTTATAAAGAAGGTCTCCATGAGTTAGACCCAATTTGACTGCAACTAACAACAACAAAGGACAAGCACTTTGCGTGTTTGATTTTATTTAATTTTGATTAGCTTAATATTATCAGTAAGAGTAAGGCCAGGGGCCGACCGTGGAACAGACCAACAATTGCTCATACGCAAGTTCAGGTTGAAGCTTGAAAATTAGAACAAGTCCACAAGAACCAGAGTGTGACCTTGAGTATATTCCACCTGAATTTAATGATCGTCTCAAGAATAGATTTGACTCATTAAACACTAATGACCAAAGGCCAGACGAGTTGTGGAATGACTTCAAGAACATCATACATGAAGAAAGCAAGAGGTCATTAAAAAGGCAGGAAAGAAAGAAAAGACCAAAATGGATGTCAGGAGAGATCTGAAACTTGCTTTTGAACATAGAGTAGCTAAAGTGAAAGGAGGAAATGATGAAGTAAAAGAGCTGAACAGAAGATTTCAAACAGCAGCTTGAGAAAACAAAGTAAAGTATTATAATAAAATGTGCAAAGACATAGAGTTAGAAAATCAAAAGGGAAGAACACACTCAGCAGTTCTCAAGCTGAAAGAACTGAAGAGAAAATTCAAGCCTTAAGTTGCAATATTGAACGATGCAGGAAGCATCAAAAGAAGATGGAAGGAATACACAGAGTCACTACCAGAAACAGTTGGTTGACATTTAACCATTTCAGGAGATAGCATGTGACCAAGAACTGATGATACTGAAGGAAAACATCCAAGCTGCACTGAAGGCACTGGCGAAAAACAAGCCTCCTGGAATTGACAGAATATCAACTGAGATGTTTCAACAAAGGGATGCAGCACTGGAGGTGCTCACTTGTCTATGCCAAGAAATTTGGAAGACAGCTACCTGGACAAGCGAACTGAAAGTGATCCATATTTGTGCCCACTCCAGAGAAAGGTGATCCAGCAGAATGTGGAAATTATCAAACAATATCATTAATATCACCTGCAAGTAAAATTTTGCTGAAGATCATTCAAAAGTGATAGCAGCAGTACATCATCAGGGAACTGCCAGAAATTCAAGCCAGATTCAGAAGAGGATGTGGAATGAGGATTATCACTGCTGATGTCAGATGGATCTTGGCTTAAAACAGAGAATACCAGAAAGATGTTTATCTATGTTTTATTGACTATGCAAAGGCATTCGATTGTGTGGATCATAACAAATTATGGATAACATTACAAAGAATGAATTCCAGAACACTTCATTGTGCTCATGCAGAACCTGTACATAGACCAAGAGACAGTCGTTCGAACAGAAGAAGGGGATACTGCGCGGTTTAAAGTCAGAAAAGGTTTGCGTCAGGGTTGTATCCTTTAACCATACTTATTCAATCTGTATGCTGAGCAAATAATCCAAGAAGCTGGACTATAGGAAGAGGAATGGGGCATCAAGATTGGAGGAAGACTCATTAATAACCTGCAGTATGCAGATGACACAACCTTGCTTGCTAAAAGTGAAGAGGACTTGAAGCACTTACTGATGAAGATCAAAGACTACAGTCTTTAGTATGGATTACACCTTAACATAAAGAAAACAAAAGTCCTCATAACTGGACCAATAAGCAACATCATGATGAACAGAGAAAATATTGAAGTTGTCAAGAATTTCATTTTACTTGGATTCACAATCAATGCCCACGAAAGCAGCAATCAAGAAATCAAACGCAGCATTGCATTGGGCAAATCTGCTGCAAAAGACCTCTTTAAAGTGTTAAAAAGCAAAGATATCACTTTGAGGTGCACCTGACCCAAGCCATAGTGTTTTCAATCACCTCATATGCATGGGAAAGCTGGACAATGAATAAAGAAGGCCAAAGAAGAATCAATGCCTTTGAATTTTACAATGTTGGCAAAGAATATTGAATATACCATGGACTGCCAGAAAAACGAACAAATCTGTTTTGGAGGAAGTACAGCCAGAATGCTTCTTAGAAGCAAGGATGGCAAAAGTTCATCTCACATACTTTGGACATGTTATCAGGGGGGACCAGTCCCTGCAGAAGGACATCATGCTTGGTAAAGTAGAAAAACCAAAAACACCAAACCTGTTGCCGTCAATTCTGACTTGTAGCGACCCTGTTGGACAGAGTAGAACTGCCCCAGAGGGTTTGCAAGGAGCAGCTGGTGGACTCAAACTGCTGACCTTTTGGTTAGCGTCTGAGCTCTTAACCACTATGCCACCAGGATGGTGAGACTATGTCTCACATACTTTGGACACGTTACCAGGAGGGATCAGTCCCTGGAGAAGGACATCATGCTTAGTAAAGCAGTGGGTCAGAAAAAACGAGGAAGACCCTCAACCAGATGGACTGACACAGTGGCTGCAACAGTGGGCTCAAGCATAACAACAATTTTAAGGATGAAGGCTGGGCAGTGTTTGTTCTGTTGTACACAGGGTCGCTATGAGTCAGAACTGACGCAGTGACACCTAACAACAACAACGTAGTCCAAATATAAGCACACTAAGGTTTTGTCACCTTTTCTCCAAAAAGTTAAAATCCAATATAAAAAGACCAAACAAAAATAACAAAAGGAAATGTCTCATTTAATTTTCTTTATGTGATCCTGAGCATTCCACTTTTATTATTATTGAAACAATCAGTGTTCAAAATCTTTCTAAGAGGATTTATGTCTGACTGCTATTCATGTTAGAGGAAGTAAACACCCGCTTAGTAACATTTTTAGATAACATGACCTTGTGGGTTTTTCCCTCCACAAAAAAAGAACAAGCTAGGGTTTTTTCCAAAGATATGTTAACCCAATCTAGCTATTGTACTCACACCACCCTGGTATCAATTTGTACAAGATGTACACTTGCTTATGTGTTCCTGTAGGTTTTAGTCCTGTTATTTTGTAACACTGTTTTCTAATAAAAGTCCTTGAGCATTTTCTACGTCCTCAGCCTTCTTCCCTTGCCTTTTCTGAGAAGATGTGACCCACTTACCAGCCTAAAGCAGATGTACCTTCTAAAACCACCTCAAGGTTAGAGGTGAGAGGCTGGCTTTATTTTTAAAGAAGAGGCGTCTCTCACAGACCCAGGAGATCAGCTGCTCTGAACCAAGAAGGGGGTTTCCACCAACAAGAGAGATCTAAAAACCATTGTTCATCGTGTACTTTTGAATGTGTACTTTGAAGCACAAATAGTAAACCTTCTCCGCCTGGTACTTCTGAATTTATCTCTTCCTTGACCAAAGCTCTTTCATAGCTTGGCCTCACTTTCTCCTTAGAGCAACCTTTTTGGGTGCGGTGGTTGTAGAGATAGGAAATCAGACTAGCCTAAAGCAGACTGCTCTGAGTACAACCTTGGACAGCTGCCCAGAGTGGTGGAAAGAATGCTGCCTGGACACCAGGTGATTGGATTTCTAATCCCAGCTCCACTGCGGAACCCTCAGCACATCACGTATTCTTCCTGGGCATTAGTGTCCCCATGTGAAAAACGTGAACCAGATGTACTGCAAAGTTTCCACTGTCCTTCTGAGGCTGTGTCAGAGGGGAAAAGATTGAGGATAATTCATTGTTTGATTTCTCTTGGCAAAGAAAATTATACATGTGACTGAAAATCTATCTGCTCATGTACAAATTCATACTAAGGCAGTCTAGTTAAGAGAAATAGAACTGTGGTACAAATGAAACTTTTCTTTCCATAAAACCAAATAATCAAAATTTCAGGCATTTCTTAGAAATGCTAGTAAATAAATTTCTTGAGAGTCATTTGTAAAGTGGTTATATCTCTTGGGTCTGAGATTAATGGGTAATTTCTATTTCCTTTTTATCTTTTTATGTCTTCTCTCAATCTTTCACTAATATGTGATTAATTCTGTGATTAGAAAAGATGCTGGCTTAGTTATCTAGTGCTGCTATAACAAAAATACCACAAGTGGATGACTTTAACAAACAGAAATTTATTTTCTCAGAGTTTAGGAGACTAGAAGTCCGAATTCAGAGCGCAGATTTACGGGGAAGGCTTTCTCTCTCTGTCAGCTCTGGAGGAAGGTCTGTGTTGATCAGGACAGCCTCTTCTCGGCCATGTCCGCAGGCAGGCCTCTCTCTGGCCCTCAGCCCCTCAGCCTGGCCTCTGCCCTGCTCGGGCAAGTGTTCTCTGCCGACAAGCGCCCAGAGGCACCCTGCTCCACCAGGAAGCCTCCTGCCTGAAGGCTCTCAGCTCTTTCACTCGTTAATCAGCTCTTGTGCTGGTCCTGCACCAGTCTCCTGCCGGTCTCACACTGGTCTCCTGTTTCTGCTACCACTGTTTCTCTACCATCACTTCTTGTCATCTTGCACCATCTCCAGTGTTACAGCTCTCTCTGTGTGTCCCCTGGTTCTAGGAGGTTCTCAGTGCAGGGACCCGGGATCCAAAGGAAACACTCTGATCTTCTTCTTGTGGTATTGAGGTCCCTTTCTCTGCTGTGGGGTCACTATGAGTTGGAACTGACTCAATGGCACCTAACAACAACAACAATCTGCTTGCTTCTCTCTCCTGTTATCTCTTATAAGATAAAGGGTGTGACTCAAGTAAGGGTGTGACTTGAATAAGGGTGGTAAGGATGGTAACTGGGGTAAGGGGTGGTGACTTGAGTCACACTCTCTAGTAAGGTGGTGACTCAAGATACATCCCATCCTAATCCTACCTCATTAACATAATGGACCACTCACTCCCAAATGGGACCATAACCACAGGTATAGAGGCTAGGATTTACAACACATCATAAAATGGAGGATAATTACATCAGATCATAAAATGGAGGACAGTCACACAATACTGAGAATCATACATAGCCTAGTCAAGTTGACACATATTTTGGGGGGACACAATTCAATCCATAACAGATACTTTTAAAGAAAAACATGGTTTTAACCATGTAAATGAAGAGAACAGAGAGTAGGAAATTTTTTAAATAATAATAATGATCACTAATATTTACAAAAACCAAACCAAACCCAGTGCCATTGAGTTGTTTCTGACTCATGGTGATCCCGTGTGTTACAGAGTAGAACTGCTCCATAGGGTTAGCTGTAATTTTTTTTTTTTTAATATTTTATTGTGTTTTTGGTGAAAGTTTACACAGCAAATTAGGTTCTCATTTAACAATTTCTACACAGATTGTTCAGTGACATTGGTTACATTTTTCACATGTGTCAGCCTTCTCATTATTTCTTTTCCAGTTGTTCTGTTTCCATTAATCTAGCTTCCCTATGCCCCCCCTTACCATCTCATCTTTGGCCTAGGGTAAATGTTTACCATTTGGTTTCATCTAGGTGATATTATTTATTTTATGAGCCAATCTGTCATTTGGCTCAAAGGTGATCTCCAGGAATGGTTTGAGTTCCAAGTTTAAAGGGTATCCCAGAGCAGTAGTCTTGGGGGTTCCTGTAGTCTGTACTGGACCAGTAAGTCTGGCCTTTTTTTAGGAATTTGAGTTTTGTTCTACATTTTTCTCCCATTCTGTCCAGGACCATGTATTGTGTCCACGGTCGGAACGGTCGGTAGTGGTAGCTGGGCATCATCTGTTTCTTCTGGTCTTAAGGCAGATGGGTTCATTGTTTGTGCAGACTGTTAGTCCTGTAGGAGGCTAGTTTCTTCCTTGAGTCTTAGGTTTCCTTCTTTGTCCTTTGCTCAGGATGAGTAAAGACCGATAGTTGTATCTTAGATGGCTGCTTACAAGCTTTTAACACCCCAGACACCACTCACCAAACTAGGATGTAGAACATAAACTTTATGTATGCCAACTGACCGAGTTGCCCCACAAGACTATGGTCCTAATTGGCTGTAATCTTTATGGAAGTGGATAGCCTGGCCTTTCTTCTATGGTGCCGCTGGATAGGTTCAAACCATAAACCTTTCAGTTAATAGACAAGCGCAAACCATTTGTGCCACCCAGGGAGGCTTAACTAACATTTACTGAGTGTTTATTATCTGCTGGACAGTAACTGGCTCATTTACTTCCTCCCAACAACTCTCAGAAAGAGGCTATTTACTGTTATTCTCATTTTACGTATAAGGTCACAGAGCTGGAAAGTGCAGTAGCTGGTGCTTAACCTGGATGGTCTCACTTCAGGGTCCTTGCTACCTATCACTGTGCTCTACTGATTGCCTAAGTTATCTAGAAATTAGGAACACCTGGCTTGGAAAACATTGTATGATTTTAGAAAACAGATTTATCATACAAATTACCTTTTATTTAGGTTAATAGTTCCTGAACTCCCTTTAACAGAAGGCTAGAGGAAAGTTGTTTGAAACTGTGGTAGGCCTGTGATTTAAATTTTGCCATGGATAATCCGAAGTGGAAAAACCATCTCTGTACTAGGATTAACTATATAGACAGACATTGGTCCATGTTGACATCTGGGGCTCTTTTATGTCGATTCTGCAAATAAAGTTTAAACAAGGTAATTAGAATTGCTTAGAAAAATATTGGGGCTACCAGCAACTGCTAAGCAGTTTTTTAAAATGATTTTTTTTTTTTTAAAGATACAATCTATCCATGGAACAAGATTCTATCAGCACAGAAAACAATCAGGGAGAAATGATACTCATGTGTACATGTATAGCCCCAAAGAAAGGCCTTATTGCCACCATCTCAACTGGTGTTAATAACCCAGTTCCTGTCCAACCCTCAGGTGGGAACTTCAGCTACTTTAGGGCTTTTGAAAATTAGTCTTCTGTCTCCTCTCATCTTACACTTTGGGAAACTGGATTACAGAAGTAATTTCAGGGCCCAGAATTGAAGGCCTCATGCTCAATAAATATTTCCTAGAAGAATAATTGCTGAAGGTGTGGTCCTTCTGGACAAGCAATTTCACCTAATACCGCAGGGTAGGGAAAGACACAGTACCCCAAGATATAAGAGAAACTACCTACACTGACCAAATCAGGTCCTGATCGTGGGGCTGAGGGGTCGGGGGAGTAGCAGCATTGTTCAGTGGGAACTGATCATACTTTGCAACTGGAAATATCTGGGTTCAAAATCTAGTGCTGCCGCTTACTTAGCATATCACTTCATTTTCTTAACCTTGAGTCTCAGTTCCCCCATTTAAAAAAAATGCCTAACTTTCAGGGCTGCTGAAAGTGGTGGTTTTAAAAGTGGGACTTACAGTGCCTCTCAAGTTTGGGCAAGAGCAGAGGGGCATTTATTCAGGTTCTCTTTGATCTTTAGTTTCATTCCCACCCCAAGGAAGAGACCCTAATCTGATGAGTCATTCCAGGGCACTGATTGGGCCACATGAGGCTGTCTTTGTCTTGTCAGAGTGCCAAAACGTTTCCAGCATGGAAAGAGAACCACCCATTGTTTTTCTCTCTAGCCTTCTCTATTCTCGCTGGCTCGCTGGCATACATGCTGGAGTGGTAAGTGGCCAGCTCACTCTTCCACTTTTTTCTCCTAGGTGGCCCAAATGGTAAAGCTGATGAAACACAGCCTTCAGGAGAAAAGACCTGTCCATCCATCCTGTTTTCTTGGCCTTCTACTGTCTCTTCTCTTCAGTTTCCTGTCTCCCATGTGACCGACAAACTGATGGTAATATTTGGGTTTAGATTTAAGGATAGGGCCTAATCCAGTCATTCTTACCGAAGTTCCCTACCTCAGCATTTTAGACACAAGCCCAGCAGTCATAAATGTTACTGTAGCCACACTGAAATTTTATGACACTACATCTCAGATGTGCAAAGAAAATGTTGGAGATGGGACTTAAAATTACCAATTAAAGTATCTCACTCTTCTGATTTAACACAGTCCCATTTCAGGTAATGATTCCCCATTAGAGCTGTTTCTCTCCCTTTTTTCCTTCCTCCTCAAGACGGTGTCAGGAGGTGGTGCCTAGGTGATCTCATGGCGGCTCGTAGCCCATGCTCTTCTCCTCTGGATCCTTGCCAGCCTGTGTTACAAGGATGCTGGTCTGGTCTTGTCCCTGAGCTGCCAAACCTGTTGCTCTCTTGGCTCCCCTCCTCTCCCCACTCCCATGGGCTGGAAGGGACTTTACCTATGGCATAGCTGCCTCCTTACAAAGATGAAATTTGTAAACACCCCCTTCCCTGGGGCCTACTGGCAGAGTGACTACTGGGAAACACAATTTATGGGAGGAATAAAATGCACACACACACATCCATTATCTTTGTCATAATACTTTCCTTTATCCTTTGGGAACCTTGTGGGAAGGGGAACTTGGAGTTTGGAGTTATCCCAAATATTTCATAAAGTTAAGCTTTTACAGATTTCTTGGATTATCCCTACAGATGGCTTTGTTTCCCATTACACCGTTTTTATACTCTCCCAATATACCCCAGTAGAATGTGCAGGGGATTTTGTCTATTTTGTTTACTGCTTGTAACCCCAGTGCCTAGAAAAGTGCATGGCACAAAGTAGGTGCTCAAACAAAAGTTTTAAAAATATGTATTAATTCATTTAAAGTTAACAACAAAAATACATTACATGTTGGCATAATAACATTTTTATGAAAAATAGCTCTATTTTCCAAGAGAAAAATTAGTGAGAAGAGTGTGATTTACTTTTTTGCGAATTTCTTTTCTGACTGGCTTAAGAGAAAACAGCTGGATTCTCGTATCTGCTCTGCCCTCAATCTGTTGTGATATGTTTTGGTTGAAATCTGGCCTCACACATATATGTAGTTGGAAAAGGGAGGATTTCAGGAACCCCGTGGTTTCTCTGACCACATTCTGAAAACTGCTGCCCTACAGTGATAGTAGCTGCTGTTAGAGACCCCAGCCCTCCAGGGACCCCAGATCCTGATACTAGAACAGAACCCCAGCTTCTCATCCTCTGTACCCACAGCCTTTTTGCTTAAGATTGCACAATTCTTCAGTAATGTATAAAACAGCTAGTAGCCTTGAGCAGGAAAATTAGATTAAGGTCTATGTTCCTGAGAAGGAAGAGGGAGTGTGTTGGTCTTGGGTAGAAGGGAGTAGACTAGACATTCTATAAAACGGATAAGGAAAAGAAGACACATCACACATGTTCAGTAAGGAGAGATAGCAAGTTATGATGTTCAGGTACACTTTTGAAAAAAGATGCCTCAGTGTCTGGACTCAACAAAAGAAACAAACAACGAAGCTCAACCTGCTGGATGTGTGTGCAAGGGGCTGGTTCTCAGAGTGGGAGGAACTGATGTACATAATTATATTTCAGCCTCTACATCTTCTTGGACGTAGCTGGCAGGGCTACAGCTTTGTCCTCATTAGTTGAAGAACTGATGGAAATACAGCAGACTCTTAACAGGTGCACACTGGAGCAGCCTTGCTACTAAAGGGCTACCATGGGTGGAAAGGCTTCAGGTTATACCTTCTGGTTTACAAATCCTTCCCCAAGGACCAGCACCACCACCAACACCTTCACTATGTATCTTACCTGCCTGCTTTATAGAGGAAAGGTACAGGCAGCCACCTGTCAACAGCCCTAGCTGGTCCCCAGATACCACCTATCTTCCTCCCATCACAAGGGGCCCAGTGCCTAAAGGGAGGATGTGCATATGTGTGTACATAGTGACCCAGTGATGATGCAACCAGAGGCAAAAGCCACAGCCTGGATGATTTTAGTAAACAGGTAACAAGCCCAACCTCTGTACTTGGGACTTTCCAAGGCTTTTTCTTAAATACTAAGAAATAAACTAAGGAGCCCTGGTCATGCAGTGGTTAAGCACTTGGCTGCTAACTGAAAGGTCAGAGGTTGAAACCCACCAGCTGCTTCATGAGAGAAACTTCAGTCTGCTTCTGTAAAGATTACAGCCTTGGGACAAGGGCCCAAAGTCCATCAAATGGGGAAAAGACAGTCTTTTTAACAAATGGTGCTGGCAAAACTGGATATCCATTTGCAAAAAAATGAAACAGGACCCATATCTCACACTGTATACAAAAACTACTTCAAAATGGATCAAAGACCTGAATATAAAGCCTAAAACTATAAAGTTCATAGAAGAAAAAATAGGAC